>NC_056626.2:122202324-122527324 GCF_002870075.4 Lactuca sativa
TACCACAAGTGTAGTACCTCTAATGTCTCACAAACACAATTGAGTGAGAGGATGAATATAAGAGAGAGGGGAGAGGGTAGCTTGCTCTAAAAATCGGCTCTTCTAGGGTTTCTCTAAGGGGTGGTCGAAATCTAGAGCCTAAGTGTAATATCCGGATTCCCAGGTACGCTATGTTAAGTATTTATATTGATTTTGTGAGAGGGACTCGGCGAGTAGGCGCTCAGACTCGCCGAGTGGGATCACACATCTTTTGGTCTGATTTAATGAGGGACTCGACGAGTCCATGAGTGGAATCGGCGAGTCCACGCTGTCTATTGAAACCCTAATTTCTTGGGTTTGGGACCTATTTAAGGACCCTTATAGCCACCATTTGCGGCCACCAGACCCTTGAGAGAAACCCTAATAGTGTTTGAGCGTTTGTGAGAGAGAAGAAGCCATCATTTGACCTTTGTGGGGTGGTTTTGCAAGAAGAAGTTGATTCCAGCTTAGAGGAGGCCAAGGAGGTTGCATATTTGTGGATTTCAAGCAGAGGGCATCATCTTTGAGGTAGCATATCGATCCTCTTTTTGTTTTGTTAAAGAATCCATGGATCTAGGGTTTCCTATACCCTTTATTTGAGTCGATTTGTTGGGAATATGGTCCCTTATCATGTTTAGACTTCAGATCTGGACCCATAGTGGTCCAGAGGATGTTATCCATCTTGCTTTATGTTGAGTTATGGAAGAAATGGACTTAGGATGTTGTATTTGGGGCTATTTCTTCAAGTAGAGTTATTTGGTCATTGCATGAGTATCAAGATCGAACCTTTACATGTTTATTGAGCTTGGGAAGGTCAGATCTATGGATTAGAGGAACAAATCTGACCTCAGAAGGCCATTTGAGTTTGAGCATAGCGGCAACTCGCCGAGTTCATAAGTGGACTCGACGAGTCGAGTCGGGGTTGTCCCATGATTCGTGACAGGTGTAACCCGTTGAGTGGAATGATGAATCGACGAGTCAAGAAAGGCTGAAAGGATTCAGAAAAACCGCATGGACTCGCCGAGTCACCCATGTGCACTCGACGAGTCGAGTCAAAGTTTGACCGTTGACTTTTTTTGACTTTCATTGACTTTAGGATTCTGGTCAAGACTGATTCAGGAGAGTTCAGGGAAGGGTATAATGGCCTTCTACCCAGTCTGTAGAGATGAGATCATGAGAGGGTATTGATCGGGAATGTCATTTGAATAATAGGAGGAGGCTAAGTCGGGACGTTGAGCATGAGAGTTTATCCGACTTCATTGAGGTGAGTATTCTCATTATATTGTACCTGGAAGGGTACCTATGTGTGATTGGAAGGTCTTGTATGTTATGATGTATGTGTTATATGCGGTTATGTGATATGTATGTGTTATGTATGTTATGTATGACAAGGACCGGAAGGTCAAGATGATATATATGTATGTGCTATGTATGTTACGTTTGGTAAGGACCAGAAGGTCAAGATGATATGGACCGGAAGCTCAAGAGGTTACGGACCGGAAGGTCGATATGGGTAGGACTGGAAGGTCTACCGGGATTTGGGACGAAAATCCCCTGAGACACATGGATCGGAAGATCCTACAGAGTTATGGCCTGGAAAGGCGTATGTGGGGTATGTGGTATTTTGGGGAACTCACTAAGAATTTATGCTTACAGTTGTTGTGTGATGTGTTTCAGGTACTAGCGAGGATCGCGGGAAGGCGCCGGTATGATTCGTACATACTCATGGAATTTATGATATTGAGATCTTGGGACATGTTTTGTTATGTTACAATGGACACATTATGTTTTTATGGTTACCGTGTGAATGAAAGTATGTTTTAAAATGAAAAATTGTTTTGAAAAATTCACGTCATTACACTAAGGGGTCTATTTATACTTGAGGCTAGCTAGGGTTTCAGGGTGGAAACCCTAATTCCTTAGCTTAGGGCCTAAGCAAGTCCATGGACCTCCTTTCCTTAGGCCTTGGACAAAAACTCCTAGATCCTTCTAGGATTTTCGGCCTATCCCTAATAAGGCTTATCCAATGGCCCAAAGCCTCAACTATCAAATAATTACAAAACAGCCCATGTACTTTTAATCGGTTCCTTTAATCCCAACATTAATTCCAAATTAATTTCTGAATAAATACTAATTAATAATATGATTTCTAATTAATACATTATTCTTATAATATATTAATAAATCATATTTATGCCCCAGTTTATTATTCTTAACAATAAATCAGCCTCTCTCCTTAACAGTCATCCTGTCTAGTCGCCGGTTTGAAGGCAACCCAAAATGACCATGCTACTATCGGGTTAAGTACATCCCAATTATATTTATGGGCTTAGACATCTAATCCAACAATCTCCCACTTGGATAAGTCTAATAACTATAACTGCCAATGTAACTTCAAGGTCCGATCAACAACCGTAACTCTCAAATAGCCGATGTCGAACTCTAACCTAGTCAATGACTCGTCCTTTATATAAGGGATCATACAGTCCTCTGTTCTTCAATATATCACGTGCATAAAGACATGGAATGAAGTCATACCTATTTTCCAACTATTTGTTTCCCGATTTCTGATTAGTTTGAGATTGAACTTAATTGAACACATCAATTCAGTCCTGACCTGGCCCGACATATAAGTCAACACAAAATCATCGAGGGGCCCAAGATATCGCTTTTATCCTCTTAGGATAAAAGGAAAAGGTAAGCTTTGACTTATACGCTTGTACTATTTAGTCATTAAATCGTACACAACAATACGTTTTATAACATCAAGTTACTGATGCGTTTACGCATTATCAATGCACAACCAACTTGTAAACAATAACTCATATATCTCGGTTTAAAGACTATACGATATTATCGTCTCACAATCACTCATGATATTCCATGAAGTGATTCATGTGAGCGCGGGTTTAATCGAATACTCAAATCTTATTTCAATAGCACTCATGAACATTGCAGCAAACTTTTGCTATGTCTAAATGCTTAGACAGTCTACAAGCCAATTCATGACAGTCTTACCTCAACACCTACTTCCAAAGTATGATCGACTGTGGATAGTTTGAATAATTCTATTATTCAGGAAGTCAAAACATTTAAAAGTGAAACAATAGTAAACAATTGACACAAGAAAGTAACTTTACTCATAAATAAAACTCCTTTATTCATTCATCGAATGTCAATTACATTTTATCTATTACAAGTTTCTAAATAGCTATCTAATCACTAAAACTAGTATTGTCCTTCAGCCCAATACTCCTAGCATGCTGCAAGTGCTTAACCTTACTCAGTACCTTCATAAGGGGGTCTGTTGGGTTCTCCTCTGATGATACCCTCTTTACTACGAGGAGTCCCTCTTCTACTCGATGTCTAATGAAGTGGTATTTTATGTAGATATGTCTGGATCTGCCATGATCCCTCAGTTCCTTGGTTAAGGTGACCGCACCCTCGTTATCATAGAAAAATTCCATAGGCTCCTTTATGGAAGGTACAACTCCAAGGTCTCCAATGAAGTTCTTTAGCCATATTGCCTCCTTCGACGGTTCGCTCGCTACTATGTATTCTGATTCGCACGTTGAATCAGCTACTGTCTCCTGTTTGGAATTTTTCTAGGTTACTGCTCCTCCATTCAAGGTAAATACCCAGTCCGACTGAGAGCGGATATTTTCTTGGTCGGTCTGAAAACTGGCATCACTATACCCTCGCACTCTCAAGTCATCACTCCCACCGAGGATACGGACCTGGTCCTTAGTCATTCGTAGGTACTTAAGAATGTTCTTTACCGTAATCCAGTGAGCTCTACTAGGATTCCCTTGATATCGACTAATCATGCTCAAAGCAAAAGCTACATCAGGGCGAGTACACGTCATAGCATACATGATCGAGCCAACGACGGAAAAATATGGTACTCGACTCATTTCTGTCATTTCGGCATCAGTACTCGGACACCGAGTCTTACTTAGTTTGGTATTGCTCTGGATAGGCAATTCTACTTTCTTGGAATTCTCCATGTTGAAACATTTCAACACCTTCTTCAAGTAGGTACTTTGACTAAGTCCTAATAGTCTTTTACTCCTATTTCTCAATATCCTTATCCCTAGAATATAAGCAGCCTCTCTGAGGTTCTTTGTAGCGAAACACTTCCCAAGCCAAGACTTAACCTCCTGCAAGGTTGGGATGTCGTTGTTGGGTTTTGAGCATTCTAACACTCCTAAGTGTACATGCAACCCTAAATACCTTGGATCTATGTTTTCTTTATTATACATGCAAATAAGAACTTCCAAGGTATTATCCTAATCTAGCATACAAAACAATGAGTGTAACAAGATAGAATACATACCTCTTTGATGTAGAAAGTTTTCATGAAGCTTGAGTGCCTAGTGCCCCAAGTGTGACACCTCAAATGGCTCACACAACACCAAATACACTTGGAATGACTTGAGAGAACTTCACACTTCATGAAAATCGGCTAACCCTTTCTTACTCTCTCTAGTGGCCGATTTTGGTCAAGAATAAGATGCTTATATAGTTAGGGTTACACCATGTAAACCCTAATTGACATGGCCTTTCATTTCCATGATCCATGGGTACAAATACACCACGGAGCATCCATGGACCATCCTATGGGTTTTAGCCCAACTTGATTATCCATGGAGCATTAGCCCACTATATAAGTATGGATGATTTACATAATCAACCCATATATTTAATTAGTCTTCTTTTGATCACTTAATTAATCCTAGATTAATTCTTGATCAATAATAATTAAATAATCTTATTATTCTTATTATTAATATACTAGAACTTATAATATATTAATAACCATAAGTGTCTTATTTCTCTCATTATAGTCTATCCAAGTGCATGATGCCATGCAACCCAAATGGACCATGCCGGGTCGAGTCAAGTCTTACCAATTATAGTTATGGACTTACACATTAATCCAACAGTCTCCCACTTGGATAAGTCTAAAACTATTATTGCGTATGACTTCAGGAACCAACTGGCAATCGTAGCTCTCAAAAGCTTCTGTCGAACTCTGACCTTGTCGATGAACTCTGACCTTTGTCAATGACTTGTCCATTGGATAAGGGATCATATATTCCTCCATTCTAGATATCATATGGACTGAGACATGGATTATAATCATTCTCTCTGTCCATTTGTTGTTTCCCGATTTCCGATTTATGACGACTGACTAATTGAACAAATCAAATCAGTCCTGGCCCGGCCGAGTACTTCCATTTGTCATCATCAAATCATCGAGGGGCCCACAGATATCGCTTTTATCCCGAAGGTAAAAGGAACGGATAAACTTCGACTCATATGGCTTGTTCTATTACTCGTTGAATCATACACAAAGGCACGTTTTATAGCACCGAGTTATCAAATGTGTTTTCGTGCAATCAATGTACAACCAACTCATAGTAACAACTCATATCTCTAGGTTTGAAGAATATAAGATATTATCGTCTCATGATCACTCGTGATAAAATCCATGAAGTGATTCCAATGAGCGCGGGTTGAATCTAATACTCAGAACTTATGAGCACTCATGAGTGTTGTAGCCCTTTGTCCAACACCTTAGACCTCTACAAGCCAACCCATGACAGTCTTAATTCATATCTACTTCCAACATATGACCGACTGTGGATGGTTTGAATAACTTAGTCATCCCGGAAGAATAACCTAGTTTATTCTGGAAGTCAAAACATGCAAAATGAAACACAATAATAATTGAATCCAATATGGTATCAAAACCTATGAACATAAATAAAACACCTTTTATTTATCACCATATGATTACACATTATTCATTGTATACTGTTTCAGCTATCAACTTTATTCTTGAATTTAAAACAATAGTTGTCCCATGCTCCAAGCATGTACACTATGTTTTCTAAACACTAGTCATGCCATACACCAAGTATGCATACTATGTTTGTCTATGATCTTTACTTTGTGAACTAGATCCATTGAACATAACTTCAATGATTCTCTTTTCACACTCCCAAATCCTTACTGCAAATACGCGAATTCCAAATTCATGTCATTTACTGAAATCTGTTAGATTCTAAACTTATATGCATTGATCTTCTTGTAATGATTATGCACAAAGTTAGAAAGACTTGACAACAATAATTACAGAGTATTCCAAAGGAGATCAGCTCCTTGGAAACATCCTTCTTGCATTAAGTTTCCTAATCTTAAACAGATTGAAAATTCTAACTTTGAAACATTTCTAGATTCCATTTTGACTATCACTTCTGAACAAGAGTTGCCTCCTTACAGACTATGTCAATATGGTCCTTCCATAATTATCACTATACTTCCAACTGTCCTTGAGCAACCAATCTTTGGTAAACCTTAGATTGTCCTCGACGATTGTTTAATCCTTTTAGTCATATCCAGTTCTAAACCTTTTCCCTTCTTAATGCCCCAGGCATTTGGAAAATTTTAGAAAGGATGAATATAGCACATGTAATCGATCCTATATTCGAAGCATATGGGACACGATTTATGATGTCTCACATAAAGACTAAACCAGTCTTTTGCTATAATATGTCCATTTCAATTTGCCAAGTTCTCATAATTCAGATTATGAAAAGGGATGCCGTAATCATAATCGAATTTTAGAACGCAAATAATGGACCCATATATAGAATTTCCTTATGTTGAGCCATTCTAACATGAAATTCATATATATTTCCTTGACTAAATGATTAAAACCTCACGATCTAAGCGTATAGATTTGAGATGAAGTATAATTTCCTCTCCCTTAATTATAGCAAAACAACTCTTTCCCAATTGAAACTTTTGTTTTCTATAATTAACATTGCTAGCTTGCAATACTTTTCATAATTATCATGCTCCCACTAACATGATGATTATTAGCATAACACTTATGCTCCCACTAGCTTTGACATGTACTCAGAAAACAGCTGACTTTCTTACCAAAGTTCAGATTTCTGATACTAGATTGTTTTGATAAGACTTTATCAAAATCATACACCTTCCCTTAAATAGCACACTAGTGTGTCTAAACAGTTATGAAAAAGGATGCCGTAATCATAATGGTTAGACCTTTTTGCCACTTCTCACAAGTCCAGGTTAGTGTGCCGGTAAACCACACACACTCCACTAACGACTTTGAGAATGCAAATATCACAATTGCTATCTAGCGAAAATCTACTTAGTGAAAGTGTTTCCTCACCATCATTTTCATGAATCGGAGAGAACCCTTATGACACTTAGATTTAATGGTGTATGTGTTCTTATCCATGTGCATTGTCAAATCCATAGTCACCAGACAAGGATAATGACAAATCCAAACTCATATGGACTGAACTCAATCTTAACTTCTTGCCACCTGGCAGCTCAAGGGCCTGCCATTGCTTCCAAGTTATTATGCAACACATTGAGAACTTTAAGAACTCATATGCAAAGCCAACTTTAACTGAAATGGGCACAGAATATGTCAGTACGATAGGTTATAACCTCAAGTCGTGTGCTAATGAAGAACTTCAGGTTCTATTCTTGATTAGTTCTTGAGACTTTCAAGACCTTTAAGACTCCCACTGTCCTCTTGACCTAAAAGACTCCCTTGTCAAACATCCAAGAGATTGTGCAGATTCTAACCAAGACAAACACTTCACACAATTGGCCTTAGTTGGTCTTTGTTTTATCCAAAACATCACAACTTACCAATTTCAAATGTACAAGAGTAGAAAACTTTTACTCTTACATTTGACAAGTGTTTTTAAACCTTCTTTAAGACATGTCACTCAAGTTACAATCTTGGAGTATGACTCTAAGAATTGTTTTAGAATGAAGTATGACTCATCTTCTTGATTTAACCATTTCAACAATTCAAGTTCCTCTTCTTAGTCATTCAGAACGCACTTAGAGAATGAATTGTGATTAGGTCTCTAAATCATTAAAATGATCATAAAAACTGATGCGAAAGTACTCTCCCATCTTTTCATATTTGAGAAACTTTTATCTTTCTGCCTAATTTGATTCTTCTTATTCGCTCTGCCATACATTGGAACCTTTTCCAATGTCTCAGAGTTACACTTAAGCTTGTAAGTATAATTATATTTACTGAGCTTTAGTAAACTATGACGAATAGTCTTATCAGTCTTTTGTGGTGGACTTAACCAGTGCACAAGAATGTGTACTCGATCCCTTAGTCCTTCACTTGACTTACACATCCATGTGAACAAGTGATTAGTCTTAATTTTCCTTACTTGAAAGTTCTCATTCATCATGCTATACAACTTGCATGATTCCAAGTTCCGGTCCAATTGAAACTTGGGTGATGGGAATCTTTCCTTATTTGGTAAATTTAGACATTACCACAAATGAAAGAATCAATTTCATATTTCCACTCTTGCTATTAATGGAATCATATAAGCAACAGTTTTTCCTCAAATGCCATTGTAAGGATATTTTAAAATAAATAAAATCAAAATTTTTTCTTTTATTTTAAAACTTTACGGAAAAACTTATCCTTACAATCCATATGAAACTTGTTGTTATCTATTCCTAAGCAATATCTCATAACTCCTAAGAAGTAGCTCAAGAATCCGATCTTCAAACTATGCGATAGAGATCCATCTACGCGATCAGATTCAACATATTCTTTCTTTAAGTTTCTTTACTTTTCTTTGATTCTTAAAACATCAATATGTGACCCAGTCACATCATGTAATAAGAATCTCAGAATAGAAACTTAGCAGAGTTAGAAAGTGGACTTTACCTGAAGTAGAGTCAAACTTATTGACTTTAACATCTTAGGTAAATCTGGCAGCTTCGCAACTAATGACCCTTCCTTTGGCAATATAAACATATGGATCCTTTGGTAATGGTACACGGGACTATCACAGACTTAGGTTTTCTCTTTACCATTTGGTCAACCGAGTTGACTATGGCCGATCCCTTTCCATTGGGAAGAGAATGTTTTTCTGGATTTCCTGTGTCATTATGGTCAATGTCCATCATGTTTTAAGGAGGTTGATCTTAACAAATATATAAGATCATTAAGGGTCTTGTCATAGTCTGTTTCATAAGTGTTCCAAAAGAACTCACTATGTAACTTAGAAAGTGATTGAGCAACCAACTTTCTCAAGACTTTGACACCCAACTCTCCCGGCTTGTCAATATGTGACTACATCTCTAAGATGTGATCAAACCTAGACCTTGCCTTGCCAATAGGGCCTGAGTGACCTTAAACTTTTCAAGAACTTGTGGGTTAGGGAGAATAATTGGAGGAGGTGAAAGAAGTATGATTCCAAGGGACATCATCTTCATTTAGGAAAGCTTGTTTCAAGAGATTTGGGAAGATCATAAATGTCTAAACCAGACATCTTTTGGGAGATATTCAAGATAGTTGATCTTAAGTCCTTAATATAACACCCAATATGAAATATTAAGGCTAGGACCCAACAAACTATTTTATAACTTAGAAGAGGGATGCCGTAATCCAAGCTATAAAATATTTGAAGGTAGGTGAATGACGATTCACCAATTTCCACCAAGATAAACGAAATGTATTATTAGGTTTTAATTGGTTTTGAAACTCCTAGATCTATTGAGATTCATTGAACTGTTCAATGGCATGTTTCAATCTCGAGTGTGCCCTTCAGGTTTTGTGATTGGGATGTCGAGGATCACAAAACAAGGTGTGAAGTAACCATGCAAATTACTTGGTACCCTTAAGTGGTTACCCCTCAATCGATGTGCCGGTTAACCACACACGCTCCATCGATACTATGATAAACATTAAGTTACCCTTTACCTACCTTGTTAAATACGAGTTAGTGTGCCGGTTAACCACACACGCTCCACTAACTGACTTAAACAAAGTGCAAAGTGTAATTTCATGGATTAGCACCTTATTCACATTTTCCTAAGTAACTAAGATTGGGTATTATTAAGAGTTTAGTTACTTAGTATTTATCATTAATACTTTTAATGAAGGGAGAATTCTAGTCCTGTCAAACCCGTTCGGCTAACGACCCTCCACCAGTCAAGCAAGCGGTGGGTGAGAGTGGACACCCATTAAGTTGCCATTTTATAGGCAACAACCTTATACCCACCTTATAGACCGGCTTCGTGAATGAGGCGTACTAGCGGTAAGACTGACTTTACTCTTATACATATATATATTATTAACTTATAATATTATAAAGTATAAGGGTTGAATTTTAACTTTCAAAAATCTAAGGGCTAACTTGGAATTAAAGTATTAATAAGAGAAAACTTTACAAATTCCAAAACTTGAGGGCAAGTTTTGAAACTATTCAAAACTAATTAATTCCATGATTTATGTGTTTAAAGTAGTTTTAATCCAAAAACTCTTCAAGTTCCATAACTTGAGGACAAGTTATGGAAGACTTTAAACTAATAAAAGAATTACTTTTCTTTATTTTATAACTTATGGAATTAATTAAGGTTACACTTTTTTTATTACTTAATGAAATGACTCTTGAACCTCCATAACTTAAGGACAAGTCTCTTCATATTTTGTAACCATTGCCAACTTTTATGAGTTTTATGAAACTTAAATGTGACTTTTCATTTAACTTGAGGACAAGTTACAAAAACACATTTTAGAATCAACTCTTAGATTAATTTGGATTGAAAACAACTATTTCACTCAACTTTTCTATTAATCTAAGCAACTCATAAGAACAAGATAATTCAAATCAAACTTTTTCATGTAATTAGTCTAAACCTTAAACTAATACAAAACATGAATCTATTGACAATTATCTTTGAAATTGGATTAGCATGAACATTACCACATCAAAAACAAGTTTATAAGTTCAAAAACATCTTAGGGTAATGTTCCTAGTCCAATTCCAGCCAAAAAAGTCGAATTTATGCTGTCTGGGGGTCCAACTCATCGAGTGCACGAACCAACTCAGCGAGTTGGATGCTTTTTGCCTTGGACTCGGCGAGTCCATTCATGGACTCGGCGAGTCTGCTGGGCAGAAAGCATCAAAACTCGTTTTCCAGCTTCTTTTGCAAGTATAACAAGAAAACAAGCCTAGGCTCTGATACTACTGTTGGGTTTTGAGCATTCTAACACTCCTAAGTGTACATGCAACCCTAAATACCTTGGATCTATGTTTTATCTATTATACATGCAAATAAGAACTTCCAAGGTATTATCCTAATCTAGCATACAAAACAACGAGTGTAACAAGATAGAATACATACCTCTTTGATGTAGAAAGTCTTCATGAAGCTTGAGTGCCTAGTGCCCCAAGTGTGACACCTCAAATGGCTCACACAACACCAAATACACTTGGAATGACTTGAGAGAACTTCACAATTCATGAAAATCGGCTAGCCCTTTCTTACTCTCTCTAGTGGCCGATTTTGGTCAAGAATAAGATGCTTATATAGTTAGGGTTACACCATGTAAACCCTAATTGACATGGCCTTTCATTTCCATGATCCATGGGTACAAATACACCATGGAGCATCCATGGACCATCCTATGGGTTTTAGCCCAACTTGATTATCCATGGAGCATTAGCCCACTATATAAGTATGGATGATTTACATAATCAACCCATATATTTAATTAGTCTTCTTTTGATCACTTAATTAATCCTAGATTAATTCTTGATCAATACTAATTAAATAATATTATTATTCTTATTATTAATATACTAGAACTTATAATATATTAATAACCATAAGTGTCTTATTTCTCTCATTATAGTCTATCCAAGTGCATGATGCCATGCAACCCAAATGGACCATGCCGGGTCGGGTCAAGTCTTACCAATTATAGTTATGGACTTAGACATTAATCCAACAGTCGTTTCCTATGAGTAATATGTCATCCACATACAATACCAAGAAGCTAACTATACTCCCACTAGCTTTGACATATACACAGGACTCATCCTCGCTTCTCGAAAAACCAAAATCTTTGACTTTCTCATCGAAACAAAGATTCCATCTGTGAGACACTTGTTTAAATCCATGTATGGATTTCTTAAGCTTACACACTTTATTAGGGTACTTCGCATCTACAAAAACCTATGGCTAACTCATGTAAACATCCTCAGCCAACTTCCCATTAAGGAAAGTAGTTTTGACATCCATCTGCCATATTTCATAATCACGAAACACATCTATGGCTAGCATAACCCTTATATACTTGATCTTCGCTACTAGTGAGAAGGTCTCATCATAGTCAAATCCAGGAGTTTGAGTAAGCCATTCGCAACCAATCGCGCCTTATAAGTGTGTACTTTCCCATCCATGCCGGTCTTCTTCTTGAAAATCCATTTGCACCCGACCATCTTATGACCTGGTACATTGTCAACCAAGTTCCAAACTTTATTGTCATATGTGGACTGGATCTCACTGTCCATAGCCTCTTTCCATTTTGCAAACTTCGGGCCTGCCATGGCTTCCTTGTAGTTTTTAGGTTCATCCAAATTTACCAGTGTGCTATCATTGATAAACGTATCACCTTTAGTAGTAATATGGAAACCATAAAACTCAGGTGGAACACTAAGTCTACTGGAACGTCTAAGAGGTAAGGAATCGTCAATCAGTTCAACAGGAGTTTCCTCTTAAGTTTGATCGCTAGTGTTGGAGGTTCCTTCACCGCTTGATTCTTGAAGATCTTCAAGATCAATTTGCCTCCTACTGTCCTCTTGGCATATGAGTTCTCTCTCTCGGAAAACCCCTCTCCTTGCAACGAAGACAACATTGTCACTCGGTTTATAAAAGAGATATCCAAAGGACTTTTGTGGGTAGCCAATGAAAATACATCGCTCACTACGAGGTTCGAGCTTGTCGTGAGTCTCTCATCTTACGAAAGCCTCGTAACCCCAAACCTTGATATGTGCTAACGAGGGAACTTTCCCCGTCCACATCTTGTGAGGTGTTTTGACAACCTTTTTAGCTGGGACTAGATTAAGGATATGGGCGGCAGTCTCTAAGGCATACCCCCAAAATGAGATAGGCAACTAAGATCGACTCATCGTGGAACGAACCATGTCCAACAAGGTTCGATTGTGACTTTTAGCCATACCATTCAACGGCGGTGTCCTAGGCGACGTCAATTGTGAAACAATTCCACATTCCTTGAGATAGTCATGGAACTCGATACTAAGATACTCACCACCTCGATCGCATCGGAGCATCTTTATCTTCCTGCCCAATTGATTCTCCACTTCTTGCTTAAACTCCTTGAACTTTTCAAAAGTTTCTGACTTATGCTTGATTAAGTAGATATACCCATATCTGCTATAATCATCGGTAAAAGTCACATAGAAGCGATTTGCATCCCTTGTGGTGGATCTAAAGGGCCCACACACATCGGTGTGTATGAGATCCAATAATCCTTCTCCCCTTTCACAAGTGACAGTGAAGGGTCATTTAGTCATCTTTCCTAGTAAACAAGACTCCCACGTGTCATCGGCCCTAAGGTCAAATGACTCCAACACTCCATCCTTTTGGAGTTGGACTATGCGTTTCTTGTTGACATGTCCAAGACGAAAATGCCACAAGCATGGTTTGTCCAAACCACTGGACGAATCAATATGCAATACATTATTTCCTAAGTTATCTACAACATTCAGAGTTTCATATACTCCATTACAAGGCAATGCTTCAAAATAAAAAGTATCATTATAGAAAGCATTTATAGAACCAATTTCATTATTAAATGAAAATCTAAAACCTTGTCTGTACAAACCATGAAAAGAAATAATGTTTCTCACCATTTCCGAAAGAGTAGCAACAATCATTCAAATCTAACCCTAATACGCTACTAAGCAATAAAGAATAAACTCCAATCTTGGTGACAGGCGACGCTTTCCTATTCCCCATGATCAAGTTCATATTCTTGTGCTCCACATCCCTACTTCTTCTTAGACCCTGCAAATCAGAACAAATGTGAAAACCACATCCTGTATCAAGGACCCAAGAAATAACATGTGATAAGTTGTTAGATTGAATAGTGTAAATACCTGTGAAGGTGGGCTTTATCTTCCCATCCTTGATATCCTGTAGATATTTAGGGCAACTTCATTTCCAATGCCCTTTATCGTGACAGTGAAAGCACTCTGAATCCTTTGGATTTGAAGGAGCAGCAAAACCACCTTTGGTCCCACTAGAAGAGGATCCATCGTGAGACTTTCCCTTGTGGCTCTTAGAAGGATCCTTCCTCTTCTTTCCTTTTCCTTGTCCAATTTCCAAGACAGGGCAGCAACGGTAGGAGTAGGTACAACAGACTTGCCTTTTAAACTACTCTCAACAGTTCCTAGTAGGCCTTGAAGCTTGCTTAGAGTGAGTTTCTCCTTGTTCATATGATAAGTCATTCTGAACTTATCATAATAAGGAGGCAAAGAGTGTAGGATAATGTCAATAGCCAACTCTTCATCGAAGTTGACATTTAACTTCAACAAGCGGTCCACAAACCTTTGCATCTTTTGCAAGTGGCCCGTGATGGACTCTCCATCCTTTATCTTTGTTGTTATCATGGAGGCAATGATTTCATACCTTTCCTATCGAGCACTTTGATGGTACCTTTCCATCAAGTCTTGGTGCATTTCTAAAGGATAATATTCCTCGTAGGAATTTTGGAGTTCAGTAGTCATTGTTGCAAGCATGATGCACAGCACCTTTGTCGCGTCCTTCTCATGAGCATTGTATTTAGCGATTTGCTCGGGAGTAGCAGTGGTATGGTCAATCTCCTTTAGCTCTTTGTCGAGAACATACTCCTTTTCCTCGTAGCGGGTGACCATGTGAATGTTGCAAATCCAATCGCTTAAATTGGATCCATCAAAGATCATCCTCCTACATAAGTTCACGAGGGAAAAGGAGCCAGAAGCGTTTGAGCCAAAAGTGTTGTTTGAAGTAGACATCTGAAAAGGAAAAGAGACAAAATTTAGATTAGATAAGACTCCTTAATATAATACCTAAATGAAATATTAAGGCTAGGACCCAACACAATATTTCACAATTCGGAAGAGGGATTCTGTAATCCAATTGCAAAGTATTTGAAGGTAGGAAAATGACGATTTACCAATTTCCACCATGAAACGAAAAAGAATATTAAGTTTTAAATGAACTGAAATTCCTAGATTCTTTTGAGATTCATTAAAATTTTCAATGGCATGTTTCAATCTCGATCATGCCCTTCAAGTTTGTGACTGGGATACCGATGATCACAAATAAGGTGTGAATAACAATGAAAATATGTGTGGTACTCTCGATGTTGTTTACCACCTAATCAATGTGTCGGTTAGCCACATATGCTCCATTGATCTATGATAATTCTCAAGCTACCCTTTGCCACCCTTGTTAGTCCCAAATTAGTGTGCCGGTTAGCCACACACGCTCCACTAAGGACTTGGCAAGGTGCAAAGTGCAATTTTATAGAATAGCATCATTTCCACATTTTTCTTAAAGTAACTAAGATTGGGAATTTATGAAAACATTTAGTTACTTTATAAGATAATTATACTTATTAATGAGAAATTAGTTTGTCCTATCCTACCCGTTCGGCTAACGACCCTCCACCAATCAAAGAAACGATGGGTGAGAGAGGACTGTAACGCCCAGGTTTCAGGGCTAAGCATTTTTGACAATGTAATAGTCTAGGTTAACTCTTGTAACTCTTTTTGAAGTAATAAAGATGAAATATTTGAGTATTATGTGAATTATGTGTATTTATGTGCTTATTATTTAATTATAAATGTATAATTAATAAAGAATAAAAATAAGCGTCAAAATTAAAGTGTGATAAAATCCCGATATCTTTATATAAAGTTGTAGTGGTCGAAACAAGGATTCCGGGGATATAAAGAACGCCAAAATCCGAGTTATAACGAAGAAGTTATGACCCATTAAAGTTTGGCGACGGAACCGGCACGATACCGGGAAGTGTAAATAGTGAATTTACGATAGAACGATATTTAGCCTTAGCAATCTAAACGAAAGTCGTAGAATACATTAAACCGAGAGTGTCCATAAAAAGAACGCCCACGTATGAAGAAGTTATGATTTTTCGAAGTTTCAGATTAGCAGTGTACAACCAGAAATTTGAATATTAGATCGAGCGGTTTTTAGCCGACACAACCTAAACGGGAATCGAAGATCTCGTTAAGAGTAGCGTAACGAGAAAAATATGGGCGGAAAAGGACGTCATATGAAGAAGTTATGAGAATTTAACGGAGCAATCCTGTCCCAGACAGTTAATAATATAACTTTTAAAAGAGATTCAAAATTAGCCGACGGAGTCTAAACGAACGTTTTAGAGTATGTTCCCACCTTCGCGTGGATATAAATAATGTCGAAAATGGAGCTCGTACGCAAAAGTGATGAATTTTTAAAGTTGAAGCATGAAATTGAAAAGTCTCTTGCTAAATTGATGACGTGGCATGATCTGGACCGTCGCTTGCTGATCACGCCTTGCTCCGGATTCACGCCACGTTTCCCTCGCATCTACACCCCGCGTCCGAGGCCGGGTACGCCCAGCATACTCCGGTTCTTATCCGTCCGATGGAGTGTGAGCTAGCTGGTGCGAGGCTGGCATGCTTATTCGATCTACGCCCAATGTAGCGCTGCTGGACGCCCAGCATAGACCGAAGGCTGAGGCCTATAAAAGGGAACCGAAGCCAACCTCATTTTTCACACATTTTCACTTCTCTCTCTCTAAAATATTTCTCTCTCTAAGTGCCCTAAGCCTCCTAAAACCCTTGGTATATTCCCTTACCTCGCTAAAGAAGCCCTGAGGCTCCTGGAGTCCCGAGAAAAAGTGTTTTTCGGTTTCGAAACGCTGCTCCAAATAAAGCCCGGTTTTCTTTAAAATCCGTTGTAAGTGAGCTACGCTTATGTAATTTTTAATATAGCTTTCAAATAATTATAGTAATGTTATTAGGTCCTTAAAATAATTATTTGGGCTATTATTATGAGTTATATTGAGTGTTATATAATAATAATAATAGCTAGACTATTAATTAGTCGCGGTTGACGTTAGACTAAACCCTAGTGGTATTGGTACTAGGTTTTATCGAAGGAAAATTGTTTTGAGAGTATCGAAGCGCTGTCCGAGTGCTGAGTCACCACCTTTTAGGTGAGTGCATAGTTACTTTCAGCTTACACATAGATATGAAGTATTTTATATAAATTACGTGCTATGTGTGCATATTATTTGAATACTTGCTATTTATGCTGGATGAACTTTTTTATACACGTTTTTAATGATTTAAACTGTATATGTATTTTATATCTACGAAAATGTTGGGGTAAAACATGGGTAGATGTAATAGGTGATGTGTGATAAAATGATGAGATGCCTCGATGTTGATGTTGTTGATTCTGTCATCTAGCGGGGTATGGACGACGACCACGGACTCTTCTAGACAGTCCAGTGGAACACTAGCAGGCTCGCAACCTGTAGGTGTTTGTGAACGATGTGTTCACCAGTGTACTCCATCCCCCACGTGGTTGCCTTTAGGACCTTTATTGCTGAGGAATCCCCTAAGCAGTAGTGTCCATCCCGATGATGATCCTTAGGCTAGGTCCCTTATGATAGGTGTTTAGGGACGTAAAGTGAGGATAACAGGAACAGGTAATCGGTTTATTGTTGATTGATGAAATTAATAAACTTATTAATTGTGGGTTGAAAACCCTATGTGCTCACCAGGCTCCCCAGTCTGACCCACTCAGTTTCTTGTATTACAGGTAGTGGCGCATGAGCATAGATGTGATGTTTGGATGAGGGATTACGGATATAGGCCTGTAGATATGAAATAATGTAATAAGGCTTATATTGTACTGTTTATGCTTTTGATCTGTATCGAACATGACATCCCTAGTCTTTAAATGAAATACATTTCTTTAGAAATGCTTTTGATAAATCTTTATCATATTTTGTTTTGGGACAAATTCTGCAAAACTTTTATTTAAAATGTTGCTCTGATTTTTAAACAAAGCATAAACAAAATCGGTCTTTTCTGGCCGTGGTTTTGGGGTGTCACAATTGGTATCAGAGCATTAGTTTAAGCGAACTATGAATTTGTAGGATTTCTAGACTTAAACTTAGAATGCTAAGCGATGATTGTGAGGTTTGAGCACTAGCTTATTTTAGGAATTGTGCCTAAAATGCTTTTATGTGCTAAATGCTTTGTGCATGATATACTGTTATTTGTTCGGATCTATGGTCTGTTGCCGACCGGATCTGGAAACCTTATGTGTTTAGGATTCTAAACGTACGACTACGATATTAGAACTAGCATGTAAACGTTTCGGAGTGATAAGGATGATTTAAACATAAGTCCTAAATAAAGATCCAAATTCACCTTATTCGGTGTACAGATCAAGATGGAAAGGACCCATAGCGGAAATGTAAACGCAAATGGAGATAGGAACCAACCCCCAGTGGTTCAGCAAATACCTGTTGTAGAAGAAGTTGCACCTGAGCCAGTCACCATGGCTGGAGTTCAAGCGATGATTCGGGCTATGCTAGCTGAACAAAGGGAAGAAATGAGATAGATGTTCCACGAAAATAGGGACGAACCTACCATAAATGTTGAGCCAACCGAGCAAATTCCTAAACAATCTGAGGAAGGGAACTACAGCCGCCAAGTGAGTCAAGTAGGGAATCAAGGTGAGCAAAGGGATGGCCTAGAAAGGAGAAACAACAAGGATGGGCGTATGTACAAGAATTTCTTGGGTGCGAAACCACCAAGTCTCTCAGGAAGCCCAAAGCCTGTTGAGATTATGGATTGGATCTCCGAGATGGAGATGGTGTTTGAGAGCTACGACTGCAGCGAGAAGCAGAAGATTGTCTTCGCTGTGAGACAATTGAAAACTGGAGTCTTGAGCTGGTGGAAGCTATTGGCAGATACAATGCCGCGATGAGAAGCCCTGGAAATGTCATGGGATGAGTTCTTGGAACAATTGAAGGCGCAATACTGTTCAGAGATAGATCTAATTGATCTGAATAATGAGTTCCAAAACTTGAAGAAGGGAAGAATGAGCATCGACGACTATGATGTTGCATTCACAGAAAAGATGAAGTTGTTTCCATACTTAGTGCCAACCGAACTTTCCAAAATTGAGAAGTTCGCAAACGGACTGCCAGCCGACTTTGGCCCAACAGTCAAGATGGCAACCACTCTGAAATCAGCCGTTCGAGCGGCTAAGAATGTGAAGACCCAACACAAGGAAAGAGGTATGGAAAGGGCTGAGGTTGGTGAGAAACGAAAGTTCGATGGATCCTTGAAGCCCAACAAGAAGAGTAGATTCTCGAAGTCTGGTTCGAGAGGAGGAGGATCAGAAGCGAAGTGGTGTGACAAGTGCAAGAAGAAGCACTCTGGGAAGTGTGACGGAGGGGTCACTTGTTTCAAATGCGGAAAGCCTGGGCACTATGCCAATGAATGCACCCTCACCCATAAGGCATGTTTTGTGTGTAATGAAGAAGGGCACGTTTTGAGGGACTGCCCGAAGAAGAAGGAGGCAGGAAGACCCAACATACCACCAAAGCCGAAGGCGAGAGCCTTCCAGACGACGCTCGAGGCTGCGAAGGAGGCATCAGACGTCGCTTCAGGTACCTTTCTTGTAAATGGTTTGCCTGCAAATATACTGTTTGATTCGAGAGCCGACTACTCTTTTGTGTCGCATAAATTTGGTGGGAAATTAGCATTGCCTGTAGAAAAACTTGATAATGCCCTGATTGTAGAAGTTGCCAGTGACAAATTCTTACCTGTGAGTAATCGTATTAAGAACGTAGTCATCGACCTAAACAGAAACGAATTCCTTGAGGAGCTATTACCCATAGAGTTATACGGTTTCGACATCGTTTTGGGTATGGATTGGCTTAGCGCCAACGATGCCGAGATATTATGCCGAAAGAAGATAGTAAGGGTAAGCCCACCCAGGAAGGAATCATTTATGGTGTACGGGGACAAACGCAGAGTGAATTCTGGAATCATCTCCATGATGAAAAGCTAGGAAATGTTTGTCCAAAGGATGTGCATCATACTTGGCATTAGTAATCGATGCTAAGAAGGAAAAGAAAGAGGTGCAAAATATACCGGTTGCATGTGATTATCCGGAAGTCTTTCCTGAAGATCTTCCCGGATTACCACCTGATAGGAAAGTGGAGTTTCGTATAGACTTGTTACCAGGTACAACACCGATAGCAAAGGTACCTTACCGATTAGCACCGACAGAGATGAAGGAGCTTATGACGCAACTTCAGGAGCTGTTGGACAACGGTTTCATTCGACCTAGTTCATCGCCCTGGGGAGCTCCGGTGTTATTCGTGAAGAAGGACGGAAGCATGAGGATGTGCATAGACTACCGAGAGCTGAACAAGGAAACGGTGAAGAACAAGTATCCATTGCTAAGGATTGACGACCTATTCGATCAACTACAAGGTTCGAGCTACTTCTCAAAGATCGATCTTAGGTTGGGATATCATCAGCTGAAAGTGAGAGATCAGGATATTGAGAAGACTACATTCAGAACGAGATATGGACACTACGAGTTCTTGGTTATGTCGTTTGGACTAACCAATGCACCAACAACATTCATGGATTTGATGAACAGGGTTTGTAAACCATTCCTCGATAAATCTGTGATAGTGCTCATCGATGACATTATGATCTACTCGAAAAGCCAGAAGGAGCAAGGCAAGCATCTACGAGAAGTGTTGGAAGTATTGAAGAAGGAGAAGCTTTACGCTAAGTTCTCCAAGTGCGACTTTTGGATCCGAGAAGTCCAATTCTTGGGTCACGTGGTTAACCAGGAAGGAATAATGGTTGGCCCAGCAAAAATCGAAGTTGTAATGAAGTGGGAACGACCAAAAAGTCCCACGGAGATTTGAAGCTTTCTAGGATTAGTTGGATACTACCGAAGGTTTATCCAAGGCTTTTCTTTGATAGCTGCTCCATTGACAGCTTTGACCCATAAAGGAGCTATGTATACATGGAGTGAGAAGCACGAGGAAGCATTTGAGAAGCTGAAGAAGAAGTTATGCGAAGCACCGATTCTTTCTCTACCCGATGGAGTTGAAGACTTTGCGGTCTATAGTGATGCATCTGGAGTCGGGTTGGGTTATGTTCTGACCCAAAGAGAAAAGGTGATAGCATACGCATCTCGACAATTGAAAGAGCACGAAAAGAACTACCTCACTCATGATTTGGAGTTGGCGGCGGTAGTATTTGCTCTAAACTTATGGAGGCATTATCTCTACGGCACGAAGTGCAGGTTGTTCACTGATCATAAGAGTCTCCAGTATCTCTTTAATCAGAAGGAGTTGAACATGAGGCAACGATGCTGGCTAGAGTTACTCAAGGACTACGACTGTGAGATACTTTACCACCCTGATAAAGCAAATGTTGTCGCTGATGCTCTCATTCGGAAAGTCAACCTTGAAAGGAAAAGCCCAAGAGCGTTGAGAATTGAACTCATCTCGACAATTGTGGAAAGTATCAGGAAAGCCCAAGAAGAAGCTTCAGAGGAGAATGACCGAAAGGAAGAACGTTTGGGCAAAACGTTAGTGTTCGGTACAAACAGTCAAGGATTGAAGGTATTCCAAGGTAGAATTTGGGTACCTAAGAAGGGGAGAATAAGAGATCTTTTGATGGAAGAAGCACACAAGACCATGTACTCAATTCATCCTGGTAGCACTAAAATGTATAGGGACCTAAAACCCTACTACTGGTGGCCGACGATGAAGCTCGACATTGCGAAGTATATGGCTGAGTGTGTGACATGTGCAAGAGTTAAGGCACAACATCAGAAACTGTATGGGAGTTTAGAACCTTTACCTGTACCCATGGGTAAATGGGAAGACATCACCATGGATTTTGTGACTAAAATGCCCAGGACGAAGAACGGTCACAACATGATTTGGGTAGTTGTGGATTGATGTGTGTGAAACGAACTAGTTTTAATCCTACTAACTTAAACACAAAGAAGAACACACAAAAGGCAGTGTGCCTATCGATTAGAAGTTTAGTTCAGGTAAGTAGGGTATCGAACACAGGGAACGGTAAACAATTAAAATAAATGTTAATATTATCTAAATAAAACAAGTAATAGAAAGAGGGTTTTCTCTAGTTTTGCAAGACTAGAAACTTAAACAATTAACTAAAACTTAAACTAAGAAACTAAGAGCTACGCAAATAAAAATCGACTAAATTCAATAATAAAGAGGACTTCTGTTTAGGTTCGACTCATTTGTTCCCATGGATGATTTCAATGTATCAGATTAATTCTTCATTGGCTACCGACTAAGATGATTAGTTTCACGTTCGCTATTACTAATCCTTAGGAAACAAATTAACTCAAGCAGTGGCCAGTTGTCTAAATTAACGGATTTCCTAGTTATTGATTCGGGTTAAATAAGAGTTGTAATGGTTAACTAAATTGATCCTTCAATTAACCTCTTGCTAATGTTCATCAAACAATCTCATACATTAACTTACCTATCTTCTAGTTAATTCTAGTTTCACATTCGTTATTCCTAGACATACAACTATGTGGTCACAATAAATCATATGAAATTAATAACTAAGAGATGTTCATACAACTTAATTACTAATTTATTAACAGAAGAATAGTTATTGTTAACACATAAGGTTCTTTAACAAGCTTAATAAAACATAATCACCAATTAAAATTAATCCTAATCAAATAATCAATCCATGTTCACAAATTCATCTACCTAAACAGAATTTATGAGTTTTAGCTCATGATTACAGCAGAAACAAGCTCAAAAACGAAATCAATTGGTAAAAACATAGTTCAAACAAGAGATTAGGTATAGAGTAAACTTGATTTTGCCTTGATTCTCCTTAAAATTGAATGTAGGGTTGATTCCCTTGCTTCCCACGCTCCAACAGCACCATTAGTCGACAATTGGCCTCCAAGGGTTCATCTATATATTAGGGTATCGATCTGAAAGTCCATTTATATAGATTTTCACAAAACAGAGGCTACTCGGCGACTCCAGTGACCTACTCGGCGAGTCCGTCACTTAAAACCCGTGTACGGCAAGTCAGCGCGTCCAGAATCGCAAAACTTCTGACCAACTCGTCGAGTTGATGGCCTACTGGCCGAGTACGTTTGGAATCAGCATTTTCACAAAACACGAAAGTCGTCTGAAATTGTGTCTAGCTTTCAAAACATTTTGAACCTCGTCAATCGGAGTTACAGTTCATGAGATATGGCCAAAACACTGACGAGGGGTCAAGCTGTCCAGCAACATCCTTCTTTGTTCAAAATCCAAGATCCAAGCGTCCAATCGCCAATTCCGCTTCATTTTCCTTTCGAGCATGTAATTGTTGCTGAAAATGAAATATTTAAGCTAATTAAGCACCTTTGGTTCATTATTTGAGATAAAATTAACATAAAGTATTAAGATCATGCATGATTCTTATGACTAAATATGCGCATATCAAAATACCCCACACTTGACTTTTGCTTGCCCCCAAGCAAAACTGAATTTTAGTACACTAATATTACATAAGACAATCCCAATCAAACCCAGCCATTATGCCAAGACCGCAACGCATGCATTTGTGTCTAAAATTTTCCTAATAACCTCCCATACTCAGAATACTCACAATCCTCATAAACATTCGCCCACTTTTTCCGAACAATGCTCATTTTATGCATCCCTCCGAATCCATCCGCAGAAAACCTCCTAACCTCAAGGTATTTTTGGTTGAGCAACCCAAGCATACATAATCTAGACAATTACAACTTATGATACCACATTGGAGCTTTTTTTGAATTCTTCATTTCCTTGATAATTTGATCTTTGATTTCTTTGAATTCACAACCTTATTGTTTGATTTTGGTATCTTCAACTTTTTGAATCTTCGGAATTTTGATCTTTTGATCTTCACTTTGATTGCTCCAAAATTCTTACAACTTTTCTTGTAATTCTCTTTTTTTTACATGTACCTCACTTTTTTTCACTCAAAACCCTACATGCTTAAGTAGGGGCGCTCAACTTCAACCTTTATTGGTTAACGATAATAATTTTCCTGGATACATTTCTGGTACACGATGCTAAACATATTGCATCCTTCAAACTAAGCGAGGTCGTGTTTTTGTCCCATGATTTCACTAGAATAAGGAAGCCACAAATGCACTAGAACGTATATAGGCTCAACTAAACATTTGGGTTTTCATGCAATCATCAACATAATACTAGCATGATCCCTAATTGCTTTACCAAAATTTTCTAAATTAGCCCTAGCAATTTTAAAGCAAAAATCTCAAAATTAACTAAAATTTTAAGATTTTTGAATTTTAACTAATTTAACCAACCCCCTACCCACACTTAATTTATGCAATGTCCCCATTGCATATTATACATGATAAAGAACAATAAAATAAAGAGAGAATTGAAACAAACTCCCTTGTGATAGTAGTGCGAAGTTGATATTTCGTCTTTAAGCTCCATCTTCAATTGACTTTAGACATGGGAACAACTCATCCGTGTCGTGGGTTTCAAAATCTCGTGTGTTACAGTCTTTATAAAAGCTCTAAATATTAGAGAAAAACTCTTGGAAATGCTTGGAAAATGATCTTCAAAGAATAGAACCAATGCCCATATCAAATGTCATCAAATCTTCAGCTCAAAAGTAAGAAGAATGAGCGACTCGTCGAGTAAGTATGTAGACTCGCCGAGTTGAAGCGTAAATGGCAGAAGAATCGTAAATTTTCACATGAGATGCGCTCGGCGAGTAGACCGATGTGTGAAAAAAAATTTATTCTGCCCAAGTCCGTTTCTGATGTATGGGGGTTATATAAACTAATACTTCCCCTCATTTTTCTTCAGGGAATAAACACTCTATAACCCTTTTATCAATTGGACTCATAACTTGACTCAAAACTTTGTTTCCTCTCTCGCCTAGACTCAATTTCTCGCTTCGTTAGCCTTGACTCTAGACCCTCACATACAATCCTAAGCTTCAAACTGAAAAGATCAAAACAACACACAAGTAACAAAAACAAACATCAAAATTAAAATCCTAAATTACCCTAATAAACTAGAAGTTTAAAAAGAAAAAGAAAAGCAAACTCTAATGACGGGTTGCCTCCCGCAAGCGCTTCTTTTTGTACGAGTCTTTAGCTGGACTCCCAACTTAATAAATTTCTAATAAATTCGATGCCCATCCATCCATTGCATTAAATATTTTCTTTGGACCAATTTGTAAAATTTGGCTCTTTGGGACAACTGTCAATTTTCGGTCATGTCAAAGTCAACTAAAGTCAACAAGTCAAACCAGTCAACTTAATTTGCCCGTAGGTACTAGAGTTTACGTTATGTAATTTCTAAACAACTCTCTATTCTAATGAGAAATCATAAATTGAAAAGTGCGTACATCTAGATCTCCTTAACCTAAAACTGGGGTACGTGGCGAGCCAAACCGATAAAACAATGTTGCATACTCATCGGGAGTATGCAAGATCCTTAAACAAGGCTTAACGGGGCTTACGGACCCTGCATTGCGAAGCCGGACACTCACATTCATCACACACGAAACCTCTCTCAATCGTGTTCACTCCATCTCTTCTTGTCAGAAATCTCTCCCAAATCTCTCTAAGAATATGAAATCTCTCCCAAATATCTCTCTGTATGAGAAATCTCTCCAAGTATGTCAAATCTCTCCCAAATCTCTCTAAGAATATGAAATCTCTCCCAAATATCTCTCTGTATGAGAAATCTCTCCAAGAATGTCAAATCTCTCCCAAATCTCTCTAAGTATGTGAAATCTCTCCCAAATCTCTCTTTGTATGAGAAATCTCTCCAAGAATGTCAAATCTCTCCCAAATCTCTCTAAGTATGTGAAATCTCTCCCAAATCTCTCTCTGAATGAGAAATCTCTCCAAGAATGTCAAATCTCTCCCAAATCACTCTAAGTATGTGAAATCTCTCCCAAATCTCTCTTTGTATGAGAAATCTCTCCAAGAATGTCAAATCTCTCCCAAATCTCTCCCAAATCTCTCTAAGTATGTGAAATCTCTCCCAAATCTCTCTTTGAATGAGAAATCTCGCCAAGAATGTCAAATCTCTCCCAAATCTCTCTAAGAATGTGAAATCTCTCCCAAATATCTCTTTGTATGTGAAATCTCCCCAAGTATGTCAAATCTCTCCCAAATCTCTCTGAGTATGTGGAATCTCTCTCAGATCTCTCTCGAAATCTCTCCCAACTCTCTATAATCACTCGGGGCATCCCGACCCTCGAATTTGGCGAGAACAGCCCAAAAACGGAAGTCTACGCGAAAAACGGACTTAAGTAACCGAAACCCCTCTTAGGACCCGAAACCCCTCTTAGGAACCGAACCCTTCTGAGCCGAAGGCTGCTCAACCGAACCCGAACGTTCGGCACCTTTCGGTTCTGACCATTTCCTCTTCTGATGACTAACCGAACCCTCCCTTCTGATGGCTTGCCGAACCTTCCCTTCTGAGGACCGAGGACCGAGCCCTCGCTTCTGACTTCGGACCGAGCTCCTCGCCCCTTCGTTTCTCTCTGTTCGTTTCCGGCTACAATCCTCAGCATGGACCGAGCCTCGGCCTAGGACCGAGAGGTCTCGCTGGGAACTCATTTTCTCCCGGTTTTCGCGTAGTTTTGCGTTTAAGGCCCGTTTTTAATTATTTTAACGCGGGATTTTCACCCAAAATCATATTTTAACATAATAAACCTAAATATTCACAATTTAATCATATTTTCATAAAAATCTTTATTTAAATAATAAAAGCAAGTGGGTAAAGTACAAAGAGGTGGAGTGTTGACTTTGCTTTACCTTATGACACAAGCAACCACTCCCACACCCACTCTATGACCAGCCACACCTCCCCACCTTACCTAGGTCACATCAATGTCCTTTCCACTCAATCATCACTCTTTCCCACGTTTTTGAGAGCTGAATATTCATCCTCTCTCCTCACTTCTCTCATTTGCTCTCATTTCACAAGAAGATCAAACTCTTTTCTCTCTCACTTTCTCTCTCTAGAAATTGGAGATTTCCAGGGCTGATCTCGAGTTTTTCCTCCACATTTGGTAAGCATAATCCATTCTCTTTATGATTATCTCAATTATTTCCACTCAAATCATGGATATCTTACACAAACTCCATTATATTTGTGTTAGAGCTTCGAATCTTCAAGGGATTCTTCAAGTGTTCTTGGGTTGAACACTTCTCTTCTTCAACACTTATCTACTGAAATCACTCAAAGTGAGTTCATACCCCTACATTTTTATGTTTTCTTAAGTTTTTAGGGGGGGAATACAAGTTAAATCACCAAGAACATAACTAAATTTTTGTAACAGCTTTCATCAGAAAAGTTGGACGCCATTCACGGACTGGTTTGGAAAACTTAAACATTTTTGTTTGAAAAACTGTTTTAGGTGTAAGTAGTTCCAGTTATTAGCTTTAAAATGACTACTTGCACATCTCCATACGATTTTTCTCCAATTTATGGTGATTTTTACAAAACTGCCTATCATTTCAAACACCAATCCGGACCAGTCTGTGATTATGGACTTTTTCACCCAAGTTGGAGGTCATTAAAAATCATGATAAAAATTATGAGTAAACTAGGCGCATTTTGGGAACTCTCAGAATTTACGGATTTAGTTTTCAACTTCGTATGATTTTTCTATGACTTTTCAAAAACAGTGTAGAAAGGTTGAAAATTAGTTAACAGCTTATAACTTTCATAACGCTTTGTATTATGTTGAGCAAAGTGTATAACAATAAGTTCTAAATATTGAATGTGTTTCCTTGTTAGTTTATCATCATAAACTGAAATATAGTCATTCATGATAAGATTGTTCATTCATTTAGAGCACGTATATTAAGCTATAATGAGCATAGTATATGGATTCATAGCATTAAGGCATTTTCATAAAAGAATTCTTATACATTACAAACGTTTTGGATAAACTATAATAGGTATAGTTTATGTATCATTTACTTCTCAAACTTATTTACCAAAGGTTTTCAGTTTAGTTCACGTAAATCTGTTAATGAATAAATTTGTGAGTCATTCCCTTCGGGTTACTTCCAAAGTAACAAAGTCAAAAAGTCCTGTAAATTGTAACCAGAGTCTCTTGTAGGGAGAACGTGATAGTTGTGTATAGATCTATATTGGGTTTGACAAACCCACACCAGAGTTGCTTGCAACAGCTAGACCGGCAGGTCTGTGGTGACAAGTGTCATTTAACGGCGACGCCTGAAGAACGTCGTATTACGAGGCCGTCTATGTCAAGTATGGTTATGATAGCTCACATGTGGTATTAACAATCATAAGATTTACGGGTTCTAACTTTAAATTAGCGAGTTATGTCTATTTAGCTCACTGAAATTACTTTAAGTATGGAAAAATACTTATACGCCTTCATATCAAAAAGGGTTTTATGTCGATTTAAAATCACTTTTTACATCAACAATTACATACTTTATTATATACTTTCGGTCTTGGTATTTAAGACTACACATCATTCATTACAGGATTTTTCTCACATCAGAAAGGGTTTTATGCCGATTTAAAACCACTTTTATATCTGTAAGTGTGACAAATAGTTGTTCATTTTCGGTCCTGGTATTTAGGACTTCATAACTTTTGTAAGGAAAATATTGGATTTTTCTTGGTATCATACATCTCTTTAAAAAGATCGATTTTCAAACTCTCACTGTCAAAAGCTTATGAACTCGCCAACCTTTGTGTTGACACTTTTCAAAACTACTTGTATTCTCAGGAATTTAGTGAAACAGGAAATCAACCACGTTTTGAGGATGGGACGATAAATCGTCGAACAGTTCATTTTGTATCATAATGTAATTGATTTGAATCATGTAAACATATACTTTCGTGTAACTTTTTCAATTATATTTATGATGGTTGTATTTACTTTGAGCACTATTATACTCGTTGTTGTGATACTCTACATGAAGTCCTCCACACCCGGACGTTTCCGCCATCCTTCGTTTGGGGGTGTGACACTCTTTTCTTCTAAAATTGGCCAAACAAGCTTGAATACATAAAACCCAAGAATTCTGACAATGGTTGGGACCGGTTGGATACTAATCAGAAATGGATCGCGCTTCAGAACTTTCTCCAAAGTTGGAATCGTCACCCCACGCTTCGAAACATAAACCGAAAATACAGGGGGCCATGTCGTGGTAATGGTCAAACAACAACTTGGTTCCTGCAATTCAGCTTGTTCTTGTTCTTCGTCTGACCTCTCTGCTAACAACCTTTCCAGCTCCTCCAAATCTCTTTCTGGATTAGATTCTTCATCTTGTAACTTTAGCTCTTGTAACTCAGATTGCTCTTGTAGCTCAATTTCCTGTACTAATTCCTCAAGAAAAGCATCAAAATCATCGAGATTTGGAAAGTACATAATAAACAAAAATTAAACTATATAAAAAAATAATAATATATGATAACAATTAGAAAATAAAATTAACTATTTAGAACCGTTCCCCGGCAACGGCGCCAAAAACTTGATGTGTGTGCAACGAACTAGTTTTAATCCTACTAACTTAAACACAAAGAAGAACACACAAAAGGCAGTGTACCTATTGATTAGCAGTTTAGTTCAGGTAAGTAGGGTATCGAACACAGGGAACGGTAAACAATTAAAACAAATGCTAATATTATCTAAATAAAACAAGTAATAGAAAGAGGGTTTTCTCTAGTTTTGCAAGACTAGAAATTTAAACAATTAACTAAAACTTAAATTAAGAAACTAAGAGCTACGCAAATAAAAATCGACAAAATCAATAATAAAGAGGACTTCTGTTTAGGTTCGACTCATTTGTTCCCATGGATGATTTCAATGTATCGGATTAATTCTTCATTGGCTACCGACTAAGATGATTAGTTTCACGTTCGCTATTACTAATCCTTAGGAAACAAATTAACTCAAGCAGTGACCAGTTGTCTAAATTAACGGATTTCCTAGTTATTGATTCGGGTTAAATAAGACTTGTAATGGTTAACTAAATTGATCCTTCAATTAACCTCTTGCTGATGTTCATCAAACAATCACATACATTAACTTACCTATCTTCTAGTTAATTCTAGTTTCACATTCGTTATTCGTAGACATACAACTATGTGGTCATAATAAATCATATGAAATTAATAACTAAGAGATTTTCATACAACTTAATTATTAATTTATTAACAGAAGAATAGTTATTGTTAACTGTAACGCCCACAAATCTGGGCTAGTCAAATTAGAGGCAATAGGGGTCGAAAACGACTTTTCGACAAAAGATTATTTAGAATAAATAATCTTAACCAAGTTGTAGAGTATGTTACAAGGTTTTCGTACATATAAAGAACGCCGAAAACCGAGTTATAACGAAAAAGTTATGACCCGTTGAAGTTTCGCGATGGAACCGGCACGATACCGGGAAGCGTAAATAGTGAATTTACGATAGAGCGAGATTTAGCCTTAGCGATCTAAACGAAAGTCGTAGAATATGTTAAACTAAGAACATCGATAAATAGAATGCCCAAATCTGACTTTGTATGAGGAAGTTATGATTTTTCTAAGATTTAGCATAGCAGTGCACAGCCCGAAATCTGAATTTTAGATCGGTCGATTTTTAGCCGACGGGATCTAAATGAAAGTTGTAGTACTCGTAAATACCAACGCGTGGATATAAATAACTTCGATAAGAGAGCTCGTATGCAAAAGTTATGGACGAAGCTTAGTCCCTACTTTTCGAGCGCGGCGAATTCGATACAGTTTCGTAAATACGAGATAGAGTGAGAGTTAGCCAACGAGGTCTAAATGAGAGTTGAAGATCTCATTAATAGGAACTCAACGGTAAAAAGACAGACAAAAATGGAGGTCGTATGCGAAAGTTATGGACGAAGCTTAGTCCCTACTTTTCGAGCGCGGCGAATTCGATACAGTTTTGTAAATCCGAGATAGAATGAGAATTAGCCAACGAGGTCTAAATGAAAGTTGAAGATCTCATTAATAGGAACTCAACGGTAAAAAGATAGACAAAAACGGAGCTCGTATGCAAAAGTTACGGACGAAGCTTAGAGACTACTTTACTATAAAACTCCTATAAATACAAGGGTGAACTCCTCATATTTTCTTCACACCATAAGCCTCTCTTTCTCTCTCTAACTTCTCTCTAGCCTCCCTAAACCCCTCCCAAGTCTACGGAACCTCCCTAGCACGAGAAGAAAGCCCCGGAGCGCCCGACGGCTCCGAGAAGAAAAGCTTTCGGCTTGGAAACGCTACTCCAGCGAAGCCCGATTTTTAATAAAAACTCGCTGTAAGTGAGCTACGCCTATACTATATTTAATATAGATTTTATTTAATTATAGTAACATTATTAGGACCTTAAAATAATTATTTGGGCTATTATTATGAGTTATATTGAGTGTTATTTAACGCTTATATAATAGTAATAATAGCTAGACTATTAATTAGTCGTGGTTAACGTTAAAAACTAAACCCTAGTGGTATTGATACTAGGTTTTGTCGAGGAAAATTGTTTTGAGATAACGAAGTGCTGTCTGAGTTCGGAATCACCACCTAATCAGGTGAGTGCATGGTCTCTTTCATCTTACACATAGATATGAAGTATTTTAATATAAATTACGTGTTATGTGTGCATATTGTCTGAATACTTGTTGTCTATGCTGGTGAAAGATTTTTATACATGTTTTAAATGATGTAAACTGTATAAAGTATTTTATATCTACAAAATATGTTGAGTAAAACATGGGTAGATGAATGATGATGGATAAAAGCTGAAATAGAGGAACATTAGTAGTACGGACCTAGTGCCCTATAGGTATACATTGGCAGCAGAGGACCTAGTACCCTATAGATGAGCACTGGCAGCTGCGCCACAACCCGTAGATGATTTAGATCTACGGTAAACGTCCTAGCAGCTGCGCTCTAAGGATAGTATCGGCAGCTGCGCCTAATAGGGAGCCTTATGACCATGAAAGTAGTGTTTAAAGGTCAATACCGGCAGAAGCGCCTCATAGAAAATGTCCTAATTCTGGCAGCTGAGCCTAAGTGACAATATTAGCAGCTGCGCTTGACCAATATGTCATTGGAAATAATGGACTTCATGTTGTTTCCTTAGGATGATCCTTAGGAATGAATGAATGAGAAATAGATGATTCTTAGGGTAGATCCTTAAGAATAAAGAAGATAATGGGGATGGGTAATTGGGTTGATTGTTTGATTGTTTAAACATAATAATTATATTATTGTGGGTTGAAAACCCTATGTACTCACCAGGTTTCCCAACCTGACCCACTCAGTTTATTTATATCACAGGTGTTGATATGAAGTGACATTACACTGAGAGATTTAAAGAGATGTAGATCACTAGTGTAAATAATTGTAAGTTCTGTTTATGCTTATGTTTCTGTATTAACGATGACATCCCAAACGTTTTAAAATGAAATAAATACGTTTCTTCGAAAATGTTTTAATAACGTATTTACCATGTTTTTCTGGGAACAAATTCCGCAACATTTTTATAAAATGAAGTACTCTGATTTTTATAAAGCATAAACAACATCGGTCTTTTCTGGCCGTGAAAATGGGGATGTCACAGTTGGTATCAGAGCATTAGTTTAAGCGAACTAGGAATATGGATTTATTTCTAGACTTAAACTTAGAATGCTAAGCGATGATTGTGAGGTGTGAGCACTAGCTTATTTTAGGAATTGTGCCTAAAATGCTTTTATGTGCTAAATGCTTGTGCCTGATATGCTGTTATTTGTTCGGATCTATGGTCTGTTGCCGACCGGATCTGGAAACCTTATGTGTTTAGGATTCTAAGCGTTTAACTACGATATTAGAACTAGCATATAAACGTTTCGGAGTGATAAGAATGATTTAAACGTCAATCCTAAGTAAAGGTCTAGATTCACCTTATTCGGCGTATAGATCAAGATGGCAAGAACCCGTAGCGGAAACGTGAATGCAAACGGGAACCGAGATCAACCCCCAGCGATTGAGCAAATACCGGTTGTGGTAGCCGCTGCTGAGCCAATAACGATGGCAGGAGTGCAAGCGATGATCCAAGCAATGTTGGATCGTCAAATGGAGGAAACCAGGCGTTTGCTCCAGCAAAATCAAGAGGAAGCGACCATCGAACGGCCCGAGTTGAACGAGGGGCAGACTGAGGAGGGAAACTACAGTGGGACTGTTGGTCAAGCCAACCCACCAATGGTTAAGCAAAACCACCAGGATGGAGGAAATGATGGACGTGGATGCAAATACAAGGATTTCATGGCGTCCAAACCACCGAGTCTATCTGGAAGCCCGACGCCGGTGGAAGTCATAAACTGGATCTCCGAGATGGAGACGATGTTTGAGAGTTGTGAGTGTAGCAACAGGCAAAAGACCGCTCTCGCGGTTCCTCTGTTGAAATCTGGAGTACTAAGCTGGTGGAAGCTACTAGCTGATTCGATGCCCAAAGGAGAAGCGAACAAGATGTCATGGGAGGATTTTCTGGTGCAGCTAAAAATGCAGTACTGTTCTGAACAGGATCTTCTGGAAATCAACAACGAGTTTCAGAATCTAAAGAAGGGAAAAATAAGTGTCATCGAGTATACTGCAAGTTTTACGGAGAAAAAGAAGCTTGTTCCTTATCTAGTTCCAACTGAACTCTCCAAGGTCAATAAGTTTGCCCATGGATTACCAGCAGACTTTGGTCCAATGGTCAAACAAGCAACCACTTTGAAAGCCGCCATCTGGGCAACCAAGAATGTTGAGACCCAAATAAGGGAAAAGGGTCTGGAGAAAGTTGAAGTTGGTGAGAAGAGGAAGTCGGAAGGATCCTCAAGACCTGATAATAAGGGAAAGTTCTCGAAGTCTAACCTGGACGACCGAAGGAATGAAGCCAAGTGGTGTGAGAAGTGCAAGAAGAAACACTTCGGAAGATGCGATGGTGAAGTGACGTGCTATAAGTGTGGTAGGACCGGTCACTATTCCAGAGATTGTACATTCGAAAACAAGAAGTGCTACGAATGTGGAAATGATGGGCATATTTCAAAGAACTGTCCAAAGAAAAACGAAGCTGCAAGACCAAATGCACCGCCGAAACCAAGGGCATTTCACATGATCCTCGACGAAGCAGAAAACCGTGCGAGGAATCAAGGATGAGGACTTCATATCCGAAGATCAAGTTATGCAGTAGCCATAGTATTGTATGATGTAGCCTATTAGATGCATAGCCTAGGGTGAACTTGAACACCTATGTAATCATTTCAAGAAATAATATAAAACCTTTGTTTCGTTATCTGATGTGTTAAGTTGATTCGCTGCATGGTGACTTGGGAAACTGCAAGACAATACTTGGGACGAGTATGAGTAGGTGTGAATGGTAGTAGAGGCCTATACTACCGGAAGCACAGGACTCACACTTGGATCAGGGAAAGTCACAAGGTTACTAAGAAGCTAGTAATTGATTTCGTTTTATTCAAGTGTGTTGTTACCATCGTTTCGGTAATGACTAAGAAGATTGTTGATATTCCGACCCTAGTGGTCATATCAAATCGAGTCCGACTACGATGAGTATGTTGTGTGGTTCAGAGAACCAAGTTTGATGTAGCGTCCGACTTAAACCAAACGGTTGAAATCAAAGCGATCAATAGAAGTATCACACTCGTTGTTAAAGAAGTTGGTGGCTAGAAATGCCTAATGTTAAAGTGTGATTATATCACATTAGAACATGAAGGAAGTCATAGTCTGTTTTAGAATTTAACTCTAAGAGACCTAAGTCTAAGTGTTGCAACATACGATGATAGGTCATTAGAATATGACACATCGATCTATAGTAGTAATAAAAGAACTTATCTCAAGTCCGTATCCAGCAAGGATCGAGATTGTGACTTGAAGGTCATAATTTGGAGTCTAACCTGAGGTAGAGAGCAGGTGCACGATCGAGTACTATTACAATCAATGAGTTTAAGAGATAGAATCGAAGGAATGTAGAAGTTATAATTATTACCTAGGATGAAGAGATGACGTATGGAGTCATTATACGACCCTGTTTCGTTGATGATTCCGGGACGTAATCATCCTAAGGGGGAGATAATTGTAACGCCCACAAATCTGGGCTAGTCAAATTAGAGGCAATAGGGGTCGAAAACGACTTTTTGACAAAAGATTATTTAGAATAAATAATCTTAACCAAGTTGTAGAGTATGTTACAAGGTTTTCGTACATATAAAGAACGCCGAAAACCGAGTTATAACGAAAAAGTTATGACCCGTTGAAGTTTCGCGATGGAACCGGCACGATACCGGGAAGCGTAAATAGTGAATTTACGATAGAGCGAGATTTAGCCTTAGCGATCTAAACGAAAGTCGTAGAATATGTTAAACTAAGAACGTCGATAAATAGAATGCCCAAATCTGACTTTGTATGAGGAAGTTATGATTTTTCTAAGATTTAGCATAGCAGTGCACAGCCCGAAATCTGAATTTTAGATCGGTCGATTTTTAGCCGACGGGATCTAAATGAAAGTTGTAGTACTCGTAAATACCAACGCGTGGATATAAAGAACGTCGATAATAGAGCTCATATGCAAAAGTTATGGACGAAGCTTAGTCCCTACTTTTCGAGCGCGACGAATTCGATACAGTTTCGTAAATACGAGATAGAATGAGAGTTAGCCAACGAGGTCTAAATGAGAGTTGAAGATCTCATTAATAGGAACTCAACGGTAAAAAGACAGACAAAAATGGAGCTCGTATGCGAAAGTTATGGACGAAGCTTAGTCCCTACTTTTCGAGCGCGGCGAATTCGATACAGTTTTGTAAATCCGAGATAGAATGAGAATTAGCCAACGAGGTCTAAATGAAAGTTGAAGATCTCATTAATAGGAACTCAACGGTAAAAAGACAGACAAAAACAGAGCTCGTATGCAAAAGTTACGGACGAAGCTTAGAGACTACTTTACTATAAAACTCCTATAAATACAAGGGTGAACTCCTCATATTTTCTTCACACCATAAGCCTCTCTTTCTCTCTCTAACTTCTCTCTAGCCTCCCTAAACCCCTCCCAAGTCTACGGAACCTCCCTAGCACGAGAAGAAAGCCCCGGAGCGCCCGACGGCTTCGAGAAGTAAAGCTTTCGGCTTGGAAACGCTACTCCAGCGAAGCCCGATTTTTAATAAAAACTCGCTGTAAGTGAGCTACGCCTATACTATATTTAATATAGATTTTATTTAATTATAGTAACATTATTAGGACCTTAAAATAATTATTTGGGCTATTATTATGAGTTATATTGAGTGTTATTTAACGCTTATATAATAGTAATAATAGCTAGACTATTAATTAGTCGTGGTTAACGTTAAAAACTAAACCCTAGTGGTATTGATACTAGGTTTTGTCGAGGAAAATTGTTTTGAGATAACGAAGTGCTGTCTGAGTTCGGAATCACCACCTAATCAGGTGAGTGCATGGTCTCTTTCATCTTACACATAGATATGAAGTATTTTAATATAAATTACGTGTTATGTGTGCATATTGTCTGAATACTTGTTGTCTATGCTGGTGAAAGATTTTTCTACATGTTTTAAATGATGTAAACTGTATAAAGTATTTTATATCTACAAAATATGTTGGGTAAAACATGGGTAGATGAATGATGATGGATAAAAGCTGAAATAGAGGAACATTAGTAGTACGGACCTAGTGCCCTATAGGTATACATTGGCAGCAGTGGACCTAGTACCCTATAGATGAGCACTGGCAGCTGCGCCACAACCCGTAGATGATTTAGATCTACGGTAAACGTCCTAGCAGCTGCGCTCTAAGGATAGTATCGGCAGCTGCGCCTAATAGGGAGCCTTATGACCATGAAAGTAGTGTTTAAAGGTCAATACCGGCAGAAGCGCCTCATAGAAAATGTCCTAATTCTGGCAGCTGAGCCTAAGTGACAATATTAGCAGCTGCGCTTGACCAATATGTCATTGGCAACAATGGACTTCATGTTGTTTCCTTAGGATGATCCTTAGGAATGAATGAATGAGAAATAGCTGATTCTTAGGGTAGATCCTTAAGAATAAAGAAGATAATAGGGATGGGTAATTGGGTTGATTGTTTGATTGTTTAAACATAATAATTATATTATTGTGGGTTGAAAACCCTATGTACTCACCAGGTTTCCCAACCTGACCCACTCAGTTTATTTATATCACAGGTGTTGATATGAAGTGACATTACACTGAGAGATTTAAAGAGATGTAGATCACTAGTGTAAATAATTGTAAGTTCTGTTTATTCTTATGTTTCTGTATTAACGATGACATCCCAAACGTTTTAAAATGAAATAAATACGTTTCTTCGAAAATGTTTTATTAACGTATTTACCATGTTTTTCTGGGAACAAATTCCGCAACATTTTTATAAAATGAAGTACTCTGATTTTTATAAAGCATAAACAACATCGGTCTTTTCTGGCCGTGAAAATGGGGATGTCACATTAACACATAAGGTTCTTTAACAAGCTTAATAAAACATAATCACTAATTAAAATTAATCCTATTCAAATAATCAATCCATGTTCATAAATTCATCTACCTAAACAGAAGTTATGAGTTTTAGCTCACGATTACAGCAGAAACAAGCTCAAAAACGAAATCAATTGGTAAAAACCTAGTTCAAACAAGAGATTAGGTAAAGAGTAAACTTGATTTTGCCTTGATTCTCCTTAAAATTGAATGTAGGGTTGATTCCCTTGCTTCCCACGCTCCAACAGCACCATTAGTCGACAATTGGCCTCCAAGGGTTCATCTATATATTAGGGTATCGATCTGAAAGTCCATTTATATAGATTTTCACAAAACAGAGGCTACTCGGCGAGTCCAATGACCTACTCGGCGAGACTGTCACTTAAAACCCGTGTACGGCAAGTCAGCGCGTCCAGAATCGCGAAACTTCTGACCAACTCGGCGAGTTGATGGCCTACTAGCCGAGTATGTTTTGAATCAGCATTTTCTCAAAACACGAAAGTCGTCTGAAATTGTGTCTAGTTTTCAAAACATTTTGAATCTCGTCAATCGGAGTTACGGTTCATGAGATATGGCCAAAACACTGATGAGGGGTCAAGCTGTCCAGCAACATCCTTCTTTCTTCAAAATCCAAGATCCAAGCATCCAATCGCCAATTCCGCTTCATTTTCCTTTCGAGCATGCAATTTTTGCTGAAAATGAAATATTTAAGCTAATTAAGCACCTTTGGTTCATTATTTGAGATAAAATTAACATAAAGTATTAAGATCATGCATGATTCTTATGACTAAATATGCGCATATCAAAATACCCCACACTTGACTTTTGCTTGCCCGCAAGCAAAACAGAATTTTAGTACACTAATATTACATAAGACAATCCCAATCAAACCCAGCCATTATGCCAAGACCGCAACGCATGCATTTGTGTCTAAAATTTTCCTAATAACCTCCCATACTCAGAATACTCACAATCCTCATAAACATTCGCCCACTTTTTCCGAACAATGCTCATTTTATGCATCCCTCCGAATCCATCCGCAGAAAACCTCCTAACCTCAAGGTATTTTTGGTTGAGCAACCTAAGCATACATAATCTAGACAATTACAATTTATGATACCACATTGGAGCTTTTTTTGAATTCATCATTTCCTTGATAATTTGATCTTTGATTTCTTTGAATTCACCACCTTATTGTTTGATTTTGGTATCTTCAACTTTTTGAATCTTCGGAATTTTGATCTTTTGATCTTCACTTTGATTGCTCCAAAATTCTTACAACTTTTCTTGTAATTCTCTTTTTTTTACATGTACCTCACTTTTTTTCACTCAAAACCCTACATGCTTAAGTAGGGGCGCCCAACTTCAACCATTATTGGTTAACGATAATAATTTTCCTGGATACATTTCTGGTACACGATGCTAAACATATTGCATCCTTCAAACTAAGCGAGATCGTGTTTTTGTCCCATGATTTCACTAGAATAAGGAAACCACAAATGCACTAGAACGTATATAGGCTCAACTAAACATTTGGGTTTTCATGCAATCATCAACATGATACTAGCATGATCCCTAATTGCTTTACCAAAATTTTCTAAATTAGCCCTAGCAATTTTAATGCAAAAATTTCAAAATTAACTAAAATTTTAAGATTTTCGAATTTTAACTAATTTAACCAACCCCCTACCCCACACTTAATTTATGCAATGTCCTAATTGCATATTATGCATGATAAAGAACAATAAAACAAAGAGAGAATTAGAACAAACTCCCTTGGGATAGTAGTGCGAAGTTGATATTTCGTCTTTAAGCTCCATCTTAATTTGACTGTAGACATGGGAACAGCTCATCCGTGTCGTGGGTTTCAAAATCTCGTGTGGTACAGTCTTTATAAAAGCTCTAAATATAAGAGAAAAACTCTTGGAAATGCTTGGAAAATGATCTTCAAAGAATAGAACCAATGCCCATATCAAATGTCATCAAATCTTCAGCTCAAAAGTAAGAAGAATGAGCAACTCGTCGAGTAAGTATGTAGACTCATCGAGTTGAAGCGTAAATGACAGAAGAATCGTAAATTTTCACATGAGATGCGCTCGGCGAGTAGACCGATGTGTGAAAAATTTTTTATTCTGCCCAAGTCCGTTTCTGATGTATGGGGGTTATATAAACTAATACTTCCTCTCATTTTTCTTCAGGAAATAAACACTCTATAACCCTTTTTTCAATTGGACTCATAACTTGACTCAAAACTTTGTTTCCTCTCTCGCCTAGACTCAATTTCTCGCTTCGTTAGCCTTGACTCTAGACCCTCACATACAATCCTAAGCTTCAAACTGAAAAGATCAAAACAACACACAAGTAACAAAAACAAACATCAAAATTAAAATCCTAAATTACCCTAATAAACTAGAAGTTTAAAAAGAAAAAGAAAAGCAAACTCTAATGACGGGTTGCCTCCCGCAAGCGCTTCTTTTTGTACGAGTCTTTAGCTGGATTCCCAACGTAATAAACTTCTAATAAATTTGATGCCCATCCATCCATTGCATTAAATATTTTCTTTGGACCAATTTGTAAAATTTGGCTCTTTGTGACAACCGTCAATTTTCGGTCAAGTCAAAGTAAACTAATGTCAATAAGTCAAACCGGTCAACTCAATTTGCCCGTAGGTACTAGAGTTTACGTTATGTAATTTCTAAACAACTCTCTATTCTAATGAGAAATCATAAATTGAAAAGTGCGTACATCTAGATCTCCTTAACCTAAAACTGGGGTACGTGGCGAGCCAAACCGATAAAACAATGTTGCATACTCATCGGGAGTATGCAAGATCCTTAAACAAGGCTTAACGGGGCTTACGGACCCTGCATTACGAAGCCGGACACTCACATTCATCACACACGAAACCTCTTTCAATCGTGTTCACTCCATCTCTTCTTGTCAGAAATCTCTCCCAAATCTCTCTAAGAATAGGAAATCTCTCACAAATATCTCTCTGTATGAGAAATCTCTCCATGTATGTCAAATCTCTCCCAAATCTCTCTAAGAATATGAAATCTCTCCCAAATATCTCTCTGTATGAGAAATCTCTCCAAGAATGTCAAATCTCTCCCAAATCTCTCTAAGTATGTGAAATCTCTCCCAAATCTCTCTTTGTATGAGAAATCTCTCCAAGAATGTCAAATCTCTCCCAAATCTCCCTAAGTATGTGAAATCTCTCCCAAATCTCTCTTTGAATGAGAAATCTCTCCAAGAATGTCAAATCTCTCCCAAATCTCTCTAAGTATGTGAAATCTCTCCCAAATCTCTCTTTGTATGAGAAATCTCTCCAAGAATGTCAAATCTCTCCCAAATCTCTCTAAGTATGTGAAATCTCTCCCAAATCTCTCTCTGAATGAGAAATCTCGCCAAGAATGTCAAATCTCTCCCAAATCTCTCTAAGAATGTGAAATCTCTCCCAAATATCTCTTTGTATGTGAAATCTCCCCAAGTATGTCAAATCTCTCCCAAATCTCTCTGAGTATGTGGAATATCTCTCAGATCTCTCTCGAAATCTCTCCCAACTCTCTATAATCACTCGGGGCATCCCGACCCTCGAATTTGGCGAGAACAGCCCAAAAACGGAAGTCTACGCGAAAAACGGACTTAAGTAACCGAAACCCCTCTTAGGACCCGAAACCCCTCTTAGGAACCGAACCCTTCTGAGCCGAAGGCTGCTCAACCGAACCCGAACGTTCGGCACCTTTCGGTTCTGACCATTTCCTCTTCTGATGACTAACCGAACCCTCCCTTCTGATGGCTTGCCGAACCTTCCCTTCTGAGGACCGAGGACCGAGCCTTCGCTTCTGACTTCGGATCGAGCTCCTCGCCCCTTCGTTTCCCTCTGTTCGTTTCCGGCTACAATCCTCAGCATGGACCAAGCCTCGGCCTAGGGACCGAACCTCGGCCTAGGACCGAGAGGTCTCGCTGGGAACTCATTTTCTCCTGGTTTTCGCGTAGTTTTGCGTTTAAGGCCCGTTTTTAATTATTTTAACGCGAAATTTCACCAAAAATCATATTTTAACATAATAAACCCTAAATATTCACAATTTAATCATATTTTCATAAAAATCTTTATTTAAATAATAAAAGCAAGTGGGTAAAGTACAAAGAGGTGGAGTGTTGACTTTGCTTTACCTTATGACACAAGCAACCACTCCCACACCCACTCTATGACCAGTCACACCTCCCCACCTTACCTAGGTCACATCAATGTCCTTTCCACTCAATCATCAGTCTTTCCCATGTTTTTGAAAGCTGAATATTCATCCTCTCTCCTCACTTCTCTCATTTGCTCTCATTTCACAAGAAGATCAAACTCTTTTCTCTCTCACTTTCTCTCTCTAGAAATTCGAGATTTCCAGGGCTGATCTTGAGTTTTTCCTCCACATTTGGTAAGCATAATCCATTCTCTTTATGATTATCTCAATTATTTCCACTCAAATCATGGATATCTTACACAAACTCCATTATATTTGTGTTAGAGCTTCGAATCTTCAAGGGATTCTTCAAGTGTTCTTGGGTTGAACACTTCTCTTCTTCAACACTTATCTACTGAAATCAATCAAAGTGAGTTCATACCCATACATTTTTATGTTTTCTTAAGTTTTTAGGGGGGGGGGGGGGGGGGGGAATACAAGTTAAATCACCAAGAACATAACTAAATTTTTCTAACAGCTTTCATCAGAAAAGTTGGACTCCATTCACGGACTGGTTTGGACAACTTAAACATTTTTGTTTGAAAAACTGTTTTAGGTGTAAGTAGTTCCAGTTATTAGCTTTAAAACGACTACTTGCACATCTCCATACGATTTTTCTACAATTTATGGTGATTTTTACAAAACTGCCTATCATTTCAAACACCAATCCGGACCAGTCTGTGATTATGGACTTTTTCACCCAAGTTGGAGGTCATTAATAATCATGATAAAAATTATGAGTAAACTAGATGCATTTTGGGAACTCTCAGAATTTACGGATTTAGTTTTCAACTTCGTATGATTTTTCTATGACTTTTCAAAAACAGTGTAGAAAGGTTGAAAATTAGTTAACAGCTTATAACTTTCATAACACTTTGTATTATGTTGAGCAAAGTGTATAACAATAAGTTCTAAATATTGAATGTGTTTCCTTGTTAGTTTATCATCATAAATTGAAATATAGTCATTCATGATAAGATTGTTCATTCATTTAGAGCACGTATATTAAGCTATAATGAGCATAGTATATGGATTCATAGCATTAAGGCATTTTCATAAAAGAATTCTTATACATTACAAACGTTTTGGATAAACTATAATAGGTATAGTTTATGTATCATTTACTTCTCAAAATTATTTACCAAAGGTTTTCAGTTTAGTTCACATAAATCTGTTAATGAATAAATTTGTGAGTCATTCCCTTCGGGTTACTTCCAAAGTAACAAAGTCAAAAAGTCCTGTAAATTGTAACCAGAGTCTCTTGTAGGGAGAACGTGATAGTTGTGTATAGATCTATATTGGGTTTGACAAACCCACACCAGAGCTGCTTGCAACAGCTAGACCGGCAGGTCTGTGGTGACAAGTGTCATTTAACGGCGACGCCTGAAGAACGTCGTATTACGAGGCCGTCTATGTCAAGTATGGTTATGATAGCTCACATGTGGTATTAACAATCATAAGATTTACGGGTTCTAACTTTAAATTAGCGAGTTATGTCTATTTAGCTCACTGAAATTACTCTAAGTATGGAAAAATACTTATACGCCTTCATATCAAAAAGGGTTTTATGTCGATTTAAAATCACTTTTTACATCAACAATTACATACTTTATTATATACTTTCGGTCTTGGTATTTAAGACTACACATCATTCATTACGGGATTTTTCTCACATCAGAAAGGGTTTTATGCCGATTTAAAACCACCTTTATATCTTTAAGTGTGACAAATAGTTGTTCATTTTCGGTCCTGGTATTTAGGACTACATAACTTTTGTAAGGAAAATATTGGATTTTTCTTGGTATGATACATCTCTTTAAAAAGATCGATTTTCAAACTCTCACTGTCAAAAGCTTATGAACTCACCAACCTTTGTGTTGACACTTTTCAAAACTACTTGTATTCTCAGGAATTCAGTGAAACAGGAAATCAACCACGTTTTGAGGATGGGACGATAAATCGTCGAACAGTTCATTTTGTATCATAATGTAATTGATTTGAATCATGTAAACATATACTTTGGTGTAAATTTTTCAATTATATTTATGATGGTTGTATTTACTTTGAGCACTATTATACTCGTTGTTGTGAAACTCTACATGAAGTCCTCCACCCCCGGACGTTTCCGCCATCCTTCGTTTGGGGGTGTGACACTCTTTTCTTCTAAAATTGGCCAAACAAGCTTGAATACATAAAACCCAAGAATTCTGACAATGGTTGGGACCGGTTGGATACTAATCAGAAATGGATCGCGCTTCAGAACTTTCTCCAAAGTTGGAATCGTCACCCCACGCTTCGAAACATAAACCGAAAATACAGGGGGCCATGTCGTGGTAATGGTCAAACAACAACTTGGTTCCTGCAATTCAGCTTGTTCTTGTTCTTCGTCCGACCTCTCTGCTAACAACCTTTCCAGCTCCTCCAAATCTCTTTCTGGATTAGATTCTTCATCTTATAACTTTAGCTCTTGTAACTCAGATTGCTCTTGTAGCTCAATTTCCTGTACTACTTCCTCAAGAAAAGCATCAAAATCATCGAGATTTGGAAAGTACATAATAAACAAAATTAAACTATATAAAAAAATAATAATATATGATAACAATTAGCAAATAAAATTAACTATTTAGAACCGTTCCCTGGCAACGGCGCCAAAAACTTGATGTGTGTGCAACGAACTAGTTTTAATCCTACTAACTTAAACACAAAGAAGAACACACAAAAGGCAGTGTACCTATCGATTAGAAGTTTAGTTAAGGTAAGTAGGGTATCGAACACAGGGAACGGTAAACAATTAAAATAAATGCTAATATTATCTAAATAAAACAAGTAATAGAAAGAGGGTTTTCTCTAGTTTTGCAAGACTAAAAATTTAAACAATTAACTAAAACTTAAATTAAGAAACTAAGAGCTACGCAAATAAAAATCGACTAAATTCAATAATAAAGAGGACTTCTGTTTAGGTTCGACTCATTTGTTCCCATGGATGATTTCAATGTATCAGATTAATTCTTCATTGGCTACCGACTAAGATGATTAGTTTCACGTTCGCTATTACTAATCCTTAGGAAACAAATTAACTCAAGCAGTGACCAGTTGTCTAAATTAACGGATTTCCTAGTTATTGATTCGGGTTAAATAAGACTTGTAATGGTTAACTAAATTGATCCTTCAATTAACCTCTTGCTGATGTTCATCAAACAATCTCATACATTAACTTACCTATCTTCTAGTTAATTCTAGTTTCACATTCGTTATTCGTAGACATACAACTATGTGGTCACAATAAATCATATGAAATTAATAACTAAGAGATGTTCATACAACTTAATTACTAATTTATTAACAGAAGAATAGTTATTGATAACACATAAGGTTCTTTAACAAGCTTAATAAAACATAATCACTAATTAAAATTAATCCTAATCAAATAATCAATCCATGTTCACAAATTCATCTACCTAAATAGAAGTTATGAGTTTTAGCTCATGATTACAGCAAAACAAGCTCAAAAATGAAATCAATTGGTAAAAACATAGTTCAAACAAGAGATTAGGTAAAGAGTAAACTTGATTTTGCCTTGATTCTCCTTAAAATTGAATGTAGGGTTGATTCCCTTGCTTCCCACGCTCCAACAACACCATTAGTCGACAATTGGCCTCCAAGGGTTCATCTATATATTAGGTTATCGATCTGAAAATCCATTTATATAGATTTTCACAAAACAGAGGCTACTCGGCGAGTCCACTGACCTACTCGGCGAGTCCGTCACTTAAAACCCGTGTACGGCAAGTCAGCGCGTGCAGAATCGCGAAACTTGTGGCCAAGTACGTTTGGAATCAACATTTTCTCAAAACACGAAAGTCGTCTGAAATTGTGTCTAGTTTTCAAAACATTTTGAATCTCGTCAATCGGAGTTACGGTTCATGAGATATGGCCAAAACACTGACGAGGGGTCAAGCTGTCCAGCAACATCCTTCTTTCTTCAAAATCCAAGATCCAAGCGTCCAATCGCCAATTCCGCTTCATTTTCCTTTCGAGCATGTAATTGTTGCTGAAAATGAAATATTTAAGCTAATTAAGCACCTTTGGTTCATTATTTGAGATAAAATTAACATAAAGTATTAAGATCATGCATGATTCTTATGACTAAATATGCGCATATCAAAATACCCCACACTTGACTTTTGCTTGCCCCCAAGCAAAACTGAATTTTAGTACACTAATATTACATAAGACAATCCCAATCAAACCCAGCCACTATGCCAAGACCGCAACGCATGGCGAGTAGACCGATGTGTGAAAAAAAATTTATTCTGCCCAAGTCCGTTTCTGATGTATGGGGGTTATATAAACTAATACTTCCCCTCGTTTTTCTTTAGGGAATAAACACTCTATAACCGTTTTATCAATTGGACTCATAACTTGACTCAAAACTTCGTTTCCTCTCTCGCCTAGACTCAATTTCTCGCTTCGTTAGCCTTGATTCTAGACCCTCACATACAATCCTAAGCTTCAAACTGAAAAGATCAAAACAACACACAAGTAACAAAAACAAACATCAAAATTAAAATCCTAAATTACCCTAATAAACTAGAAGTTTAAAATGAAAAAGAAAAGCAAACTCTAATGACGGGTTGCCTCCCGCAAGCGCTTCTTTTTGTGCGAGTCTTTAGCTAGACTCCCAACTTAATAAACTTCTAATAAATTCGATGCCCATCCATCCATTGCATTAAATATTTTCTTTGGACCAATTTGTAAAATTTGGCGCTTTTCTTCTAAAATTGGCCAACAAGCTTGAATACATAAAACCCAAGAATTCTGACAATGGTTGGGACCGGTTGGATACTAATCAGAAATGGATCGCGCTTCAGAACTTTCTCCAAAGTTGGAATCTTCACCCCACGCTTCGAAACATAAACCGTAAATACAGGGGACCATGTCGTGGTAATGGTCAAACAACAACTTGGTTCCTGCAATTCAGCTTGTTCTTGTTCTTCGTCCGACCTCTCTGCTAACAACCTTTACAGCTCCTCTAAATCTCTTTCTGGATTAGATTCTTCATCTTGTAACTTTAGCTCTTGTAACTCAGATTGCTCTTGTAGGTCAATTTCCTGTACTACTTCCTCAAGAAAAGCATCAAAAGCATCGAGATTTGGAAAGTACATAATAAACAAAAATTAAACTATATAAAAAAAATAATAATATATGATAACAATTAGCAAATAAAATTAACTATTTAGAACCGTTCCCCGGCAACGGCGCCAAAAACTTGATGTGTGTGCAACGAACTAGTTTTAATCCTACTAACTTAAACACAAAGAAGAACACACAAAAGGCAGTGTACCTATCGATTAACAGTTTAGTTCAGGTAAGTAGGGTATCAAACACAGGGAATGGTAAACAATTAAAATAAATGCTAATATTATCTAAATAAAACAAGTAATAGAAAGAGGGTTTTCTCTAGTTTTGCAAGACTAGAAACTTAAACAATTAACTAAAACTTAAACTAAGAAACTAAGAGCTACGCAAATAAAAATCGACTAAATTCAATAATAAAGAGGACTTCTGTTTAGGTTTGACTCATTTGTTCCCATGGATGATTTCAATGTATCGGAGTAATTCTTCATTGGCTACCGACTAAGATGATTAGTTTCACGTTCGCTATTACTAATCCTTAGGAAACAAATTAACTCAAGCAGTGGCCAGTTGTCTAAATTAACGGATTTCCTAGTTATTGATTCGGTTTAAATAAGACTTGTAATGGTTAATTAAATTGACCCTTCAATTAACCTCTTGCTGATGTTCATCAAACAATCTCACACATTAACTTACCTATCTTCTAGTTAATTCTAGTTTCACATTCGTTAATCCTAGACATACAACTATGTGGTCACAATAAATCATATGAAATTAATAACTAAGAGATGTTCATACAACTTAATTACTAATTTATTAACAAAAGAATAGTTATTGTTAACACATAAGGTTCTTTAACAAGCTTAATAAAACATAATCACCAATTAAAATTAATCCTAATCAAATAATCAATCCATGTTCACAAATTCATCTACCTAAATAGAAGTTATGAGTTTTAGCTCATGATTACAGGAGAAACAAGCTCAAACACGAAATCAATTGGTAAAAACATAGTTCAAAAAAGAGATTAGGTAAAGAGTAAACTTGATTTTGCCTTGATTCTCCTTAAAATTGAATGTAGGGTTGATTCCCTTGCTTCCCACGCTCCAACAGCACCATTAGTCGACAATTGGCCTCCAAGGGTTTATCTATATATTAGGGTATCGATCTGAAAGTCCATTTATATAGATTTTCACAAAACAGAGGCTACTCGGCGAGTCCAATGACCTACTCGGCGAGTCCGTCACTTAAAACCCGTGTACGGCAAGTCAGCGCGTCCAGAATCGCATAACTTCTGACGAACTCGGCGAGTTGATGGCCTACTAGCCGAGTACGTTTGGAATCAGCATTTTCTCAAAACACGAAAGTCGTCTGAAATTGTGTCTAGTTTTCAAAACCTTTTGAATCTTGTCAATCGGAGTTATGGTTCATGAGATATGGCCAAAACACTGACGAGGGGTCAAGCTGTCCAGCAACATCCTTCTTTCTTCAAAATCCAAGATCCAAGCGTCCAATCGCCAATTCCGCTTCATTTTCCTTTCGAGCATGTAATTGTTGCTGAAAATGAAATATTTAAGCTAATTAAGCACCTTTGGTTCATTATTTGAGATAAAATTAACATAAAGTATTAAGATCATCCATGATTCTTATGACTAAATATGCGCATATCAAAATACCCCACACTTGACTTTTGCTTGCCCCCAAGCAAAACTGAATTTTAGTACACCAATATTACATAAGACAATCCCAATCAAACCCAACCATTATGCCAAGACCGCAATGCATGCATTTGTGTCTAAAATTTTCCTAATAACCTCCCATACTCAGAATACTCACAATCCTCATAAACATTCGCCCACTTTTTCCGAACAATGCTCATTTTATGCATCCCTCCGAATCCATCCGCAGAAAACCTCCTAACCTCAAGGTATTTTTGGTTGAGCAACCCAAGCATACATAATCTAGACAATTACAATTTATGATACCACATTGGAGCTTTTTTTGAATTCTTCATTTCCTTGATAATTTGATCTTTGATTTCTTTGAATTCACCACCTTATTGTTTGATTTTGGTATCTTCAACTTTTTTAATCTTCGGAATTTTGATCTTTAGATCTTCACTTTGATTGCTCGAAAATTCTTACAACTTTTCTTGTAATTCTCTTTTTTTTACATGTACCTCACTTTTTTTCACTCAAAACCCTACATGCTTAAGTAGGGGCGCCAAACTTCAACCATTATTGGTTAACGATAATAATTTTCCTGGATACATTTCTGGTACACGATGCTAAACATATTGCATCCTTCAAACTAAGCGAGGTCGTGTTTTTGTCCCATGATTTTACTAGAATAAGGAAGCCACAAATGTACTAGAACGTATATAGGCTCAACTAAACATTTGGGTTTTCATGCAATCATCAACATAATACTAGCATGATCCCTAATTGCTTTACCAAAATTTTCTAAATTAGCCCTAGCAATTTTAATGCAAAAATATCAAAATTAACTAAAATTTCAAGATTTTCGAATTTTAACTAATTTAACCAACCCACTACCCCACACTTAATTTATGCAATGTCCCCATTGCATATTATGCATGACAAAGAACAATAAAATAAAGAGAGAATTGGAACAAACTCCCCTGGGATAGTAGTGCGAAGTTGATATTTCGTCTTTAAGCTCCATCTTCAATTGACTTTTTACATGGGAACAGCTCCTCCGTGTCGTGGGTTTCAAAATCTCGTGTGGTACAGTCTTTATAAAAGCTCTAAATAGAAGAGAAAAACTCTTGGAAATGCTTGGAAAATGATCTTCAAAGAATCGAACCAATGCCCATATCAAATGTCATCAAATCTTCAGCTCAAAATTAAGAAGAATGAGCGACTCGGTGAGTAAGTATGTAGACTCGCCGAGTTGAAGCGTAAATGGCAGAAGAATCGTGAATTTTCACATGAGATGCGCTCGGCGAGTAGACCGATGTGTGAAAAAAAATTTATTCTGCCCAAGTCCGTTTCCGATGTATGGGGGATAGATAAAGTAATACTTCCCCTCATTTTTTTCAGGGAGTAAACACTCTATAACCCTTTTATCAATTGGACTCATAACTTGACTCAAAACTTTGTTTCCTCTCTGGCCTAGACTCAATTTCTCGCTTCGTTAGCCTTGACTATAGACCCTCACATACAATCCTAAGCTTCAAACTGAAAAGATCAAAACAACACACAAGTAACAAAAACAAACATCAAAATTAAAATCCTAAATTACCCTAATAAACTAGAAGATTAAAAAGAAAAAGAAAAGCAAACTCTAATGACGGGTTGCCTCCCGCAACCGCTTCTTTTTGTGCGAGTCTTTAGCTGGACTCCCTACTTAATAATCTTCTAATAAATTCGATGCCCATCCATCCATTGCATTAAATATTTTCTTTGGACCAATTTGTAAAATTTGGCTCTTTTCTTCTAAAATTGGCCAAACAAGCTTGAATACATAAAATCCAAGAATTCTGACAATGGTTGGGACCGGTTGGATACTAATCAGAAATGGATCGCGCTTCAGAACTTTCTTCAAAGTTGGAATCGTCACCCCACGCTTCGAAACATAAACCGAAAATACAGGGGGCCATGTCGTGGTAATGGTCAAACAACAACTTGGTTCCTGCAATTCAGCTTGTTCTTGTTCTTCGTCCGACCTCTCTGCTAACAACCTTTCCAGCTCCTCTAAATCTCTTTCTGGATTAGATTCTTCATCTTGTAACTTTAGCTCTTGTAACTCAGATTGCTCTTGTAACTCATATTGCTCTTGTAGCTCAATTTCCTGTACTACTTCCTCAAGAAAAGCATCAAAAGCATCGAGATTTGGAAAGTACATAATAAACAAAAATTAAACTATATAAAAAAATAATAATATATGATAACAATTAGCAAATAAAATTAACTATTTAGAACCGTTCCCCGGCAACGGCGCCAAAAACTTGATGTGTGTGCAACGAACTAATTTTAATCCTACTAACTTAAACACAAAGAAGAACACACAAAAGGCAGTGTACCTATCGATTAGCAGTTTAGTTCAGGTAAGTAAGGTATCAAACACAGGGAACGGTAAACAATTAAAATAAATGCTAATATTATCTAAATAAAACAAGTAATAGAAAGAGGGTTTTCTCTAGTTTTGCAAGACTAGAAACTTAAACAATTAACTAAAACTTAAACTAAGAAACTAAGAGCTACGCAAATAAAAATCGACTAAATTCAATAATAAAGAGGACTTCTGTTTAGGTTCGACTCATTTGTTCCCATGGATGATTTCATTGTATCGGATTAATTCTTCATTGGCTACCGACTAAGATGATTAGTTTCACGTTCGTTATTACTAATCCTTAGGAAACAAATTAACTCAAGCAGTGGCCAATTGTCTAAATTAACGGATTTCCTAGTGATTGATTCGGGTTCAATAAGACTTGTAATGGTTAACTAAATTGATCCTTCAATTAACCTCTTGCTGATGTTCATCAAACAATCTCACACATTAACTTACCTATCTTCTAGTTAATTCTAGTTTCACATTCGTTAATCCTAGACATACAACTATGTGGTCACAATAAATCATATGAAATTAATAACTAAGAGATGTTCATACAACTTAATTACTAATTTATTAACAGAAGAATAGTTATTGTTAACACATAAGGTTCTTTAACAAGCTTAATAAAACATAATCACCAATTAAAATTAATCCTAATCAAATAATCAATCCATGTTCACAAATTCATCTACCTAAATAGAAGTTATGAGTTTTAGCTCATGATTACAGCAGAAACAAGCTCAAAAACGAAATCAATTGGTAAAAACATAGTTCAAACAAGAGATTAGGTAAAGAGTAAACTTGATTTTGCCTTGATTCTCCTTAAAATTGAATGTAGGGTTGATTCCCTTGCTTCCCACGCTCCAACAGCACCATTAGTCGACAATTGGCCTCCAAGGGTTCATCTATATATTACGGTATCGATCTGAAAGTCCATTTATATAGATTTTCACAAAACGGAGGCTACTCGGCGAGTCCAGTGACCTACTCGGCGAGTCCGTCACTTAAAACCCGTTTACGGCAAGTCAGCGCGTCCAGAATCGCAAAACTTCTGACCAACTCGGCGAGTTGATGGCCTACTGGCCGAGTATGTTTGGAATCAGCATTTTCTCAAAACACGAAAGTCGTCTGAAATTGTGTCTTGTTTTCAAAACATTTTGAATCTCGTCAATCGGAGTTACGGTTCATGAGATATGGCCAAAACACTGACGAGGGGTCAAGCTGTCCAGCAACATCCTTCTTTCTTCAAAATCCAAGATCCAAGCGTACAATCGCCAATTCCGCTTCATTTTCCTTTCGAGCATGTAATTGTTGCTGAAAATGAAATATTTAAGCTAATTAAGCACCTTTGGTTCATTATTTGAGATAAAATTAACATAAAGTATTAAGATCATGCATGATTCTTATGACTAAATATGCGCATATCAAAATACCCCACACTTGACTTTTGCTTGCCCCCAAGCAAAACTGAATTTTAGTACACTAATATTACATAAGACAATCCCAATCAAACCCAGCCACTATGCCAAGACCGCAACGCATGGCGAGTAGACCGATGTGTGAAAAAAAATTTATTCTGCCCAAGTCCGTTTCTGATGTATGGGGGTTATATAAACTAATACTTCCCCTCGTTTTTCTTTAGGGAATAAACACTCTATAACCGTTTTATCAATTGGACTCATAACTTGACTCAAAACTTCGTTTCCTCTCTCGCCTAGACTCAATTTCTCGCTTCGTTAGCCTTGATTCTAGACCCTCACATACAATCCTAAGCTTCAAACTGAAAAGATCAAAACAACACACAAGTAACAAAAACAAACATCAAAATTAAAATCCTAAATTACCCTAATAAACTAGAAGTTTAAAATGAAAAAGAAAAGCAAACTCTAATGACGGGTTGCCTCCCGCAAGCGCTTCTTTTTGTGCGAGTCTTTAGCTAGACTCCCAACTTAATAAACTTCTAATAAATTCGATGCCCATCCATCCATTGCATTAAATATTTTCTTTGGACCAATTTGTAAAATTTGGCGCTTTTCTTCTAAAATTGGCCAACAAGCTTGAATACATAAAACCCAAGAATTCTGACAATGGTTGGGACCGGTTGGATACTAATCAGAAATGGATCGCGCTTCAGAACTTTCTCCAAAGTTGGAATCTTCACCCCACGCTTCGAAACATAAACCGTAAATACAGGGGACCATGTCGTGGTAATGGTCAAACAACAACTTGGTTCCTGCAATTCAGCTTGTTCTTGTTCTTCGTCCGACCTCTCTGCTAACAACCTTTACAGCTCCTCTAAATCTCTTTCTGGATTAGATTCTTCATCTTGTAACTTTAGCTCTTGTAACTCAGATTGCTCTTGTAGGTCAATTTCCTGTACTACTTCCTCAAGAAAAGCATCAAAAGCATCGAGATTTGGAAAGTACATAATAAACAAAAATTAAACTATATAAAAAAAATAATAATATATGATAACAATTAGCAAATAAAATTAACTATTTAGAACCGTTCCCCGGCAACGGCGCCAAAAACTTGATGTGTGTGCAACGAACTAGTTTTAATCCTACTAACTTAAACACAAAGAAGAACACACAAAAGGCAGTGTACCTATCGATTAACAGTTTAGTTCAGGTAAGTAGGGTATCAAACACAGGGAATGGTAAACAATTAAAATAAATGCTAATATTATCTAAATAAAACAAGTAATAGAAAGAGGGTTTTCTCTAGTTTTGCAAGACTAGAAACTTAAACAATTAACTAAAACTTAAACTAAGAAACTAAGAGCTACGCAAATAAAAATCGACTAAATTCAATAATAAAGAGGACTTCTGTTTAGGTTTGACTCATTTGTTCCCATGGTTGATTTCAATGTATCGGAGTAATTCTTCATTGGCTACCGACTAAGATGATTAGTTTCACGTTCGCTATTACTAATCCTTAGGAAACAAATTAACTCAAGCAGTGGCCAGTTGTCTAAATTAACGGATTTCCTAGTTATTGATTCGGTTTAAATAAGACTTGTAATGGTTAATTAAATTGACCCTTCAATTAACCTCTTGCTGATGTTCATCAAACAATCTCACACATTAACTTACCTATCTTCTAGTTAATTCTAGTTTCACATTCGTTAATCCTAGACATACAACTATGTGGTCACAATAAATCATATGAAATTAATAACTAAGAGATGTTCATACAACTTAATTACTAATTTATTAACAAAAGAATAGTTATTGTTAACACATAAGGTTCTTTAACAAGCTTAATAAAACATAATCACCAATTAAAATTAATCCTAATCAAATAATCAATCCATGTTCACAAATTCATCTACCTAAATAGAAGTTATGAGTTTTAGCTCATGATTACAGGAGAAACAAGCTCAAACACGAAATCAATTGGTAAAAACATAGTTCAAAAAAGAGATTAGGTAAAGAGTAAACTTGATTTTGCCTTGATTCTCCTTAAAATTGAATGTAGGGTTGATTCCCTTGCTTCCCACGCTCCAACAGCACCATTAGTCGACAATTGGCCTCCAAGGGTTTATCTATATATTAGGGTATCGATCTGAAAGTCCATTTATATAGATTTTCACAAAACAGAGGCTACTCGGCGAGTCCAATGACCTACTCGGCGAGTCCGTCACTTAAAACCCGTGTACGGCAAGTCAGCGCGTCCAGAATCGCATAACTTCTGACGAACTCGGCGAGTTGATGGCCTACTAGCCGAGTACGTTTGGAATCAGCATTTTCTCAAAACACGAAAGTCGTCTGAAATTGTGTCTAGTTTTCAAAACTTTTTGAATCTTGTCAATCGGAGTTATGGTTCATGAGATATGGCCAAAACACTGACGAGGGGTCAAGCTGTCCAGCAACATCCTTCTTTCTTCAAAATCCAAGATCCAAGCGTCCAATCGCCAATTCCGCTTCATTTTCCTTTCGAGCATGTAATTGTTGCTGAAAATGAAATATTTAAGCTAATTAAGCACCTTTGGTTCATTATTTGAGATAAAATTAACATAAAGTATTAAGATCATCCATGATTCTTATGACTAAATATGCGCATATCAAAATACCCCACACTTGACTTTTGCTTGCCCCCAAGCAAAACTGAATTTTAGTACACCAATATTACATAAGACAATCCCAATCAAACCCAACCATTATGCCAAGACCGCAATGCATGCATTTGTGTCTAAAATTTTCCTAATAACCTCCCATACTCAGAATACTCACAATCCTCATAAACATTCGCCCACTTTTTCCGAACAATGCTCATTTTATGCATCCCTCCGAATCCATCCGCAGAAAACCTCCTAACCTCAAGGTATTTTTGGTTGAGCAACCCAAGCATACATAATCTAGACAATTACAATTTATGATACCACATTGGAGCTTTTTTTGAATTCTTCATTTCCTTGATAATTTGATCTTTGATTTCTTTGAATTCACCACCTTATTGTTTGATTTTGGTATCTTCAACTTTTTTAATCTTCGGAATTTTGATCTTTAGATCTTCACTTTGATTGCTCGAAAATTCTTACAACTTTTCTTGTAATTCTCTTTTTTTTACATGTACCTCACTTTTTTTCACTCAAAACCCTACATGCTTAAGTAGGGGCGCCAAACTTCAACCATTATTGGTTAACGATAATAATTTTCCTGGATACATTTCTGGTACACGATGCTAAACATATTGCATCCTTCAAACTAAGCGAGGTCGTGTTTTTGTCCCATGATTTTACTAGAATAAGGAAGCCACAAATGTACTAGAACGTATATAGGCTCAACTAAACATTTGGGTTTTCATGCAATCATCAACATAATACTAGCATGATCCCTAATTGCTTTACCAAAATTTTCTAAATTAGCCCTAGCAATTTTAATGCAAAAATATCAAAATTAACTAAAATTTCAAGATTTTCGAATTTTAACTAATTTAACCAACCCACTACCCCACACTTAATTTATGCAATGTCCCCATTGCATATTATGCATGACAAAGAACAATAAAATAAAGAGAGAATTGGAACAAACTCCCCTGGGATAGTAGTGCGAAGTTGATATTTCGTCTTTAAGCTCCATCTTCAATTGACTTTTTACATGGGAACAGCTCCTCCGTGTCGTGGGTTTCAAAATCTCGTGTGGTACAGTCTTTATAAAAGCTCTAAATAGAAGAGAAAAACTCTTGGAAATGCTTGGAAAATGATCTTCAAAGAATCGAACCAATGCCCATATCAAATGTCATCAAATCTTCAGCTCAAAATTAAGAAGAATGAGCGACTCGTCGAGTAAGTATGTAGACTCGCCGAGTTGAAGCGTAAATGGCAGAAGAATCGTGAATTTTCACATGAGATGCGCTCGGCGAGTAGACCGATGTGTGAAAAAAAATTTATTCTGCCCAAGTCCGTTTCCGATGTATGGGGGATAGATAAACTAATACTTCCCCTCATTTTTTTCAGGGAATAAACACTCTATAACCCTTTTATCAATTGGACTCATAACTTGACTCAAAACTTTGTTTCCTCTCTGGCCTAGACTCAATTTCTCGCTTCGTTAGCCTTGACTATAGACCCTCACATACAATCCTAAGCTTCAAACTGAAAAGATCAAAACAACACACAAGTAACAAAAACAAACATCAAAATTAAAATCCTAAATTACCCTAATAAACTAGAAGATTAAAAAGAAAAAGAAAAGCAAACTCTAATGACGGGTTGCCTCCCGCAACCGCTTCTTTTTGTGCGAGTCTTTAGCTGGACTCCCTACTTAATAATCTTCTAATAAATTCGATGCCCATCCATCCATTGCATTAAATATTTTCTTTGGACCAATTTGTAAAATTTGGCTCTTTTCTTCTAAAATTGGCCAAACAAGCTTGAATACATAAAATCCAAGAATTCTGACAATGGTTGGGACCGGTTGGATACTAATCAGAAATGGATCGCGCTTCAGAACTTTCTTCAAAGTTGGAATCGTCACCCCACGCTTCGAAACATAAACCGAAAATACAGGGGGCCATGTCGTGGTAATGGTCAAACAACAACTTGGTTCCTGCAATTCAGCTTGTTCTTGTTCTTCGTCCGACCTCTCTGCTAACAACCTTTCCAGCTCCTCTAAATCTCTTTCTGGATTAGATTCTTCATCTTGTAACTTTAGCTCTTGTAACTCAGATTGCTCTTGTAACTCATATTGCTCTTGTAGCTCAATTTCCTGTACTACTTCCTCAAGAAAAGCATCAAAAGCATCGAGATTTGGAAAGTACATAATAAACAAAAATTAAACTATATAAAAAAATAATAATATATGATAACAATTAGCAAATAAAATTAACTATTTAGAACCGTTCCCCGGCAACGGCGCCAAAAACTTGATGTGTGTGCAACGAACTAATTTTAATCCTACTAACTTAAACACAAAGAAGAACACACAAAAGGCAGTGTACCTATCGATTAGCAGTTTAGTTCAGGTAAGTAAGGTATCAAACATAGGGAACGGTAAACAATTAAAATAAATGCTAATATTATCTAAATAAAACAAGTAATAGAAAGAGGGTTTTCTCTAGTTTTGCAAGACTAGAAACTTAAACAATTAACTAAAACTTAAACTAAGAAACTAAGAGCTACGCAAATAAAAATCGACTAAATTCAATAATAAAGAGGACTTCTGTTTAGGTTCGACTCATTTGTTCCCATGGATGATTTCATTGTATCGGATTAATTCTTCATTGGCTACCGACTAAGATGATTAGTTTCACGTTCGTTATTACTAATCCTTAGGAAACAAATTAACTCAAGCCACTACTAGAAAAAAGGCCTTTTACGACGCTCATTGCGCGTCGTAAAACGCTCAGACGACGCGCAAATGCGTGTCAAGGAAGGCCCTGTCATAAAGAGAGACGACGCGCTTTTGCGCGTCGTCTATAGACGACGCGCAATTACGACGCGCATTTATGACGCGCATTTACGACGCGCGTTTACGACACGCAATGCGTATCAAGGAAGGCCCCGTCATAAAGGAAGACGACACGCATTCGCGTGTCGTAACCTTACGACGCGCGTGTTAATGACACGCAATGCGTATCAAGAAAGCCCCTGTCAAGAAAGGCCATGTCATAAATGAAGATGACACACATTTTTGCGTATCATAATTCTAAATGTTTTAAAAAAAAATATTATATTATTGATTTACTAATTTTCAAATTAAATAATACATTAAAAATCTCATAATACAAAATAAAATACCATAAGTAACAAAGATAATTCATTTCACTAATATGTCAAATACAAATAATTATTCCAATATTGAGTAATTGTAATAAAATAAATGAACTCAAGAGAAGTAGAATTTATATACAATCGCATTATCTAGCTTACTATGTGCTAACAACTCTCTGGGTGTTTGCTTTTGCTTGAGTTTTGTTTCCTCCAAAGCTTCTAGCCATGCCAAAGTATGAGTCTTGCTTTTGCTTGAGTCTTATGCATGTCCAAATCAAGTAAAACATTGCTAAATTATATTCATCAAGTCCTTGCTGTGAAGTCTTAGATAGATGCTTAACTGTAATATCCAATCCTTCTAGCAGGCCCTAGAGATCAACCTGCCAAAATAGTACACCAAATTAATCAGAAGCTGAGATGCTACCTATAGGACAATCCAAAAACACAATAAATCCATGGACTTACTGTGGATCAATAATTACATACACCAAAGTAATGAAAACAGATGTTTGTTGGCCACACAACACACATAACAAATGTAGCAGAAATGACACATACCTTCTTGGAACTGAATTGAAGTCACCACAGACGAACATTGGAATATCTGCACTTGCAATTATCTTTTCCAATCCTTTTAACAGTGTGTGAACCTTCAATTTTCACATTCATATAGTTTTTAAGTTATTAAACAAGAAGAAAAAGTGTATATATACAAACAACAAGAGACACTTATCTTCTTTGTTGTCATTTCTCTTCGACAAAATCTACACTAAAAAAATGTGCGCATGTATGTTAATGTCAAAATTCCTATGAGGGCAAAATGGTCATAATAATTTGGAACAATCCGGAAGAGTATTTTTGTCCGAGTGGAAAGTGAATCTTGATTTTATACATTTATATATATATATATATATATATATATATATATATACACACACACACACAACACAACACAATATCAATGTATGTTAGTGTGTGTGCTAATAACCGAGAAGCTAAATAGCTTCCTAACATGGAAGATAACATGAAAGTAGCAAAAATGAAACCATGTGGAATGTCTTCACCATTTAGGCTTAAAGCAGGTGTCCATAGAAACACAAAAGTGTACATTGAACCCTCGAATAAAGATTGTATTGCACCCAATAATGCTATCTTTTCATCTGTTTTTACACAAAAAAAAAAAAAAAAAAAACTATTAGGTCCAAATTTAGAAGGCAGAATGATATGTATGCATAATTACAAGATTGCCACTTTGGATTCTTCATGCTTCTCCTGTATATGTATGAGAGAGAGAGAGGGGGGAGAGAGAGACCTGATGCAATTGCAACAGCAGCACCCCTGAATTGGGTCATTAGATCTTTGCTTTCTGATGAGTCACCATAATTTTTAGTCCATGATGATATGATGATGGCCATTCCAATGGCAAGAAAGATTGAAGCTGCATCAAATGGAGCAACAGGTCCCATGGCCAATGAACCAACTAAAAGATTTCCAAATAAACCAGCTAAAATGGCAACCAGTCCATTCCCAAGAAATATTGCCTTAGAGAACGTAATTGATAGCCATTGTTGCTCAAAACCTCTCTATAGATGCATCAAAACAAGAGCATTAGAACCATACACAATATAAAGGGTGTATTTAGAAATGTAATATTATATCTCACCTTGTTGTGTTCAGCAACAAGCCATGATTCAAAGGCTGAAAAGAGGAGAGAGGTGGCAATCCCTCCCAATATACGCCACACCATTAGAATTCTGTACTGAGGTGAATGCTTGGTGATGCAACTCAGAATGTAGGTTATGCAGTAAGTAATTGAAGCTCTTTTTCCTTCTCCTTGTCCTTCACAACCCCATTTTTAACAAGTTCTTGCTCTTCTAAGGTTGTTTTCTTTGAATTTTGATCCTTAATTTTCATCTTTGATTCAGGTTCCTTTCGTGACAGATCTGGTAAACTTTTCCTCACTACATATTACATAACAAGATTTCTAAGCATCTATCTCACTAACAGTTGAGTAAGGAAAACTGAAATTTGCTTTGTACTTTATTTTTTACCCATAGCAGCAACCTACTTACATACGTACGTCTCCTTACCAATAATAGCAATGTATTTGATTATTATTTTTTACTTATAATAACACTTATAAGTTATACCTACCATAATAGCAATGTACTTGATTTTTACCCAAAATGGCAATGTTGCATTTTCTACATATATATACAAGCATTTTAAGTTATCTACTACATAATACTACTATCTGTAAAGAAAATATAAGTTTGTTGCTACTAAAAACAAGCTATCAAGATTAAAATCCAACATTGCTATATTGTTATTATGGGTAAAAATACAGTACAATGCCTATATTGGTAGAAAGAGTATAGTATGTTGTAATTTCTTGCAATATGCCCTTAAAAAGAAGGGAAAAAAGTACAGCAGAAGTACTTGGAGGTCTATTTTTGGCCTTTGCAACACGTCAATTTGCTTTTCCATCGTCAGAACTGCTACTTCCACTTTCTGTTTCATTTGAACTCCCAAAGCTCCTAAAGTAAGTCCACTTTTACAAGTTACAAATACAATATTATATGAAAAGAGATTTAAGTTTTATATATATATATATATATATATATATATATATATATATATATATATATATATATATATATATATATATATATATATATATCAAAAGCAACTATTTGGACCTTCTTTTTGATCTTTTGCCAGACAACCGTCTCTTTTCTTTCCGTTTGTTCTTACGCTGTTTGACTTCTTTCTTTGTTGATCTCTTCTTCCTCCTGTTACCACCAGCAGATGAACTTGAAGAATCGGAATCAGCTTCTTTCTTTCCGTTTGTTCTTACTTCACAGTTTTTTTCTTTTTACCTATAAAGAAAATGTAACAATAAATTATATAATCAAATAAATGTTATTCATGGTTAATAAATAACAACAACAATACCTTTTACGGGTTCCACCACATTATTCTTCTTATCTTCAATAACTTCGCCAAAATCCACAATTTTTACCACACCAGAAGGTTTTCCATCATTTGTTCCAGATCTTATCACAGTAACACTACATATAGTATGAATAACATGTTAACTAGTTTCATTTACATCTCAATATTACTAAATGTGTGTTGCTCCACAATATACTAATTTGGAGATTTTACAAAACAAGATAAGGATAAAGGTCTCAACCATTTAAATCAACTTCTCCCCAGTTTTTCCCACTAATAGAAAGCTGTTTCTTTTCTGTTGTTAACCCACAGGAGTTCTGGATAAAGTTGGTCAGGCTAATAACATCCTGTAATATAATAAAATAGAAAACTATGATAAGGAAAAAGATGTTTGATATGTAATAAAGATACATGCATGAATCACCATGAAAAGCTACCTGATCACGAAAACCAATGAACTTGTACTTCAAACCATCTTTTATTCTAACAGCAAGCTGATTAGTCCATGGAACTTTCATCCATGTAAGACCAGAAATATCAGATTTATCAACTTCAACAGCCATAGGGTTGTCTTCAACATCCTCCCCTATTGTGTTCAACATCCTACCCAATAAAAGTGAGTCCAACTTCTGTAGAGTTCTTCCCAGCCATATCTGTAACGTACGTTTGTGATGACTGTATCAGTACAGATGATGTACACGTATATGTCCAGCTGGCAAAGTAATATAGGATAATGATGAATGTATATGAAGGGTATCTTAGTAATCTTACCTCCACACCACGACTCATCTCTTGTATAGCTGATAGCACTGGTAAGCTATCCAGAAGTTGGAGGTACTCAGACAAGACCTGGAATGTCTGTACATAAAAAGATTGTATATTTATTATTTACAATGCTATGATAAAAAGAAATTCTAATATTAATATATATATATATATATAAGGGGAGCTGATAATTCCACATCTTTTTATACATCCATGGATTTTTAAAGTAAATTGACAGTTATGCCCTTCATCATCTATCTTTAGAATGCAATTAATTTATTCAAAGGATGCATACGCTTTATTTTTGATAAACCATTACACCAAATAAACTAATAGCTTCTGGACTTGGGGCATCTGTTCCAACTGAGCAATTGTTCAGAAGACTTATAATCACACTTTTTATACCCTTGATTTTGGGGAAGGTAACACCTTTTATTGTCACTTTTTAAGGCCCATACAATATCACCGTTTTTAGTCATTCTGTGTAAATATCATGCCTTTTCTTAGAACCATAGAAATTTTCCCCCCACATATGAAACAGGGGCATCTGCTAAAAACGAGAAAATTTTGTGATGCTTCTCAAACTATATCCATAATACATCTCAACAACATAAAGATTTCAGAATCAGGGATTGATGGTTACCTTACCCTATGCTTCTTACTTTTTTTTGTATCTCGTCCAAAGAATTAATGTGGATTGCATCTGTTTGTTACATGGTGTTTCACAAGTGTTGAGATTAAAAAAGTAATTGTTGGTTTCGTTTGACAGGCTTTTCGGGAATCCTTTAAAGGTGATATTTCTTTTGTCTATATAATTTACGAGTTGTTGGGATATTCTGATTTAAGAACCGGAACCATAGAACCTAGTATGTCTAAATCGATATCCATTCAGCTTGATAATACCAATTTCAATTTCAATTTCATGTACTCTATTGTTTACTGATCCAGATCCACTTATGATGATGACATGTTAAAAGCCATGTCTCTAAGGGATTGAAGAAACGAGCATCATACCAAAATCTACAAACAAAACTAATAAAAGATAGAGATTGTAACACACCTCGAGAAGTGAACAATTGACCGTCTGATTGAATTCATCAAATCTTCCTTGTCGTTCTCAGATGAAGTGTATTAGGTCAAAAGCTTGAATTCCAATCGTCGCCATAGTCGTCGGCATTGGGCGGTGAATCGCCATAGGATAGCCATGTCAGGATTTGGGTTGATGGGTCGTTCGACAAGAAGGTAATAGCCACGCTCTGCGTAGGGTCAAGGAGCAGAACGACGATAAGAGGGAGTACTGATGATATTTACCTGCGTAGGGTTAAGGAGAAGAACGACGAGAATAAATGGCATGTATGATGATACGATGAGCACATAGACCACGATGGAGGCGTAAGAGCCTAAGACGACGACGGTGAGCAGAGCGATGCGATAGAGGCGGGACTATGGAAGGAAGGATGTGAAAGCATAAAAGGCATGACTTAGGGTTCTGGTGGGTTTGCTAAAATTTAAGGGCCGGATTGAGTGAATTAAAGTGAAGTATGGATTCAGATTTTAAGGTTCAATGGTGGTGGAGGTGGCGGTGGCGATTAGGGTTTACAGAGAGAAGGAAGGAGTGAATGAAGGGTTATATTGATGAGAGAGGGTAGAAGCGGGATTCTTCAAAATTTTAGAATTTCACGATTTCGTTTTCCCCCTTTAAAAACGCGCGTTTAAGAAAAAATATAAAGCGACATTTGAAGAGGTCACACGTTTAAGATAAGCGCCCTCCGTGTTTGTATTTTTTTTCTTTTCTAACACTTATTTCAGGGCACGCACAAATGCGTGTCCACTATCCTTAAATTTTTTGAAGAGATGATACTTTTTTAATGTCACTCTCTAATGCGTAACATAAATCAAAGAGCGTCGTGTTTTGCGCGTCGTAAAAGGCTGTTTTTCTAGTAGTGAGCAGTGGCCAATTGTCTAAATTAACGGATTTCCTAGTGATTGATTCGGGTTCAATAAGACTTGTAATGGTTAACTAAATTGATCCTTCAATTAACCTCTTGCTGATGTTCATCAAACAATCTCACACATTAACTTACCTATCTTCTAGTTAATTCTAGTTTCACATTCGTTAATCCTAGACATACAACTATGTGGTCACAATAAATCATATGAAATTAATAACTAAGAGATGTTCATACAACTTAATTACTAATTTATTAACAGAAGAATAGTTATTGTTAACACATAAGGTTCTTTAACAAGCTTAATAAAACATAATCACCAATTAAAATTAATCCTAATCAAATAATCAATCCATGTTCACAAATTCATCTACCTAAATAGAAGTTATGAGTTTTAGCTCATGATTACAGCAGAAACAAGCTCAAAAACGAAATCAATTGGTAAAAACATAGTTCAAACAAGAGATTAGGTAAAGAGTAAACTTGATTTTGCCTTGATTCTCCTTAAAATTGAATGTAGGGTTGATTCCCTTGCTTCCCACGCTCCAACAGCACCATTAGTCGACAATTGGCCTCCAAGGGTTCATCTATATATTACGGTATCGATCTGAAAGTCCATTTATATAGATTTTCACAAAACGGAGGCTACTCGGCGAGTCCAGTGACCTACTCGGCGAGTCCGTCACTTAAAACCCGTTTACGGCAAGTCAGCGCGTCCAGAATCGCAAAACTTCTGACCAACTCGGCGAGTTGATGGCCTACTGGCCGAGTATGTTTGGAATCAGCATTTTCTCAAAACACGAAAGTCGTCTGAAATTGTGTCTTGTTTTCAAAACATTTTGAATCTCGTCAATCGGAGTTACGGTTCATGAGATATGGCCAAAACACTGACGAGGGGTCAAGCTGTCCAGCAACATCCTTCTTTCTTCAAAATCCAAGATCCAAGCGTCCAATCGCCAATTCCGCTTCATTTGCCTTTCGAGCATGTAATTGTTGCTGAAAATGAAATATTTAAGCTAATTAAGCACCTTTGGTTCATTATTTGAGATAAAATTAACATAAAGTATTAAGATCATGCATGATTCTTATGACTAAATATGCGCATATCAAAATACCCCACACTTGACTTTTTCTTGCCCCCAAGCAAAACTGAATTTTAGTACACTAATATTACATAAGACAATCCCAATCAAACCCAGCCACTATGCCAAGACCGCAACGCATGCATTTGTGTCTAAAATATTCCTAATAACCTCCCATACTCAGAATACTCACAAACCTCATAAACATTCGCCCACTTTTTCCGAACAATGCTCATTTTATGCATCCCTCCGAATCCATTCGCAGAAAACCTCCTAACCTCAAGGTATTTTTGGTTGAGCAACCCAAGCATACATAATCTAGACAATTACAATTTATGATACCACATTGGAGCTTTTTTTGAATTCTTCATTTCCTTGATAATTTGATCTTTGATTTCTTTGAATTCACCACCTTATTGTTTGATTTTGGTATATTCAACTTTTTGAATCTTCGGAATTTTGATCTTTTGATCTTCACTTTGATTGCTCCAAAATTCTTACAACTTTTCTTGTAATTCTCTTTTTTTTACATGTACCTCACTTTTTTTCACTCAAAACCCTACATGCTTAAGTATGGGCGCTCAACTTCAACCATTATTGGTTAACGATAATAATTTTCCTGGATACATTTCTGGTACACGATGCTAAACATATTGCATCTTTCAAACTAAGCAAGGTCGTGTTTTTGTCCCATGATTTCACTAGAATAAGGAAGCCACAAATGCACTAGAACGTATATAGGCTCAACTAAACATTTGGGTTTTCATGCAATCATCAACATAATACTAGCATGATCCCTAATTGCTTTACCAAAATTTTCTAAATTAGCCCTAGCAATTTTAATGCAAAAATTTCAAAATTTTCGAATTTTAACTAATTTAACCAACCCCCTACCCCACACTTAATTTATGCAATGTCCCCATTGCATTTTATGCATGATAAAGAACAATAAAATAAAGAGAGAATTGGAACAAACTTCCCTGGGATAGTAGTGCGAAGTTGATATTTCGTCTTTAAGCTCCATCTTCAATTGACTTTAGACATGGGAACAGCTCATCCGTGTCGTGGGTTTCAAAATCTCGTGTGGTACAGTCTTTATAAAAGCTCTAAATATAAGAGAAAAACTCTTGGAAATGCTTGGAAAATGATCTTCAAAGAATAGAACCAATGCCCATATCAAATGTCATCAAATCTTCAGCTCAAAAGTAAGAAGAATGAGCGACTCGTCGAGTAAGTATGTAGACTCGCCGAGTTGAAGCGTAAATGGCAGAAGAATCGTGAATTTTCACATGAGATGCGCTCGGCGAGTAGACCGATGTGTGAAAAAAAATTTATTCTGCCCAAGTCCGTTTCAGATGTATGGGGGTTATATAAACTAATACTTCCCCTCATTTTTCTTCAGGGAATAAACACTCTATAACCCTTTTATCAATTGGACTCATAACATGACTCAAAAATTTGTTTCCTCTCTCGCCTAAACTCAATTTCTCGCTTCGTTAGCCTTGACTCTAGACCCTCACATACAATCCTAAGATTAAAACTGAAAAGATCAAAACAACACACAAGTAACAAAAACAAACATCAAAATTAAAATCCTAAATTACCATAATAAACTAGAAGTTTAAAAAGAAAAAGAAAAGCAAACTCTAATGACGGGTTGCCTCCCGCAAGCGCTTCTTTTTGTGCGAGTCTTTAGCTGGACTCCCAACTTAATAAACTTCTAATAAATTCGATGCCCATCCATCCATTGCATTAAATATTTTCTTTGGACCAATTTGTAAAATTTGGCTCTTTTATTCTAAAATTGGCCAAACAAGCTTGAATACATAAAACCCAAGAATTTTGACAATGGTTGGGACCGGTTGGATACTAATCAGAAATGGATCGCGCTTTAGAACTTTCTCCAAAGTTGGAATCGTCACCCCACGCTTCGAAACATAAACCGAAAATACAGGGGGCCATTTCGTGGTAATGGTCAAACAACAACTTGGTTCCTGCAATTCAGCTTGTTTTTGTTCTTCGTCCGACCTCTCTGCTAACAACCTTTCCAGCTCCTCCAAATCTCTTTCTGGATTAGATTCTTCATCTTGTAACTTTATCTCTTGTAACTCAGATTGCTCTTGTAGGTCAATTTCCTGTACTACTTCCTCAAGAAAAGCATCAAAAGCATCGAGATTTGGAAAGTACATAATAAACAAAAATTAAACTATATAAAAAAATAATAATATATGATAACAATTAGCAAATAAAATTAACTATTTAGAACCGTTCCCCGGCAACGGCGCCAAAAACTTGATGTGTGTGCAACGAACTAGTTTTAATCCTACTAACTTAAACACAAAGAAGAACACACAAAAGGCAGTGTACCTATCGATTAGCAGTTTAGTTCAGGTAAGTAAGGTATCAAACACAGGGAACGGTAAACAATTAAAATAAATGCTAATATTATCTAAATAAAACAAGTAATAGAAAGAGGGTTTTCTCTAGTTTTGCAAGACTAGAAACTTAAACAATTAACTAAAACTTAAACTAAGAAACTAAGTGCTACACAAATAAAAATCGACTAAATTCAATAATAAAGAGGACTTCTGTTTAGGTTCGACTCATTTGTTCCCATGGATGATTTCATTGTATCGGATTAATTCTTCATTGGCTACCGACTAAGATGATTAGTTTCACGTTCGTTATTACTAATCCTTAGGAAACAAATTAACTCAAGCAGTGGCCAGTTGTCTAAATTAACGGATTTCCTAGTTATTGATTCGGGTTAAATAAGACTTGTAATGGTTAACTAAATTGATCCTTCAATTAACCTCTTGCTGATGTTCATCAAACAATCTCACACATTAACTTACCTATCTTCTAGTTAATTCTAGTTTCACATTCGTTAATCCTAGACATACAACTATGTGGTCACAATAAATCATATGAAATTAATAACTAAGAGATGTTCATACAACTTAATTACTAATTTATTAACAGAAGAATAGTTATTGTTAACACATAAGGTTCTTTAACAAGCTTAATAAAACATAATCACCACTTAAAATTAATCCTAATCAAATAATCAATCCATGTTCACAAATGCATCTACCTAAATAGAAGTTATGAGTTTTAGCTCATGATTACAGCAGAAACAAGCTCAAAAACGAAATCAATTGGTAAAAACATAGTTCAAACAAGAGATTAGGTAAAGAGTAAACTTGATTTTGCCTTGATTCTCCTTAAAATTGAATGTAGGGTTGATTCCCTTGCTTCCCACGCTCCAACAGCACCATTAGTCGACAATTGGCCTCCAAGGGTTCATCTATATATTACGGTATCGATCTGAAAGTCCATTTATATAGATTTTCACAAAACAGAGGCTACTCGGCGAGTCCAGTGACCTACTCGGCGAGTCCGTCACTTAAAACCCGTTTACGGCAAGTCAGCGCGTCCAGAATCGCAAAACTTCTGACCAACTCGGCGAGTTGATGGCCTACTGGCCGAGTATGTTTGGAATCAGCATTTTCTCAAAACACGAAAGTCGTCTGAAATTGTGTCTTGTTTTCAAAACATTTTGAATCTCGTCAATCGGAGTTACGGTTCATGAGATATGGCCAAAACACTGACGAGGGGTCAAGCTGTCCAGCAACATCCTTCTTTCTTCAAAATCCAAGATCCAAGCGTCCAATCGCCAATTCCGCTTCATTTTCCTTTCGAGCATGTAATTGTTGCTGAAAATGAAATATTTAAGCTAATTAAGCACCTTTGGTTCATTATTTGAGATAAAATTAACATAAAGTATTAAGATCATGCATGATTCTTATGACTAAATATGCGCATATCAAAATACCCCACACTTGACTTTTGCTTGCCCCCAAGCAAAACTGAATTTTAGTACACTAATATTACATAAGACAATCCCAATCAAACCCAGCCACTATGCCAAGACCGCAACGCATGCATTTGTGTCTAAAATTTTTCTAATAACCTCCCATACTCAGGATACTCACAATCCTCATAAACATTCGCCCACTTTTTCCGAACAATGCTCATTTTATGCATCCCTCCGAATCCATTCGCAGAAAACCTCCTAACCTCAAGGTATTTTTGGTTGAGCAACCCAAGCATACATAATCTAGACAATTACAATTTATGATACCACATTGGAGCTTTTTTTGAATTCTTCATTTCCTTGATAATTTGATCTTTGATTTCTTTGAATTCACCACCTTATTGTTTGATTTTGGTATCTTCAACTTTTTGAATCTTCGGAATTTTGATCTTTGGATCTTCACTTTGATTGCTCCAAAATTCTTACAACTTTTCTTGTAATTCTCTTTTTTTTACATGTACCTCACTTTTTTTCACTCAAAACCCTACATGCTTAAGTATGGGCGCTCAACTTCAACCATTATTGGTTAACGATAATAATTTTCCTGGATACATTTCTGGTACACGATGCTAAACATATTGCATCTTTCAAACTAAGCGAGGTCGTGTTTTTGTCCCATGATTTCACTAGAATAAGGAAGCCACAAATGCACTAGAACGTATATAGGCTCAACTAAACATTTGGGTTTTCATGCAATCATCAACATAATACTAGCATGATCCCTAATTGCTTTACCAAAATTTTCTAAATTAGCCCTAGCAATTTTAATGCAAAAATTTCAAAATTTTCGAATTTTAACTAATTTAACCAACCCCCTACCCCACACTTAATTTATGCAATGTCCCCATTGCATTTTATGCATGATAAAGAACAATAAAATAAAGAGAGAATTGGAACAAACTTCCCTGGGATAGTAGTGCGAAGTTGATATTTCGTCTTTAAGCTACATCTTCAATTGACTTTAGACATGGGAACAGCTCATCCGTGTCGTGGGTTTCAAAATCTCGTGTGGTACAGTCTTTATAAAAGCTCTAAATATAAGAGAAAAACTCTTGGAAATGCTTGGAAAATGATCTTCAAAGAATAGAACCAATGCCCATATCAAATGTCATCAAATCTTCAGCTCAAAAGTAAGAAGAATGAGCGACTCGTCGAGTAAGTATGTAGACTCGCCGAGTTGAAGCGTAAATGGCAGAAGAATCGTGAATTTTCACATGAGATGCGCTCGGCGAGTAGACCGATGTGTGAAAAAAAATTTATTCTGCCCAAGTCCGTTTCAGATGTATGGGGGTTATATAAACTAATACTTCCCCTTATTTTTCTTCAGGGAATAAACACTCTATAACCCTTTTATCAATTGGACTCATAACTTGACTCAAAAATTTGTTTCCTCTCTCGCCTAAACTCAATTTCTCGCTTCGTTAGCCTTGACTCTAGACCCTCACATACAATCCTAAGATTCAAACTGAAAAGATCAAAACAACACACAAGTAACAAAAACAAACATCAAAATTAAAATCCTAAATTACCATAATAAACTAGAAGTTTAAAAAGAAAAAGAAAAGCAAACTCTAATGACGGGTTGCCTCCCGCAAGCGCTTCTTTTTGTGCGAGTCTTTAGCTGGACTCCCAACTTAATAAACTTCTAATAAATTCGATGCCCATCCATCCATTGCATTAAATATTTTCTTTGGACCAATTTGTAAAATTTGGCTCTTTTATTCTAAAATTGGCCAAACAAGCTTGAATACATAAAACCCAAGAATTCTGACAATGGTTGGGACCGGTTGGATACTAATCAGAAATGGATCGCGCTTTAGAACTTTCTCCAAAGTTGGAATCGTCACCCCACGCTTCGAAACATAAACCGAAAATACAGGGGGCCATTTCGTGGTAATGGTCAAACAACAACTTGGTTCCTGCAATTCAGCTTGTTCTTGTTCTTCGTCCGACCTCTCTGCTAACAACCTTTCCAGCTCCTCCAAATCTCTTTCTGGATTAGATTCTTCATCTTGTAACTTTATCTCTTGTAACTCAGATTGCTCTTGTAGGTCAATTTCCTGTACTACTTCCTCAAGAAAAGCATCAAAAGCATCGAGATTTGGAAAGTACATAATAAACAAAAATTAAACTATATAAAAAAATAATAATATATGATAACAATTAGCAAATAAAATTAACTATTTAGAACCGTTCCCCGGCAACGGCGCCAAAAACTTGATGTGTGTGCAACGAACTAGTTTTAATCCTACTAACTTAAACACAAAGAAGAACACACAAAAGGCAGTGTACCTATCGATTAGCAGTTTAGTTCAGGTAAGTAAGGTATCAAACACAGGGAACGGTAAACAATTAAAATAAATGCTAATATTATCTAAATAAAACAAGTAATAGAAAGAGGGTTTTCTCTAGTTTTGCAAGACTAGAAACTTAAACAATTAACTAAAACTTAAACTAAGAAACTAAGAGCTACGCAAATAGAAATCGACTAAATTCAATAATAAAGAGGACTTCTGTTTAGGTTCGACTCATTTGTTCCCATGGATGATTTCAATGTATCAGATTAATTCTTCATTGGCTACCGACTAAGATGATTAGTTTCACGTTCGTTATTACTAATCCTTAGGAAACAAATTAACTCAAGCGGTGACCAGTTGTCTAAATTAACGGATTTCCTAGTTATTGATTCGGGTTAAATAAGACTTGTAATGGTTAACTAAATTGATCCTTCAATTAACCTCTTGCTGATGTTCATCAAACAATCTCACACATTAACTTACCTATCTTCTAGTTAATTCTAGTTTCACATTCGTTAATCCTAGACATACAACTATGTGGTCACAATAAATCTTATGAAATTAATAACTAAGAGATGTTCATACAACTTAATTACTAATTTATTAACAGAAGAATAGTTATTGTTAACACATAAGGTTCTTTAAAAAGCTTAATAAAACATAATCACCAATTAAAATTAATCCTAATCAAATAATCAATCCATGTTCACAAATTCATCTACCTAAATAGAAGTTATGAGTTTTAGCTCATGATTACAGCAGAAACAAGCTCAAAAACGAAATCAATTGGTAAAAACCTAGTTCAAACAAGAGATTAGGTAAAGAGTAAACTTGATTTTGCCTTGATTCTCCTTAAAATTGAATGTAGGGTTGATTCCCTTGCTTCCCACGCTCCAACAGCACCATTAGTCGACAATTGGCCTCCAAGGGTTTATCTATATATTAGGGTATCGATCTGAAAGTCCATTTATATAGATTTTCACAAAACAGAGGCTACTCGGCGAGTCCAGTGACCTACTCGGCGAGTCCGTCACTTAAAACCCGTGTACGGCAAGTCAGCGCGTCCAGAATCGCAAAACTTCTGACCAACTCGGCGAGTTGATGGCCTACTGGCTTAGTACGTTTAGAATTAGCATTTTCTCAAAACACGAAAGTCGTCTGAAATTGTGTCTAGTTTTCAAAACATTTTGAATCTCGTCAATCGAAGTTACGGTTCATGAGATATGGCCAAAACACTGACGAGGGGTCAAGCTGTCCAGCAACATCCTTCTTTCTTCAAAATCCATGATCCAAGCGTCCAATCGCCAATTCCGCTTCATTTTCCTTTCGAGCATGTAATTGTTGATGAAAATGTAATATTTAAGCTAATTAAGCACCTTTGGTTCATTATTTGAGATAAAATTAACATAAAGTATTAAGATCATGCATGATTCTTATGACTAAATATGCGCATATCAAAATACCCCACACTTGACTTTTGCTTGCCCCTAAGCAAAATTGAATTTTAGTACACTAATATTACATAAGACAATCCCAATCAAACCCAGCCATTATGCCAAGACCGTAACGCATGCATTTGTGTCTAAAATTTTCCTAATAACCTCCCATACTCAGAATACTCACAATCCTCATAAACATTCGCCCACTTTTTCCGAACAATGCTCATTTTATGCATCCCTCCGAATCCATCCGCAGAAAACCTCCTAACCTCAAGGTATTTTTGGTTGAGCAACCCAAGCATACATAATCTAGACAATTACAATTTATGATACCACATTGAAGCTTTTTTTGAGTTCTTCATTTCCTTGATTATTTGATCTTTGATTTCTTTGAATTCACCACCTTATTGTTTGATTTTGGTATCTTCAACTTTTTGAATCTTCGGAATTTTGATCTTTAGATCTTCACTTTGATTGCTCGAAAATTCTTACAACTTTTCTTGTAATTCTCTTTTTTTTACATGTACCTCACTTTTTTTCACTCAAAACCCTACATGCTTAAGTATGGGCGCTCAACTTCAACCATTATTGGTTAACGATAATAATTTTCCTGGATACATTTCTGGTACACGATGCTAAACATATAGCATCCTTCAAACTAAGCGAGGTTGTGTTTTTGTCCCATGATTTCACTAGAATAAGGAAGCCACAAATGCACTAGAACGTATATAGGCTCAACTAAACATTTGGGTTTTCATGCAATCATCAACATAATACTAGCATGATCCCTAATTGCTTTACCAAAATTTTCTAAATTAGCCCTAGCAATTTTAATGCAAAAATTTCAAAATTTTCGAATTTTAACTAATTTAACCAACCCCCTACCCCACACTTAATTTATGCAATGTCCCCATTGCATTTTATGCATGATAAAGAACAATAAAATAAAGAGAGAATTGGAACAAACTTCCCTGGGATAGTAGTGCGAAGTTGATATTTCGTCTTTAAGCTCCATCTTCAATTGACTTTAGACATGGGAACAGCTCATCCGTGTCGTGGGTTTCAAAATCTCGTGTGGTACAGTCTTTATAAAAGCTCTAAATATAAGAGAAAAACTCTTGGAAATGCTTGGAAAATGATCTTCAAAGAATAGAACCAATGCCCATATCAAATGTCATCAAATCTTCAGCTCAAAAGTAAGAAGAATGAGCGACTCGTCGAGTAAGTATGTAGACTCGCCGAGTTGAAGCGTAAATGGCAGAAGAATCGTGAATTTTCACATGAGATGCGCTCGACGAGTAGACCGATGTGTGAAAAAAAATTTATTCTGCCCAAGTCCGTTTCAGATGTATGGGGGTTATATAAACTAATACTTCCCCTTATTTTTCTTCAGGGAATAAACACTCTATAACCCTTTTATCAATTGGACTCATAACTTGACTCAAAAATTTGTTTCCTCTCTCGCCTAAACTCAATTTCTCGCTTCGTTAGCCTTGACTCTAGACCCTCACATACAATCCTAAGATTCAAACTGAAAAGATCAAAACAACACACAAGTAACAAAAACAAACATCAAAATTAAAATCCTAAATTACCATAATAAACTAGAAGTTTAAAAAGAAAAAGAAAAGCAAACTCTAATGACGGGTTGCCTCCCGCAAGCGCTTCTTTTTGTGCGAGTCTTTAGCTGGACTCCCAACTTAATAAACTTCTAATAAATTCGATGCCCATCCATCCATTGCATTAAATATTTTCTTTGGACCAATTTGTAAAATTTGGCTCTTTTATTCTAAAATTTGCCAAACAAGCTTGAATACATAAAACCCAAGAATTCTGACAATGGTTGGGACCGGTTGGATACTAATCAGAAATGGATCGCGCTTTAGAACTTTCTCCAAAGTTGGAATCGTCACCCCACGCTTCGAAACATAAACCGAAAATACAGGGGGCCATTTCGTGGTAATGGTCAAACAACAACTTGGTTCCTGCAATTCAGCTTGTTCTTGTTCTTCGTCCGACCTCTCTGCTAACAACCTTTCCAGCTCCTCCAAATCTCTTTCTGGATTAGATTCTTCATCTTGTAACTTTATCTCTTGTAACTCAGATTGCTCTTGTAGGTCAATTTCCTGTACTACTTCCTCAAGAAAAGCATCAAAAGCATCGAGATTTGGAAAGTACATAATAAACAAAAATTAAACTATATAAAAAAATAATAATATATGATAACAATTAGCAAATAAAATTAACTATTTAGAACCGTTCCCCGGCAACGGCGCCAAAAACTTGATGTGTGTGCAACGAACTAGTTTTAATCCTACTAACTTAAACACAAAGAAGAACACACAAAAGGCAGTGTACCTATCGATTAGCAGTTTAGTTCAGGTAAGTAAGGTATCAAACACAGGGAACGGTAAACAATTAAAATAAATGCTAATATTATCTAAATAAAACAAGTAATAGAAAGAGGGTTTTCTCTAGTTTTGCAAGACTAGAAACTTAAACAATTAACTAAAACTTAAACTAAGAAACTAAGAGCTACGCAAATAGAAATCGACTAAATTCAATAATAAAGAGGACTTCTGTTTAGGTTCGACTCATTTGTTCCCATGGATGATTTCAATGTATCAGATTAATTCTTCATTGGCTACCGACTAAGATGATTAGTTTCACGTTCGTTATTACTAATCCTTAGGAAACAAATTAACTCAAGCAGTGACCAGTTGTCTAAATTAACGGATTTCCTAGTTATTGATTCGGGTTAAATAAGACTTGTAATGGTTAACTAAATTGATCCTTCAATTAACCTCTTGCTGATGTTCATCAAACAATCTCACACATTAACTTACCTATCTTCTAGTTAATTCTAGTTTCACATTCGTTAATCCTAGACATACAACTATGTGGTCACAATAAATCTTATGAAATTAATAACTAAGAGATGTTCATACAACTTAATTACTAATTTATTAACAGAAGAATAGTTATTGTTAACACATAAGGTTCTTTAAAAAGCTTAATAAAACATAATCACCAATTAAAATTAATCCTAATCAAATAATCAATCCATGTTCACAAATTCATCTACCTAAATAGAAGTTATGAGTTTAAGCTCATGATTACAGCAGAAACAAGCTCAAAAACGAAATCAATTGGTAAAAACCTAGTTCAAACAAGAGATTAGGTAAAGAGTAAACTTGATTTTGCCTTGATTCTCCTTAAAATTGAATGTAGGGTTGATTCCCTTGCTTCCCACGCTCCAACAGCACCATTAGTCGACAATTGGCCTCCAAGGGTTTATCTATATATTAGGGTATCGATCTGAAAGTCCATTTATATAGATTTTCACAAAACAGAGGCTACTCGGCGAGTCCAGTGACCTACTCGGTGAGTCCGTCACTTAAAACCCGTGTACGGCATGTCAGCGCGTCCAGAATCGCAAAACTTCTGACCAACTCGGCGAGTTGATGGCCTACTGGCCGAGTACGTTTGGAATTAACATTTTCTCAAAACACGAAAGTCGTCTGAAATTGTGTCTAGTTTTCAAAACATTTTGAATCTCGTCAATCGGAGTTACGGTTCATGAGATATGGTCAAAACACTGACGAGGGGTCAAGCTGTCCAACAACATCCTTCTTTCTTCAAAATCCATGATCCAAGCGTCCAATCGCCAATTCTGCTTCATTTTCCTTTCGAGCATGTAATTGTTGCTGAAAATGTAATATTTAAGCTAATTAAGCACCTTTGGTTCATTATTTGAGATAAAATTAACATAAAGTATTAAGATCATGCATGATTCTTATGACTAAATATGCGCATATCAAAATACCCCACACTTGACTTTTGCTTGCCCCTAAGCAAAATTGAATTTTAGTACACTAATATTACATAAGACAATCCCAATCAAACCCAGCCATTATGCCAAGACCGTAACGCATGCATTTGTGTCTAAAATTTTCCTAATAACCTCCCATACTCAGAATACTCACAATCCTCATAAACATTCGCCCACTTTTTCCGAACAATGCTCATTTTATGCATCCCTCCGAATCCATCCGCAAAAAACCTCCTAACCTCAAGGTATTTTTGGTTGAGCAACCCAAGCATACATAATCTAGACAATTACAATTTATGATACCACATTGAAGCTTTTTTTGAGTTCTTCATTTCCTTGATAATTTGATCTTTGATTTCTTTGAATTCACCACCTTATTGTTTGATTTTGGTATCTTCAACTTTTTGAATCTTCGGAATTTTGATCTTTAGATCTTCACTTTGATTGCTCGAAAATTCTTACAACTTTTCTTGTAATTCTCTTTTTTTTACATGTACCTCACTTTTTTTCACTCAAAACCCTACATGTTTAAGTATGGGCGCTCAACTTCAACCATTATTGGTTAACGATAATAATTTTCCTGGATACATTTCTGGTACACGATGCTAAACATATAGCATCCTTCAAACTAAGCGAGGTTGTGTTTTTGTCCCATGATTTCACTAGAATAAGGAAGCCACAAATGCACTAGAACGTATATAGGCTCAACTAAACATTTGGGTTTTCATGCAATCATCAACATAATACTAGCATGATCCCTAATTGCTTTACCAAAATTTTCTAAATTAGCCCTAGCAATTTTAATGCAAAAATTTCAAAATTTTCAAATTTTAACTAATTTAACCAACCCCCTACCCCACACTTAATTTATGCAATGTCCCCATTGCATTTTATGCATGATAAAGAACAATAAAATAAAGAGAGAATTGGAACAAACTTCCCTGGGATAGTAGTGCGAAGTTGATATTTCGTCTTTAAGCTCCATCTTCAATTGACTTTAGACATGGGAACAGCTCATCCGTGTCGTGGGTTTCAAAATCTCGTGTGGTACAGTCTTTATAAAAGCTCTAAATATAAGAGAAAAACTCTTGGAAATGCTTGGAAAATGATCTTCAAAGAATAGAACCAATGCCCATATCAAATGTCATCAAATCTTCAGCTCAAAAGTAAGAAGAATGAGCGACTCGTCGAGTAAGTATGTAGACTCGCCGAGTTGAAGCGTAAATGGCAGAAGAATCGTGAATTTTCACATGAGATGCGCTCGGCGAGTAGACCGATGTGTGAAAAAAAATTTATTCTGCCCAAGTCCGTTTCAGATGTATGGGGGTTATATAAACTAATACTTCCCCTCATTTTTCTTCAGGGAATAAACACTCTATAACCCTTTTATCAATTGGACTCATAACTTGACTCAAAAATTTGTTTCCTCCCTCGCCTAAACTCAATTTCTCGCTTCGTTAGCCTTGACTCTAGACCCTCACATACAATCCTAAGCTTCAATCTGAAAAGATCAAAACAACACACAAGTAACAAAAACAAACATCAAAATTAAAATCCTAAATTACCCTAATAAACTAGAAGTTTAAAAAGAAAAAGAAAAGCAAACTCTAATGACGGGTTGCCTCCTGCAAGCGCTTCTTTTTGTGCGAGTCTTTAGCTGGACTCCCAACTTAATAAACTTCTAATAAATTCGATGCCCATCCATCCATTGCATTAAATATTTTCTTTGGACCAATTTGTAAAATTTGGCTCTTTTCTTCTAAAATTGGCCAAACAAGCTTGAATACATAAAACCCAAGAATTCTGACAATGGTTGGGACCGGTTGGATACTAATCAGAAATGGATCGCGCTTCAGAACTTTCTCCAAAGTTGGAATCGTCACCCCACGCTTCGAAACATAAACCGAAAATACAGGGGGCCATGTCGTGGTAATGGTCAAACAACAACTTGGTTCCTGCAATTCAGCTTGTTCTTGTTCTTCGTCTGACCTCTCTGCTAACAACCTTTCCAGCTCCTCCAAATCTCTTTCTGGATTAGATTCTTCATCTTGTAACTTTATCTCTTGTAACTCAGATTGCTCTTGTAGGTCAATTTCCTGTACTACTTCCTCAAGAAAAGCATCAAAAGCATCGAGATTTGGAAAGTACATAATAAACAAAAATTAAACTATATAAAAAAATAATAATATATGATAACAATTAGCAAATAAAATTAACTATTTAGAACCGTTCCCCGGCAACGGCGCCAAAAACTTGATGTGTGTGCAACGAACTAGTTTTAATCCTACTAACTTAAACACACAGAAGAACACACAAAAGGCAGTGTACCTATCGATTAGCAGTTTAGTTCAGGTAAGTAAGGTATCAAACACAGGGAACGGTAAACAATTAAAATAAATGCTAATATTATCTAAATAAAACAAGTAATAGAAAGAGGGTTTTCTCTAGTTTTGCAAGAATAGAAACTTAAACAATTAACTAAAACTTAAACTAAGAAACTACGAGCTACGCAAATAAAAATCGACTAAATTCAATAATAAAGAGGACTTCTGTTTAGGTTCGACTCATTTGTTCCCATGGATGATTTCATTGTATCGGATTAATTCTTCATTGGCTACCGACTAAGATGATTAGTTTCACGTTCGTTATTACTAATCCTTAGGAAACAAATTAACTCAAGCAGTGGCCAGTTGTCTAAATTAACAGATTTCCTAGTTATTGATTCGGGTTAAATAAGACTTGTAATGGTTAACTAAATTGATCCTTCAATTAACCTCTTGCTGATGTTCATCAAACAATCTCACACATTAACTTACCTATCTTCTAGTTAATTCTAGTTTCACATTCGTTAATCCTAGACATACAACTATGTGGTCACAATAAATCTTATGAAATTAATAACTAAGAGATGTTCATACAACTTAATTACTAATTTATTAACAGAAGAATAGTTATTGTTAACACATAAGGTTCTTTAAAAAGCTTAATAAAACATAATCACCAATTAAAATTAATCCTAATCAAATAATCAATCCATGTTCACAAATTCATCTACCTAAATAGAAGTTATGAGTTTAAGCTCATGATTACAGCAGAAACAAGCTCAAAAACGAAATCAATTGGTAAAAACCTAGTTCAAACAAGAGATTAGGTAAAGAGTAAACTTGATTTTGCCTTGATTCTCCTTAAAATTGAATGTAGGGTTGATTCCCTTGCTTCCCACGCTCCAACAGCACCATTAGTCGACAATTGGCCTCCAAGGGTTTATCTATATATTAGGGTATCGATCTGAAAGTCCATTTATATAGATTTTCACAAAACAGAGGCTACTCGGCGAGTCCAGTGACCTACTCGGTGAGTCCGTCACTTAAAACCCGTGTACGGCATGTCAGCGCGTCCAGAATCGCAAAACTTCTGACCAACTCGGCGAGTTGATGGCCTACTGGCCGAGTACGTTTGGAATTAACATTTTCTCAAAACACGAAAGTCGTCTGAAATTGTGTCTAGTTTTCAAAACATTTTGAATCTCGTCAATCGGAGTTACGGTTCATGAGATATGGTCAAAACACTGACGAGGGGTCAAGCTGTCCAACAACATCCTTCTTTCTTCAAAATCCATGATCCAAGCGTCCAATCGCCAATTCTGCTTCATTTTCCTTTCGAGCATGTAATTGTTGCTGAAAATGTAATATTTAAGCTAATTAAGCACCTTTGGTTCATTATTTGAGATAAAATTAACATAAAGTATTAAGATCATGCATGATTCTTATGACTAAATATGCGCATATCAAAATACCCCACACTTGACTTTTGCTTGCCCCTAAGCAAAATTGAATTTTAGTACACTAATATTACATAAGACAATCCCAATCAAACCCAGCCATTATGCCAAGACCGTAACGCATGCATTTGTGTCTAAAATTTTCCTAATAACCTCCCATACTCAGAATACTCACAATCCTCATAAACATTCGCCCACTTTTTCCGAACAATGCTCATTTTATGCATCCCTCCGAATCCATCCGCAAAAAACCTCCTAACCTCAAGGTATTTTTGGTTGAGCAACCCAAGCATACATAATCTAGACAATTACAATTTATGATACCACATTGAAGCTTTTTTTGAGTTCTTCATTTCCTTGATAATTTGATCTTTGATTTCTTTGAATTCACCACCTTATTGTTTGATTTTGGTATCTTCAACTTTTTGAATCTTCGGAATTTTGATCTTTAGATCTTCACTTTGATTGCTCGAAAATTCTTACAACTTTTCTTGTAATTCTCTTTTTTTTACATGTACCTCACTTTTTTTCACTCAAAACCCTACATGTTTAAGTATGGGCGCTCAACTTCAACCATTATTGGTTAACGATAATAATTTTCCTGGATACATTTCTGGTACACGATGCTAAACATATAGCATCCTTCAAACTAAGCGAGGTTGTGTTTTTGTCCCATGATTTCACTAGAATAAGGAAGCCACAAATGCACTAGAACGTATATAGGCTCAACTAAACATTTGGGTTTTCATGCAATCATCAACATAATACTAGCATGATCCCTAATTGCTTTACCAAAATTTTCTAAATTAGCCCTAGCAATTTTAATGCAAAAATTTCAAAATTTTCAAATTTTAACTAATTTAACCAACCCCCTACCCCACACTTAATTTATGCAATGTCCCCATTGCATTTTATGCATGATAAAGAACAATAAAATAAAGAGAGAATTGGAACAAACTTCCCTGGGATAGTAGTGCGAAGTTGATATTTCGTCTTTAAGCTCCATCTTCAATTGACTTTAGACATGGGAACAGCTCATCCGTGTCGTGGGTTTCAAAATCTCGTGTGGTACAGTCTTTATAAAAGCTCTAAATATAAGAGAAAAACTCTTGGAAATGCTTGGAAAATGATCTTCAAAGAATAGAACCAATGCCCATATCAAATGTCATCAAATCTTCAGCTCAAAAGTAAGAAGAATGAGCGACTCGTCGAGTAAGTATGTAGACTCGCCGAGTTGAAGCGTAAATGGCAGAAGAATCGTGAATTTTCACATGAGATGCGCTCGGCGAGTAGACCGATGTGTGAAAAAAAATTTATTCTGCCCAAGTCCGTTTCAGATGTATGGGGGTTATATAAACTAATACTTCCCCTCATTTTTCTTCAGGGAATAAACACTCTATAACCCTTTTATCAATTGGACTCATAACTTGACTCAAAAATTTGTTTCCTCCCTCGCCTAAACTCAATTTCTCGCTTCGTTAGCCTTGACTCTAGACCCTCACATACAATCCTAAGCTTCAATCTGAAAAGATCAAAACAACACACAAGTAACAAAAACAAACATCAAAATTAAAATCCTAAATTACCCTAATAAACTAGAAGTTTAAAAAGAAAAAGAAAAGCAAACTCTAATGACGGGTTGCCTCCTGCAAGCGCTTCTTTTTGTGCGAGTCTTTAGCTGGACTCCCAACTTAATAAACTTCTAATAAATTCGATGCCCATCCATCCATTGCATTAAATATTTTCTTTGGACCAATTTGTAAAATTTGGCTCTTTTCTTCTAAAATTGGCCAAACAAGCTTGAATACATAAAACCCAAGAATTCTGACAATGGTTGGGACCGGTTGGATACTAATCAGAAATGGATCGCGCTTCAGAACTTTCTCCAAAGTTGGAATCGTCACCCCACGCTTCGAAACATAAACCGAAAATACAGGGGGCCATGTCGTGGTAATGGTCAAACAACAACTTGGTTCCTGCAATTCAGCTTGTTCTTGTTCTTCGTCTGACCTCTCTGCTAACAACCTTTCCAGCTCCTCCAAATCTCTTTCTGGATTAGATTCTTCATCTTGTAACTTTATCTCTTGTAACTCAGATTGCTCTTGTAGGTCAATTTCCTGTACTACTTCCTCAAGAAAAGCATCAAAAGCATCGAGATTTGGAAAGTACATAATAAACAAAAATTAAACTATATAAAAAAATAATAATATATGATAACAATTAGCAAATAAAATTAACTATTTAGAACCGTTCCCCGGCAACGGCGCCAAAAACTTGATGTGTGTGCAACGAACTAGTTTTAATCCTACTAACTTAAACACACAGAAGAACACACAAAAGGCAGTGTACCTATCGATTAGCAGTTTAGTTCAGGTAAGTAAGGTATCAAACACAGGGAACGGTAAACAATTAAAATAAATGCTAATATTATCTAAATAAAACAAGTAATAGAAAGAGGGTTTTCTCTAGTTTTGCAAGAATAGAAACTTAAACAATTAACTAAAACTTAAACTAAGAAACTACGAGCTACGCAAATAAAAATCGACTAAATTCAATAATAAAGAGGACTTCTGTTTAGGTTCGACTCATTTGTTCCCATGGATGATTTCATTGTATCGGATTAATTCTTCATTGGCTACCGACTAAGATGATTAGTTTCACGTTCGTTATTACTAATCCTTAGGAAACAAATTAACTCAAGCAGTGGCCAGTTGTCTAAATTAACAGATTTCCTAGTTATTGATTCGGGTTAAATAAGACTTGTAATGGTTAACTAAATTGATCCTTCAATTAACCTCTTGCTGATGTTCATCAAACAATCTCACACATTAACTTACCTATCTTCTAGTTAATTCTAGTTTCACATTCGTTAATCCTAGACATACAACTATGTGGTCACAATAAATCATATGAAATTAATAACTAAGAGATGTTCATACAACTTAATTACTAATTTATTAACAGAAGAATAGTTATTGTTAACACATAAGGTTCTTTAACAAGCTTAATAAAACATAATCACCAATTAAAATTAATCCTAATCAAATAATCAATCCATGTTCACAAATTCATCTACCTAAATAGAAGTTATGAGTTTTAGCTCATGATTACAGCAGAAACAAGCTCAAAAACGAAATCAATTGGTAAAAACCTAGTTCAAACAAGAGATTAGGTAAAGAGTAAACTTGATTTTGCCTTGATTCTCCTTAAAATTGAATGTAGGGTTGATTCCCTTGCTTCCCACGCTCCAACAGCACCATTAGTCGACAATTGGCCTCCAAGGGTTCATCTATATATTAGGGTATCGATCCATTTATATAGATTTTCACAAAACAGAGGCTACTCGGCGAGTCCAGTGACCTACTCGGCGAGTCCGTCACTTAAAACCCGTGTACGGCAAGTCAGCGCGTCCAGAATCGCAAAACTTCTGACCAACTCGGCGAGTTGATGGCCTACTGGCCGAGTACGTTTGGAATCAGCATTTTCTCAAAACACGAAAGTCGTCTGAAATTGTGTCTAGTTTTCAAAACATTTTGAATCTCGTCAATCGGAGTTACGGTTCATGAGATATGGCCAAAACACTGAAGAGGGGTCAAGCTGTCCAGCAACATCCTTCTTTCTTCAAAATCCATGATCCAAGCATCCAATCGCCAATTCCGCTTCATTTTCCTTTCGAGCATGTAATTGTTGCTGAAAATGTAATATTTAAGCTAATTAAGCACCTTTGGTTCATTATTTGAGATAAAATTAACATAAAGTATTAAGATCATGCATGATTCTTATGACTAAATATGCGCATATCAAAATACCCCACACTTGACTTTTGCTTGCCCCTAAGCAAAACTGAATTTTAGTACACTAATATTACATAAGACAATCCCAATCAAACGCAGCCATTATGCCAAGACCGCAACCTATGCATTTGTGTCTAAAATTTTCCTAATAACCTCCCATACTCAGAATACTCACAATCCTCATAAACATTCGCCCACTTTTTCCGAACAATGCTCATTTTATGCATCCCTCCGAATCCATCCGCAGAAAACCTCCTAACCTCAAGGTATTTTTGGTTGAGCAACCCAAGCATACATAATCTAGACAATTACAATTTATGATACCACATTGAAGCTTTTTTTGAATTCTTCATTTCCTTGATAATTTGATCTTTGATTTCTTTGAATTCACCACCTTATTGTTTGATTTTGGTATCTTCAACTTTTTGAATCTTCGGAATTTTGATCTTTAGATCTTCACTTTGATTGCTCGAAAATTCTTACAACTTTTCTTGTAATTCTCTTTTTTTTACATGTACCTCACTTTTTTTCACTCAAAACCCTACATGCTTAAGTACGGGCGCTCAACTTCAACCATTATTGGTTAACGATAATAATTTTCCTGGATACATTTCTGGTACACGATGCTAAACATATTGCATCCTTCAAACTAAGCGAGGTCGTGTTTTTGTCCCATGATTTCACTAGAATAAGGAAGCCACAAATGCACTAGAACGTATATAGGCTCAACTAAACATTTGGGTTTTCATGCAATCATCAACATATTACTAGCATGATCCCTAATTGCTTTACCAAAATTTTCTAAATTAGCCCTAGCAATTTTAATGCAAAAATTTCAAAATTTTCGAATTTTAACTAATTTAACCAACCCCCTACCCCACACTTAATTTATGCAATGTCCCCATTGCATATTATGCATGATAAAGAACAATAAAATAAAGAGAGAATTGGAACAAACTTCCCTAGGATAGTAGTGCGAAGTTGATATTTCGTCTTTAAGCTCCATCTTCAATTGACTTTAGACATGGGAACAGCTCATCCGTGTCGTGGGTTTCAAAATCTCGTGTGGTACAGTCTTTATAAAAGCTCTAAATATAAGAGAAAAACTCTTGGAAATGCTTGGAAAATGATCTTCAAAGAATAGAACCAATGCCCATATCAAATGTCATCAAATCTTCAGCTCAAAAGTAAGAAGAATGAGCGACTCGTCGAGTAAGTATGTAGACTCGCCGAGTTGAAGCGTAAATGGCAGAAAAATCGTGAATTTTCACATGAGATGCGCTCGGCGAGTAGACCGATGTGTGAAAAAAAATTTATTCTGCCCAAGTCCGTTTCCGATGTATGGGGGTTAGATAAACTAATACCTCCCCTCATTTTTTTCAGGGAATAAACACTCTATAACCGTTTTATCAATTGGACTCATAACTTGACTCAAAACTTTGTTTCCTCTCTGGCCTAGACTCAATTTCTCGCTTCGTTAGCCTTGACTCTAGACCCTCACATACAATCCTAAGCTTCAAACTGAAAAGATCAAAACAACACACAAGTAACAAAAACAAACATCAAAATTAAAATCCTAAACTACCCTAATAAACTAGAAGTTTAAAAAGAAAAAGAAAAGCAAACTCTAATGACAGGTTGCCTCCCGCAAGCGCTTCTTTTTGTGCGAGTCTTTAGCTGGACTCCCAACTTAATAAACTTCTAATAAATTCGATGCCCATCCATCCATTGCATTAAATATTTTCTTTGAACCAATTTGTAAAATTTGGCTCTTTTCTTCTAAAATTGGCCAACAAGCTTGAATACATAAAACCCAAGAATTCTGACAATGGTTGGGACCGGTTGGATACTAATCAGAAATGGATCGCGCTTCAGAACTTTCTCCAAAGTTGGAATCTTCACCCCACGCTTCGAAACATAAACCGTAAATACAGGGGACCATGTCGTGGTAATGGTCAAACAACAACTTGGTTCCTGCAATTCAGCTTGTTCTTGTTCTTCATCCGACGTCTCTGCTAACAACCTTTCCAGCTCCTCCAAATCTCTTTCTGGATTAGATTCTTCATCTTGTAACTTTAGCTCTTGTAACTCAGATTGCTCTTGTAGGTCAATTTCCTGTACTACTTCCTCAAGAAAAGCATCAAAAGCATCGAGATTTGGAAAGTACATAATAAACAAAAATTAAACTATATAAAAAAAATAATAATATATGATAACAATTAGCAAATAAAATTAACTATTTAGAACCGTTCCCCGGCAACGGCGCCAAAAACTTGATGTGTGCGCAACGAACTAGTTTTAATCCTACTAACTTAAACACAAAGAAGAACACACAAAAGGCAGTGTACCTATCGATTAACTGTTTAGTTCAGGTAAGTAGGGTATCAAACACAGGGAATGGTAAACAATTAAAATAAATGCTAATATTATCTAAATAAAACATGTAATAGAAAGAGGGTTTTCTCTAGTTTTGCAAGACTAGAAACTTAAACAATTAACTAAAACTTAAACTAAGAAACTAAGAGCTACGCAAATAAAAATCGACTAAATTCAATAATAAAGAGGACTTCTGTTTAGGTTTGACTCATTTGTTCCCATGGATGATTTCAATGTATCGGAGTAATTCTTCATTGGCTACCGACTAAGATGATTAGTTTCACGTTCGCTATTACTAATCCTTAGGAAACAAATTAACTCAAGCAGTGGCCAGTTGTCTAAATTAACGGATTTCCTAGTTATTGATTCGGTTTAAATAAGACTTGTAATGGTTAATTAAATTGACCCTTCAATTAACCTCTTGCTGATGTTCATCAAACAATCTCACACATTAACTTACCTATCTTCTAGTTAATTCTAGTTTCACATTCGTTAATCCTAGACATACAACTATGTGGTCACAATAAATCATATGAAATTAATAACTAAGAGATGTTCATACAACTTAATTACTAATTTATTAACAAAAGAATAGTTATTGTTAACACATAAGGTTCTTTAACAAGCTTAATAAAACATAATCACCAATTAAAATTAATCCTAATCAAATAATCAATCCATGTTCACAAATTCATCTACCTAAATAGAAGTTATGAGTTTTAGCTCATGATTACAGCAGAAACAAGCTCAAAAACGAAATCAATTGGTAAAAACATAGTTCAAACAAGAGATTAGGTAAAGAGTAAACTTGATTTTGCCTTGATTCTCCTTAAAATTGAATGTAGGGTTGATTCCCTTGCTTCCCACGCTCCAACAGCACCATTAGTCGACAATTGGCCTCCAAGGGTTCATCTATATATTAGGGTATCGATCCATTTATATAGATTTTCACAAAACAGAGGCTACTCGGCGAGTCCAGTGACCTACTCGGCGAGTCCGTCACTTAAAACCCGTGTACGGCATGTCAGCGCGTCCATAATCGCAAAACTTCTGACCAACTCGGCGAGTTGATGGCCTACTGGCCGAGTACGTTTGGAATTAACATTTTCTCAAAACACGAAAGTCGTCTGAAATTGTGTCTAGTTTTCAAAACATTTTGAATCTCGTCAATCGGAGTTACGGTTCATGAGATATGGCCAAAACACTGACGAGGGGTCAAGCTGTCCAACAACATCCTTCTTTCTTCAAAATCCATGATCCAAGCGTCCAATCGCCAATTCCGCTTCATTTTCCTTTCGAGCATGTAATTGTTGCTGAAAATGTAATATTTAAGCTAATTAAGCACCTTTGGTTCATTATTTGAGATAAAATTAACATAAAGTATTAAGATCATGCATGATTCTTAGGACTAAATATGCGCATATCAAAATACCTCACACTTGACTTTTGCTTGCCCCTAAGCAAAACTGAATTTTAGTACACTAATATTACATAAGACAATCCCAATCAAACCCAGCCATTATGCCAAGACTGCAACGCATGCATTTGTGTCTAAAATTTTCCTAATGACCTCCCATACTCAGGATACTCACAATCCTCATAAACATTCGCCCACTTTTTCCGAACAATGCTCATTTTATGCATCCCTCCGAATCCGTCCGCAGAAAACCTCCTAACCTCAAGGTATTTTTGGTTGAGCAACCCAAGCATACATAATCTAGACAATTACAATTTATGATACCACATTGGAGCTTTTTTTGAATTCTTCATTTCCTTGATAATTTGATCTTTGATTTCTTTGAATTCACCACCTTATAGTTTGATTTTGGTATCTTCAACTTTTTGAATCTTCGGAATTTTGATCTTTGGATCTTCACTTTGATTGCTCCAAAATTCTTACAACTTTTCTTGTAATTCTCTTTTTTTTACATGTACCTCACTTTTTTTCACTCAAAACCCTACATGCTTAAGTATGGGCGCTCAACTTCAACCATTATTGGTTAACGATAATAATTTTCCTGGATACATTTCTGGTACACGATGCTAAACATATTGCATCTTTCAAACTAAGCGAGGTCGTGTTTTTGTCCCATGATTTCACTAGAATAAGGAAGCCACAAATGCACTAGAACGTATATAGGCTCAACTAAACATTTGGGTTTTCATGCAATCATCAACATCATACTAGCATGATCCCTAATTGCTTTACCAAAATTTTCTAAATTAGCCCTAGCAATTTTAATGCAAAAATTTCAAAATTTTCGAATTTTAACTAATTTAACCAACCCCCTACCCCACACTTAATTTATGCAATGTCCCCATTGCATATTATGCATGATAAAGAACAATAAAATAAAGAGAGAATTGGAACAAACTTCCCTGGGATAGTAGTGCGAAGTTGATATTTCGTCTTTAAGCTCCATCTTCAATTGACTTTAGACATGGGAACAGCTCATCCGTGTCGTGGGTTTCAAAATCTCGTGTGGTACAGTCTTTATAAAAGCTCTAAATATAAGAGAAAAACTCTTGGAAATGCTTGGAAAATGATCTTCAAAGAATAGAACCAATGCCCATATCAAATGTCATCAAATCCTCAGCTCAAAAGTAAGAAGAATGAGCGACTCGTCGAGTAAGTATGTAGACTCGCCGAGTTGAAGCGTAAATGGCAGAAGAATCGTGAATTTTCACATGAGATGCGCTCGGCGAGTAGACCGATGTGCGAAAAAAAATTTATTCTGCCTAAGTCCGTTTCCGATGTATGGGGGTTAGATAAACTAATACTTCCCCTCATTTTTTTCAGGGAATAAACACTCTATAACCCTTTTATCAATTGGACTCATAACTTGACTCAAAACTTTGTTTCCTCTCTGGCCTAGACTCAATTTCTCGCTTCGTTAGCCTTGACTCTAGACCCTCACATACAATCCTAAGCTTCAAACTGAAAAGATCAAAACAACACACAAGTAACAAAAACAAACATCAAAATTAAAATCCTAAACTACCCTAATAAACTAGAAGTTTAAAAAGAAAAAGAAAAGCAAACTCTAATGACGGGTTGCCTCCCGCAAGCGCTTCTTTTTGTGCGAGTCTTTAGCTGGACTCCCAACTTAATAAACTTCTAATAAATTCGATGCCCATCCATCCATTGCATTAAATATTTTCTTTGGACCAATTTGTAAAATTTGGCTCTTTTCTTCTAAAATTGGCCAAACAAGCTTGAATACATAAAACCCAAGAATTCTGACAATGGTTGGGACCGGTTGGATACTAATCAGAAATGGATCGCGCTTCAGAACTTTCTCCAAAGTTGGAATCGTCACCCCACGCTTCGAAACATAAACCGAAAATACAGGGGGCCATGTCGTGGTAATGGTCAAACAACAACTTGGTTCCTGCAATTCAGCTTGTTCTTGTTCTTCGTCCGACCTCTCTGCTAACAACCTTTCCAGCTCCTCCAAATCTCTTTCTGGATAAGATTCTTCATCTTGTAACTTTATCTCTTGTAACTCAGATTGCTCTTGTAGGTCAATTTCCTGTACTACTTCCTCAAGAAAAGCATCAAAAGCATCGAGATTTGGAAAGTACATAATAAACAAAAATTAAACTATATAAAAAAATAATAATATATGATAACAATTAGCAAATAAAATTAACTATTTAGAACCGTTCCCCGGCAACGGCGCCAAAAACTTGATGTGTGTGCAACGAACTAGTTTTAATCCTACTAACTTAAACACAAAGAAGAACACACAAAAGGCAATGTACCTATCGATTAGCAGTTTAGTTCAGGTAAGTAAGGTATCAAACACAGGGAACGGTAAACAATTAAAATAAATGCTAATATTATCTAAATAAAACAAGTAATAGAAAGAGGGTTTTCTCTAGTTTTGCAAGACTAGAAACTTAAACAATTAACTAAAACTTAAACTAAGAAACTAAGAGCTACGCAAATAAAAATCGACTAAATTCAATAATAAAGAGGACTTCTGTTTAGGTTCGACTCATTTGTTCCCATGGATGATTTCATTGTATCGGATTAATTCTTCATTGGCTACCGACTAAGATGATTAGTTTCACGTTCGTTATTACTAATCCTTAGGAAACAAATTAACTCAAGCAGTGGCCAGTTGTCTAAATTAACGGATTTCCTAGTTATTGATTCGGGTTAAATAAGACTTGTAATGGTTAACTAAATTGATCCTTCAATTAACCTCTTGCTGATGTTCATCAAACAATCTCACACATTAACTTACCTATCTTCTAGTTAATTCTAGTTTCACATTCGTTAATCCTAGACATACAACTATGTGGTCACAATAAATCATATGAAATTAATAACTAAGAGATGTTCATACAACTTAATTACGAATTTATTAACTGAAGAATAGTTATTGTTAACACATAAGGTTCTTTAACAAGCTTAATAAAACATAATCACCAATTAAAATTAATCCTAATCAAATAATCAATCCATGTTCACAAATTCATCTACCTAAATAGAAGTTATGAGTTTTAGCTCATGATTACAGCAGAAACAAGCTCAAAAACGAAATCAATTGGTAAAAACATAGTTCAAACAAGAGATTAGGTAAAGAGTAAACTTGATTTTGCCTTGATTCTCCTTAAAATTGAATGTAGGGTTGATTCCCTTGCTTCCCACGCTCCAACAGCACCATTAGTCGACAATTGGCCTCCAAGGGTTCATCTATATATTAGGGTATCGATCCATTTATATAGATTTTCACAAAACAGAGGCTACTCGGCGAGTCCAGTGACCTACTCGGCGAGTCCGTCACTTAAAACCCGTGTACGGCAAGTCAGCGCGTCCAGAATCGCAAAACTTCTGACCAACTCGGCGAGTTGATGGCCTACTGGCCGAGTACGTTTGGAATCAACATTTTCTCAAAACACGAAAGTCGTCTGAAATTGTGTCTAGTTTTCAAAACATTTTGAATCTCGTCAATCGGAGTTACGGTTCATGAGATATGGCCAAAACACTGACGAGGGGTCAAGCTGTCCAACAACATCCTTCTTTCTTCAAAATCCATGATCCAAGCGTCCAATCGCCAATTCTGCTTCATTTTCTTTTCGAGCATGTAATTGTTGCTGAAAATGTAATATTTAAGCTAATTAAGCACCTTTGGTTCATTATTTGAGATAAAATTAACATAAAGTATTAAGATCATGCATGATTCTTATGACTAAATATGCGCATATCAAAATACCTCACACTTGACTTTTGCTTGCCCCTAAGCAAAACTGAATTTTAGTACACTAATATTACATAAGACAATCCCAATCAAACCCAGCCATTATGCCAAGACCGTAACGCATGCATTTGTGTCTAAAATTTTCCTAATAACCTCCCATACTCAGAATACTCACAATCCTCATAAACATTCGCCCACTTTTTCCGAACAATGCTCATTTTATGCATCCCTCCGAATCCATCCGCAGAAAACCTCCTAACCTCAAGGTATTTTTGGTTGAGCAACCCAAGCATACATAATCTAGACAATTATAATTTATGATACCACATTGAAGCTTTTTTTGAATTCTTCATTTCCTTGATAATTTGATCTTTGATTTCTTTGAATTCACCACCTTATTGTTTGATTTTGGTATCTTCAACTTTTTGAATCTTCGGAATTTTGATCTTTAGATCTTCACTTTGATTGCTCGAAAATTCTTACAACTTTTCTTGTAATTCTCTTTTTTTTACATGTACCTCACTTTTTTTCACTCAAAACCCTACATGCTTAAGTATGGGCGCTCAACTTCAACCATTATTGGTTAACGATAATAATTTTCCTGGATACATTTCTGGTACACGATGCTAAACATATTGCATCCTTCAAACTAAGCGAGGTTGTGTTTTTGTCCCATGATTTCACTAGAATAAGGAAGCCACAAATGCACTAGAACGTATATAGGCTCAACTAAACATTTGGGTTTTCATGCAATCATCAACATAATACTAGCATGATCCCTAATTGCTTTACCAAAATTTTCTAAATTAGCCCTAGCAATTTTAATGCAAAAATTTCAAAATTTTCGAATTTTAACTAATTTAACCAACCCCCTACCCCACACTTAATTTATGCAATGTCCCCATTGCATATTATGCATGATAAAGAACAATAAAATAAAGAGAGAATTGGAACAAACTTCCCTGGGATAGTAGTGCGAAGTTGATATTTCGTCTTTAAGCTCCATCTTCAATTGACTTTAGACATGGGAACAACTCATCCGTGTCGTGGGTTTCAAAATCTCGTGTGGTACAGTCTTTATAAAAGCTCTAAATATAAGAGAAAAACTCTTGGAAATGCTTGGAAAATGATCTTCAAAGAATAGAACCAATGCCCATATCAAATGTCATCAAATCTTCAGCTCAAAAGTAAGAAGAATGAGCGACTCGTCGAGTAAGTATGTAGACTCGCCGAGTTGAAGCGTAAATGGCAGAAGAATCTTGAATTTTCACATGAGATGCGCTCGGCGAGTAGACCGATGTGTGAAAAAAAATTTATTCTGCCCAAGTCCGTTTCCGATGTATGGGGGTTAGATAAACTAATACTTCCCCTCATTTTTTTCAGGGAATAAACACTCTATAACCCTTTTATCAATTGGACTCATAACTTGACTCAAAACTTTGTTTCCTCTCTGGCCTAGACTCAATTTCTCGCTTCGTTAGCCTTGACTCTAGACCCTCACATACAATCCTAAGCTTCAAACTGAAAAGATCAAAACAACACACAAGTAACAAAAACAAACATCAAAATTAAAATCCTAAATTACCCTAATAAACTAGAAGTTTAAAAAGAAAAAGAAAAGCAAACTCTAATGACGGGTTGCCTCCTGCAAGCGCTTCTTTTTGTGCGAGTCTTTAGCTGGACTCCCAACTTAATAAACTTCTAATAAATTCGATGCCCATCCATCCATTGCATTAAATATTTTCTTTGGACCAATTTGTAAAATTTGGCTCTTTTCTTCAAAAATTGGCCAAACAAGCTTGAATACATAAAACCCAAGAATTCTGACAATGGTTGGGACCGGTTGGATACTAATCAGAAATGGATCGCGCTTCAGAACTTTCTCCAAAGTTGGAATCGTCACCCCACGCTTCGAAACATAAACCGATAATACAGGGGGCCATGTCGTGGTAATGGTCAAACAACAACTTGGTTCCTGCAATTCAGCTTGTTCTTGTTCTTCGTCCGACCTCTCTGCTAACAACCTTTCCAGCTCCTCCAAATCACTTTCTGGATTAGATTCTTCATCTTGAAACTTTATCTCTTGTAACTCAGATTGCTCTTGTAGGTCAATTTCCTGTACTACTTCCTCAAGAAAAGCATCAAAAGCATCGAGATTTGGAAAGTACATAATAAACAAAAATTAAACTATATAAAAAAATAATAATATATGATAACAATTAGCAAATAAAATTAACTATTTAGAACCGTTCCCCGGCAACGGCGCCAAGAACTTGATGTGTGTGCAACGAACTAGTTTTAATCCTACTAACTTAAACACAAAGAAGAACACACAAAAGGCAATGTACCTATCGATTAGCAGTTTAGTTCAGGTAAGTAAGGTATCAAACACAGGGAACGGTAAACAATTAAAATAAATGCTAATATTATCTAAATAAAACAAGTAATAGAAAGAGGGTTTTCTCTAGTTTTGCAAGACTAGAAACTTAAACAATTAACTAAAACTTAAACTAAGAAACTAAGAGCTACGCAAATAAAAATCGACTAAATTCAATAATAAAGAGGTCTTCTGTTTAGGTTCGACTCATTTGTTCCCATGGATGATTTCATTGTATCGGATTAATTCTTCATTGGCTACCGACTAAGATGATTAGTTTCACGTTCGTTATTACTAATCCTTAGGAAACAAATTAACTCAAGCAGTGGCCAGTTGTCTAAAGTAACGGATTTCCTAGTTATTGATTCGGGTTAAATAAGACTTGTAATGGTTAACTAAATTGATCCTTCAATTAACCTCTTGCTGATGTTCATCAAGCAATCTCACACATTAACTTACCTATCTTCTAGTTAATTCTAGTTTCACATTCGTTAATCCTAGACATATAACTATGTGGTCACAATAAATCATATGAAATTAATAACTAAGAGATGTTCATACAACTTAATTACTAATTTATTAACTGAAGAATAGTTATTGTTAACACATAAGGTTCTTTAACAAGCTTAATAAAACATAATCACCAATTAAAATTAATCCTAATCAAATAATCAATCCATGTTCACAAATTCATCTACCTAAATAGAAGTTATGAGTTTTAGCTCTTGATTACAGCAGAAACAAGCTCAAAAACGAAATCAATTGGTAAAAACCTAGTTCAAACAAGAGATTAGGTAAAGAGTAAACTTGATTTTGCCTTGATTCTCCTTAAAATTGAATGTAGGGTTGATTCCCTTGCTTCCCACGCTCCAACAGCACCATTAGTCGACAATTGGCCTCCAAGGGTTCATCTATATATTAGGGTATCGATCCATTTATATAGATTTTCACAAAACAGAGGCTACTCGGCGAGTCCAGTGACCTACTCGGCGAGTCCGTCACTTAAAACCCGTGTACGGCAAGTCAGCGCGTCCAGAATCGCAAAACTTCTGACCAACTCGGCGAGTTGATGGCCTACTGGCCGAGTACGTTTGGAATCAACATTTTCTCAAAACACGAAAGTCGTCTAAAATTGTGTCTAGTTTTCAAAACATTTTGAATCTCGTCAATCGGAGTTACGGTTCATGAGATATGGCCAAAACACTGACGAGGGGTCAAGCTGTCCAGCAACATCCTTCTTTCTTCAAAATCCATGATCCAAGCGTCCAATCGCCAATTCCGCTTCATTTTCCTTTCAAGCATGTAATTGTTGCTGAAAATGTAATATTTAAGCTAATTAAGCACCTTTGGTTCATTATTTGAGATAAAATTAACATAAAGTATTAAGATCATGCATGATTCTTATGACTAAATATGCGCATATCAAAATACCCCACACTTGACTTTTGCTTGCCCCTAAGCAAAACTGAATTTTAGTACACTAATATTACATAAGACAATCCCAATCAAACCCAGCCATTATGCCAAGACCGCAACGCATGCATTTGTGTCTAAAATTTTCCTAATAACCTCCCATACTCAGAATACTCACAATCCTCATAAACATTCGCCCACTTTTTCCGAACAATGCTCATTTTATGCATCCCTCCGAATCCGTCCGCAGAAAACCTCCTAACCTCAAGGTATTTTTGGTTGAGCAACCCAAGCATACATAATCTAGACAATTACAATTTATGATACCACATTGGAGCTTTTTTTGAATTCTTCATTTCCTTGATAATTTGATCTTTGATTTCTTTGAATTCACCACCTTATTGTTTGATTTTGGTATCTTCAACTTTTTGAATCTTCGGAATTTTGATCTTTAGATCTTCACTTTGATTGCTCGAAAATTCTTACAACTTTTCTTGTAATTCTCTTTTTTTTTACATGTACCTTACTTTTTTTCACTCAAAACCCTACATGCTTAAGTATGGGCGCTCAACTTCAACCATTAGTGGTTAATGATAATAATTTTCCTGGATACATTTCTGGTACACGATGCTAAACATATTGCATCCTTCAAACTAAGCGAGGTCGTGTTTTTGTCCCATGATTTCACTAGAATAAGGAAGCCACAAATGCACTAGAACGTATATAGGCTCAACTAAACATTTGGGTTTTCATGCAATCATCAACATAATACTAGCATGATCCCTAATTGCTTTACCAAAATTTTCTAAATTAGCCCTAGCAATTTTAATGCAAAAATTTCAAAATTTTCGAATTTTAACTAATTTAACCAACCCCCTACCCCACACTTAATTTATGCAATGTCCCCATTGCATCTTATGCATGATAAAGAACAATAAAATAAAGAGAGAATTGGAACAAACTTCCCTGGGATAGTAGTGCGAAGTTGATATTTCGTCTTTAAGCTCCATCTTCAATTGACTTTAGACATGGGAACAGCTCATCCGTCTCGTGGGTTTCAAAATCTCGTGTGGTACAGTCTTTATAAAAGCTCTAAATAGAAGAGAAAAACTCTTGGAAATGCTTGGAAAATGATCTTCAAAGAATCGAACCAATGCCCATATCAAATGTCATCAAATCTTCAGCTCAAAAGTAAGAAGAATGAGCGACTCGTCGAGTAAGTATGTAGACTCGCCGAGTTGAAGCGTAAATGGCAGAAGAATCGTAAATTTTCACATGAGATGCGCTCGGCGAGTAGACCGATGTGTGAAAAAAAATTTATTCTGCCCAAGTCCGTTTTCGATGTATGGGGGTTAGATAAACTAATACTTCCCCTCATTTTTTTCAGGGAATAAACACTCTATAACCCTTTTATCAATTGGACTCATAACTTGACTCAAAACTTTGTTTCCTCTTTGGCCTAGACTCACTTTCTCGCTTCGTTAGCCTTGACTCTAGACCCTCACATACAATCCTAAGCTTCAAACTGAAAAGATCAAAACAGCACACAAGTAACAAAAACAAACATCAAAATTAAAATCCTAAATTACCCTAATAAACTAGAAGTTTAAAAAGAAAAAGAAAAGCAAACTCTAATGACGGGTTGCCTCCCGCAAGCGCTTCTTTTTGTGCGAGTCTTTAGCTGGACTCCCAACTTAATAAACTTCTAATAAATTCGATGCCCATCCATCCATTGCATTAAATATTTTCTTTGGACCAATTTGTAAAATTTGGCTCTTTTCTTCTAAAATTGGCCAAACAAGCTTGAATACATAAAACCCAAGAATTCTGACAATGGTTGGGACCGGTTGGATACTAATCAGAAATGGATCGCGCTTCAGAACTTTCTCCAAAGTTGGAATCGTCACCCCACGCTTCGAAACATAAACCGAAAATACAGGGGGCCATGTCGTGGTAATGGTCAAACAACAACTTGGTTCCTGCAATTCAGCTTGTTCTTGTTCTTCGTCCGACCTCTCTGCTAACAACCTTTCCAGCTCCTCCAAATCTCTTTCTGGATTAGATTCTTCATCTTGTAACTTTATCTCTTGTAACTCAGATTGCTCTTGTAGGTCAATTTCCTGTACTGCTTCCTCAAGAAAAGCATCAAAAGCATCGAGATTTGGAAAGTACATAATAAACAAAAATTAAACTATATAAAAAAATAATAATATATGATAACAATTAGCAAATAAAATTAACTATTTAGAACCGTTCCCCGGCAACGGCGCCAAAAACTTGATGTGTGTGCAACGAACTAGTTTTAATCCTACTAACTTAAACACAAAGAAGAACACACAAAAGGCAGTGTACCTATCGATTAGCAGTTTAGTTCAGGTAAGTAAGGTATCAAACATAGGGAACGGTAAACAATTAAAATAAATGCTAATATTATCTAAATAAAACAAGTAATAGAAAGAGGGTTTTCTCTAGTTTTGCAAGACTAGAAACTTAAACAATTAACTAAAACTTAAACTAAGAAACTAAGAGCTACGCAAATAAAAATCGACTAAATTCAATAATAATGAGGACTTCTGTTTAGGTTCGACTCATTTGTTCCCATGGATGATTTCATTGTATCGGATTAATTCTTCATTGGCTACCGACTAAGATGATTAGTTTCACGTTCGTTATTACTAATCCTTAGGAAACAAATTAACTCAAGCAGTGGCCAGTTGTCTAAATTAACGGATTTCCTAGTTATTGATTCGGGTTAAATAAGACTTGTAATGGTTAACTAAATTGATCCTTCAATTAACCTCTTGCTGATGTTCATCAAACAATCTCACACATTAACTTACCTATCTTCTAGTTAATTCTAGTTTCACATTCGTTAATCCTAGACATACAACTATGTGGTCACAATAAATCATATGAAATTAATAACTAAGAGATGTTCATACAACTTAATTACTAATTTATTAACAGAAAAATAGTTATTGTTAACACATAAGGTTCTTTAACAAGCTTAATAAAACATAATCACCAATTAAAATTAATCCTAATCAAATAATCAATCCATGTTCACAAATTCATCTACCTAAATAGAAGTTATGAGTTTTAGCTCATGATTACAGCAGAAACAAGCTCAAAAACGAAATCAATTGGTAAAAACCTAGTTCAAACAAGAGATTAGGTAAAGAGTAAACTTGATTTTGCCTTGATTCTCCTTAAAATTGAATGTAGGGTTGATTCCCTTGCTTCCCACGCTCCAACAGCACCATTAGTCGACAATTGGCCTCCAAGGGTTCATCTATATATTAGGGTATCGATCCATTTATATAGATTTTCACAAAACAGAGGCTACTCGGCGAGTCCAGTGACCTACTCGGCGAGTCCGTCACTTAAAACCCGTGTACGGCAAGTCAGCGCGTCCAGAATCGCAAAACTTCTGACCAACTCGGCGAGTTGATGGCCTACTGGCCGAGTACGTTTGGAATCAACATTTTCTCAAAACACGAAAGTCGTCTAAAATTGTGTCTAGTTTTCAAAACATTTTGAATCTCGTCAATCGGAATTACGGTTCATGAGATATGGCCAAAACACTGACGAGGGGTCAAGCTGTCCAGCAACATCCTTCTTTCTTCAAAATCCATGATCCAAGCGTCCAATCGCCAATACTGCTTCATTTTCCTTTCGAGCATGTAATTGTTGCTGAAAATGTAATATTTAAGCTAATTAAGCACCTTTGGTTCATTATTTGAGATAAAATTAACATAAAGTATTAAGATCATGCATGATTCTTATGACTAAATATGCGCATATCAAAATACCCCACACTTGACTTTTGCTTGCCCCTAAGCAAAACTGAATTTTAGTACACTAATATTACATAAGACAATCCCAATCAAACCCAGCCATTATGCCAAGACCGCAACGCATGCATTTGTGTCTAAAATTTTCCTAATAACCTCCCATACTCAGAATACTCACAATCCTCATAAACATTCGCCCACTTTTTCCGAACAATGCTCATTTTATGCATCCCTCCGAATCCGTCCGCAGAAAACCTCCTAACCTCAAGGTATTTTTGGTTGAGCAACCCAAGCATACATAATCTAGACAATTACAATTTATGATACCACATTGGAGCTTTTTTTGAATTCTTCATTTCCTTGATAATTTGATCTTTGATTTCTTTGAATTCACCACCTTATTGTTTGATTTTGGTATCTTCAACTTTTTGAATCTTCGGAATTTTGATCTTTAGATCTTCACTTTGATTGCTCGAAAATTCTTACAACTTTTCTTGTAATTCTCTTTTTTTTACATGTACCTCACTTTTTTTCACTCAAAACCCTACATGCTTAAGTATGGGCGCTCAACTTCAACCATTATTGGTTAACGATAATAATTTTCCTGGATACATTTCTGGTACACGATGCTAAACATATTGCATCCTTCAAACTAAGCGAGGTCGTGTTTTTGTCCCATGATTTCACTAGAATAAGGAAGCCACAAATGCACTAGAACGTATATAGGCTCAACTAAACATTTGGGTTTTCATGCAATCATCAACATAATACTAGCATGATCCCTAATTGCTTTACCAAAATTTTCTAAATTAGCCCTAGCAATTTTAATGCAAAAATTTCAAAATTTTCGAATTTTAACTAATTTAACCAACCCCCTACCCCACACTTAATTTATGAAATGTCCCCATTGCATATTATGCATGATAAAGAACAATAAAATAAAGAGAGAATTGGAACAAACTTCCCTGGGATAGTAGTGCGAAGTTGATATTTCGTCTTTAAGCTACATCTTCAATTGACTTTAGACATGGGAACAGCTCATCCGTGTCGTGGGTTTCAAAATCTCGTGTGGTACAGTCTTTATAAAAGCTCTAAATATAAGAGAAAAACTCTTGGAAATGCTTGGAAAATGATCTTCAAAGAATAGAACCAATGCCCATATCAAATGTCATCAAATCTTCAGCTCAAAAGTAAGAAGAATGAGCGACTCGTCGAGTAAGTATGTAGACTCGCCGAGTTGAAGCGTAAATGGCAGAAGAATCGTGAATTTTCACATGAGATGCGCTCGGCGAGTAGACCGATGTGTGAAAAAAAATTTATTCTGCCCAAGTCCGTTTCCGATGTATGGGGGTTAGATAAACTAATACTTCCCCTCATTTTTTTTCAGGGAATAAACACTCTATAACCCTTTTATCAATTGGACTCATAACTTGACTCAAAACTTTGTTTCCTCTCTGGCCTAGACTCAATTTCTCGCTTCGTTAGCCTTGACTCTAGACCCTCACATACAATCCTAATCTTCAAACTGAAAAGATCAAAACAACACACAAGTAACAAAAACAAACATCAAAATTAAAATCCTAAATTACCCTAATAAACTAGAAGTTTAAAAAGAAAAAGAAAAGCAAACTCTAATGACGGGTTGCCTCCCGCAAGCGCTTCTTTTTGTGCGAGTCTTTAGCTGGACTCCCAACTTAATAAACTTCTAATAACTTCGATGCCCATCCATCCATTGCATTAAATATTTTCTTTGGACCAATTTGTAAAATTTGGCTCTTTTCTTCTAAAATTGGCCAAACAAGCTTGAATACATAAAACCCAAGAATTCTGACAATGGTTGGGACCGGTTGGATACTAATCAGAAATGGATCGCGCTTCAGAACTTTCTCCAAAGTTGGAATCGTCACCCCATGCTTAGATTTTCTCCAAAGTTAGGGTATCGATCTGAAAGTCCAGTTATATAGATTTTCACAAAGCAGAGGCTACTCGGCGAGTCCATTGACCTACTCGGCGAGTCCGTCACTTAAAACCCGTGTACGGCAAGTCAGCGCGTCCAGAATCGCGAAACTTCTGACCATCTCGGCGAGTTGATGGCCTACTCGCTGAGTACGTTTGGAATCAGCATTTTCTCAAATCACGAAAGTCGTCCGAAATTGTGTCTAGTTTTCAAAACATTTTGAATCTCGTCAATCGGAGTTACGGTTCATGAGATATGGCTAAAACACTGACGAGGGGTCAAGCTGTCCAGCAACATCCTTCTTTCTTCAAAATCCAAGATCCAAGCGTCCAATCGCCAATTCCGCTTCATTTTCCTTTCGAGCATGTAATTGTTGCTGAAAATGAAATGTTTAAGTTAATTAAGCACCTTTGGTTCATTATTTCAGATAAAGTTAACATAAAGTATTAAGATCATGCATGATTCTTATGACTAAATATGCCCATATCATGGATCGTTTCACCAAGAGTGCACATTTCATAGCAGCCAACGAAAAGTGGTCTATGGATAATCTCGCAAATGCTTATGTGAAGGAAATTGTAAGACTTCACGGTGTTCCTCTTACAATTGTATCAGATCGTGATAGTCGTTTCACGTCGAGGTTTTGGAGGAGCCTACAAGAGGGGTTGGGTACAAAGTTGTGTTTGAGTACTGCTTACCATCCGCAAACTGAAGGTCAGAGCGAATGAACGATTCAAACACTGGAAGATATGCTGAGAGCATGTACCCTCGAGTTTCAAGGGAACTGGGACGAGCACTTACCTCCGGTAGAATTCTCCTACAACAACAGTTTCCACTTGAGCATCAAGATGGCACCTTATCAAGCCTTGTATGGACAGAAGTGTCGTACGCCGTCTTGTTGGCTTGAAGCCGGAGATAAGCAGTTTATGGGCCCCGAGATAGTTCATGAGACTGCTTAGAAGTTGAAGGTGATTAGGGAAAGAATGTTAGCAGCTCAGGATCGTCAGAAGAGCTATGCTGACAAGAAAAGTTGACCGATGACCTTCGAATTTAGGGATTCGTTTTTGCTAAAAGTCTCACCGTGGAAGGGACTTATAAGATTCGAGAAACGAGGAAAGCTAAGTCCAAGGTTTATTGGACCGTTTAAAGTTTTTCAGAAGATTGGGAACCAAGCTTACAAGCTGGAATTGCCCGAAGAACTCGATGGTATTCATAACACCTTCCATGTGTGTTATCTGAGGAAATTCACGAGAGAAGTTCCCGAAATAATTCCAATCTCAGAGTTAAGGATGGATGAGAATAAGAGGCTGATCGAAGAGCCTGAGGCAATTGTTGACCATAAGACTAAGAAGTACGCAAGATGGTCGACTTAGTGCTAGTCCGATGGAAACATTCAAATGGGCCGAATCTCACTTGGGAAACAGAGGATGACATGATGAGTCGCTATCCACATTTGTTTGCTGATGCATGATTCCGGGATGGAATCATCCTAAGGGGGAGAGAATTGTAACGCCCGGGTTTCAGGGCTAAGCATTTTGACAATGTAATAATGTCGGTTAACTCTTGTAACTCTTTTTGAAGTAATAAAGATGAAATATTTGAGTATTATGTGAATTATGTGCTTATTATTTAATTATAAATGTATAATTAATAAAGAATAAAAATAAGCATCAAAATTAAAGTGAGATAAGCCCGATATCTTTATATAAAGTTGTAGTGGTCGAAACAAGGATTCTGGGGATATAAAGAACGCCGAAATCCAAGTTATAACGAAGAAGTTATGACCCGTTGAAGTTTCGCGACGGAACCGGCACGATACCGGGAAGCGTAAATAGTGAATTTATGATAGAGCGATATTTAGCCTTAGCAATCTAAACTAAAGTCGTAGAATACGTTAAACTGAGAGCGTCCATAAAAAGAACGCCCAAATCTGACTTCGTATGAAGAAGTTATGATTTTTCGAAGTTTCGGATTAGCAGTGTACAGCCCGAAATTCGAATATTAGATCGAGCGGTTTTTACCCGACACAACCTAAAAGAGAATCGAAGATCTCGTTAAGAGTAGCATAACGACAAAAAGATGGGCAAAAACGGATGTTGGATGAAGAAGTTATCAGAATTTAACGGACCAATCTTGTCCCGGACAGTTAATAATATAACTTTTAAAATAGATTCAAAATTAGCCGATGGAGTCTAAACGAAAGTTTTAGAGTATGTTCCCACATTCGCGTGGATATAAATAACGTCGAAAAAGGAGCTCGTACGCGAAAGTTACGAATTTTTAAAGTTGAAGCATTAAATTGCGAAGTCTCTTGCTAAATTGATGACGTGGCATGATCTGGACCGTCGCTTGCGAAAGTTACGAATTTTTAAAGTTATTAACGCTTATATAATAATAATAATAGTCAGAATAATTAATTAGTCGCGGTAATCATTAGACTAAACCCTAGTGGTATTGGTACTAGGTTTTATCGAAGGAAAATTGTTTTGAGAGTATCGAAGCGCCGTCCGAGTGCTGAGTCACCACCTTTTAGGTGAGTGCATAGTTACTTTTAGCTTACACATAGATATGAAGTATTTTATATAAATTACGTGTTATGTGTGCATATTATTTGAATACTTGCTATCTATGCTGGATGAACTTTTTTATACACGTTTTCAATGATTTAAACTGTATATTTATTTTATATCTACGAAAATGTTGGGGTAAAACATGGGTAGATGTAATAGGTGATGTGTGATAAAATGATGAGAGGCCTCGATGTTGATGCTGTTGATTCTGTCATCTAGCGGAGTATGGATGACGACCACAGACTCTTCTAGACAGTCCAGTGGAACACTAGCAGGCTCGCAACCTGTAGGTATTTGTGAACGGTGTGTTCACCGGTGTACTCCATCCCCCACGTGGTTGCCTTTTGGACATTTATTGCTGATGAATCCCCTTAGCAGTAGTGTCCATCCCGATGATGATCCTTAGGCTAGGTCCCTTATGATAGGTGTTTAGGGACGTAAAGTGAGGATAACGGGAACGGGTAATCGGGTTATTGTTGATTGATGAAATTAATAAACTTATTTATTGTGGGTTGAAAACCCTATGTGCTCACCAGGCTCTCCAGCCTGACCCACTCATTTTCTTGTATTACAGGTAGTGGCGCATGAGCATAGATGTGATGTTTGGATGAGGGATTACGGATATAGGCCTGTAGATATGAAATAATGTAGTAAGGCTTATATTGTACTGTTTATGCTTTTGATCTGTATCGAACATGACATCCCAAGTCTTTTAATGAAATACATTTCTTTAGAAATGCTTTTGATAAATATTTATCATATTTTGTTTTGGGACAAATTCCGCAACACTTTTATTTAAAATGTTACTCTGAGTTTTAAACAAAGCATAAACAAAATCTGTCTTTTCTGGCCATGATTTTGGGCCATTCAACCGTCATTTTATAGGCAGATTCCTTATACCCCTCCCCGCCCCCCTTATAGATCGGCTTCGCGAATGAGGCATACTAATGGTAAGACTGACTCATCTTATACATATATATAATTATTAAGCTTTTACTATTATAATAGTATAAGGTTGTATTTTAAACATTTCAAAATACTAGGGTTTTAATCAAATTTAAAATTTTTGAAAAATTAATACCTTTTAATTTTAAAATCTTGAATATTAAAAATTTGATTTAATTATTATCCAAAATTAAACATTTAATTTATATTATTAAATCTTAAAGGATTATCCATTAAATTAAACAATTAATTTAACCTAATCCCTTTATCCCCTAGATTTCGAAAATTTGGGAAGGGATATTTCAAAATCTTTAATTATCCCCTTAAACAATTAATAAGATAATTACCAAATATTACATTATCCTAATCCCTAAAATTTTGAATCTAATCTTGGGGTGGAAGGTATTTTCGAAAACCCTCGGGTTAACCAACTCTAAAATCGAAAATATGAGGCCAAAGGAAAGGGTTTAAGAAACCCTAACAAATTTCGAAAACTAGGGTTTTGAAACACTAATTTCGAAAATCCAAGCCCTAGGGTTTATTATCCATAAACCCTAATTTGTCAAATTCATACTATTGTATCAAATCTAACTGAAAACAACAACCAAAGTCTCTGATACCACTAATGGGTTTTATACAAACAATCCTATGTGTGCATGCAACCCTAATTTTGGATCTATGTTTTCACTATTAGACATACAACAAATGAACACCAAAGAAAACCTATCATGCATCTACTATTTTTGAAAATTACAAATCAAAGATTAGAATGCATACCTTTGTTGATATGTAGTAATAACAACTAGTTTCTTGAATTCCATTTACTTTTGAGAACAATTACCACAAGTGTGGTGCCTCTAATGGCTCACAAACACACTTGAGTGAGACGATGAATATGAGAGAGAGGAGAGAGGGTAGCTCGCTTCAAAAATCGGCTCTTCTAGGGTTTCTCTAAGCGGTGGTCGAAATCTAGAGCCTAAGGGGTCTATTTATACTTGAGGCTAGCTAGGGTTTGAGGGTGGAAACCCTAATTCCTTAGCTTAGGGCCTAAGAAAGTCCATGGATCTCCTTTCCTTAGGCCTTGAACGAACTCCTAGATCATCTCAGGATTTTCGGCCTATCCCTAATAAGGGCGATCCAATGGCCTAAAGCCTCAACTATCAAAAAACTAGAAAACAGCCTCTATACTTTTAATCAGTTCCTTTAACCCCAAAATTAATTCCAAATTAATTTCTGATTAAATACTAATTAATAATATGATTTCTGATTAATATATTATTCTTATAGTATATTAATAAACCATATTTATGTCCCAATTTATTATTCTTAACAATAAATCAGCCTCTCTCCTTAACAGTCATCCTGCCTAGTCACCAGTTTGAAGGCAACCCAAAAGGACCATGCTACTATTGGGTTAAGTACATCCCAATTATAGTTATGTTCTTAGACATCAAATCTAACAATCTCCCACTTGGATAAGTCTAATAACTATAACTGCCAATGTAACTTCAAGGTCCGATCAACAATCGTAGCTCTCAAATAGCCGATGTCGAACTCTAACCTAGTCAATGACACGTCCTTTAGATAAGGGATCATACAGTCCTCCCTTCTTCAATATATCATGTGGATAAAGACATGGAATGGAGTCATACTCATTATCCAACTATTTGTTTCTCAATTTCTGATTAGTTTGACATAGAATTTAATTGAACACATTAATTCAGTCCTGACCGGGCCCGACACATAAGTCAACACAAAATCATCGAGGGGCCCATTCTACTATCCGGTCAACTACATCCTAATTATAATTATGTGATTAGACATCTAATCCAACTGTTATATGTTTTTTACATTAAATTTAACACCACCTCTTTTTTGAACCACTGGTAAATTTGTTAAGTTCGGATTTCGTATACATCTTGTTTATGTTTACTTATTCATTTAGTATCTTTGATTGTTAGTATTATAAGGGGATCAGAATTGGTCTAGAAGTTGAGTCATTTACTAAGTTCTTGTCGGATGCCCATAACCCATTTGTAGAATTGCCTTAAAGAAATATCTTATTTAGAAACATATTGAATGGACCTTTCTATTTTTTTTTCTTGAATTTCAAAGGTTGTTTCAAACTACTAGTACAATAACTCCTTTATTTTTCTCCTTCCAAATCCCATATGTCCTTTTTTTTGGATTTCAATGGAAAATCATTATCCCCAAGCTCAGTGAAATTGATTAACTTTATTCTGTGTACTCTGGCTCACACATTCAAGAGCATCATCTAATGGAAAATGTGTTCAGGTAATCTCATTTTATAACATTGATTCTTATTATTATCATTGTTATTGATTTTCTATTTTTATAATTTAGTTAGTCAAATAAACCATGTAAAATGATGTTGTGATGTATTTTTCGGAAATTTAAGATCTGGTTAGTTTAAGAAAGTACTGTAACATTTTTGTTTCTTTTTGCAGATTGTTCAATTTAAGACTTTTATATGATTGTTTGCATATGGATTTTGAAAGAAAATTTGAAGTCCAAAGTCTTGAAGAACACAAATAGAATTCGGTAGGCTAACGCCAAACGATCACTAACCATACAATCATCTTCTTTCTCTGTTATTCTTCTAGAATGCGTTCTCTCCAAAACATGTTTATTTTTTGTGTATGTCTTTTATGAATTTGTCAGCTTGTGTATCAATCAGATCCGTTTGATGGTGTGGAATCCCAATCAAACGGATGATGTCAGATCAAATAGAAGAGAAGAAGAAGAATAATATGAATCTTCAATGTATTGAATAGATTGGAATGATGCTCCTTTACATGAGATTCACACACACACATAAGCTCCTATGTTCTCTTCTGTTCATCAATCTCTACTCCTCACCCCTAACACACACACACAAACACACACACACACACACACACACACACACATATATATATATATATATATATATATATATATATATATATATATATATATATATATATATATATATATATATATATATATATATATATATATATATATATACAAGGGGAACATGGGCCAGGTGAACATGGGCCGTAAATGGGTTTACGGCCGTAATCCAGTTTACGACCGTAAACACGTATACGACCGTAAACACCAAGTTGTTTATGGTCCAAGACACAAAAATATATTTTTCTAGAAAATTAAAGCATAAACCATGTTTTTGACCAAACAATCTCCCCCTTGGTTTATAACTTTCTTTTCTTAATTGACCCAACAAGCTCCCCCTAAAAAGCAGCTGGCTTTTCTTGTTAATCTTCATTGGGAGATTGGCTTCAACATTTATCTTCAAATTCTTCACAACTTCAAGATGTACTTGATGAATCTTCAATGAATGACTTCATCTTGAGCACTTGAGCTTTTCTTCAAGATTTGACTTTGAACGCACATTGGGTGAGGAGGCTTCGTGTATTGATTCTTGAAAGATGCCGCTTTCAGCTTGAGAATCTTCAGAGAGAACATCAGAGAGAACAAATCTTCTGGATCACTTCAGCAGGTACAATGATAGCAACAAACTGATTGAGGACGCTTCAATGCAATCTGCCACATAATCTTCAATTTTTGCTTCACCTTGCTTCTGGGGTTGACGGATTGAATGTTGAAAGAATAATCTTCATTTCTTGCTCCTTCGAATGAGAATTCTTCTATGCTCACGGAAGAAGCCTTGGCTCAGAAATCTTCGACATGAACTCCATGAGTTTCATCTTCACCTGTATTCACTTTTCAAGACAAAACAAAACTAAAAGAAAATTTAGCACACAATATTTTTTGGGTTTTTCATATTTTTTGAACAAAAAATAAAACAGAAACAAAGATATTTTTGGATTTTTGATTTTTCTGAACAAGAAATAAAACACAAATAACACTATTTTTGATTTTGAATTTTCTGATTTTTGTTTGTTTGTTTGTTTTTTTAATTTTTAATTGTCCCCCTTATATTTAAATTAGAAGAACACTATGAACAAACTTTACAAAAACAAAAATAATAGCTAACTTTAAGAGTGATTTGGGATCAAAGTTTTTAGACAACCTTTATTCGTTTATCAGTACCTCTCTTTTCATGAATAGATCTGGTCAATCGCTGGTATTGTGGTCCACTTAAAGACGAGAGATTGTGACAAAATTAGGACATACTATAAGTGAAAAGACAATCTGATCCTAAGTTCCTAGATAATATTCCTTAAGGACCATTCAGCTGACGACGACCAAAGATATTGTTGTCTACCTAAATTTAGCAGCGAGATCTACATACAACATAATGATTGTTCAATTTTAAATGTACTAGAACGTGTTTCCTGCTTCCTGATATACCCCAATAATCAGGAACTTCCAAAGTACTCATTACTTTAGGTGAGCAAACAATTATTCTGAGAGAAGTCAGATTTAGAATGCATACGCTATACACCCAGGTCGGATCTCTTCCAATCTCACAGAGGGTGAAACATATGACTAACTGAAGTTTTAGAGGGATTAAGAAGAAGAATGATGCATATACTGTATACCAGGTCGGATTCTAAGTCACGCAAAGGAGACAGTATATGGCTAACAGATAGAAAGAATTGCATAGATAAAAGATGCATAGAGATAGAGTTACATATGTTACAGTCCAGGTCGGATGTCACTACAGCAAAATGAAGCTAATGCAACCCCTCTAAAAAGTTGCATTAGGCCTTAAAATGGTTGCATAATGCCTAAAGCAACCTTTTACCAAAGGTTGCATTAGGTAAAGTTGCATTAGATCTAAAGCAACTTTTTTCTTAGAAAATGTAACCCTTTATAAAATAGTTGCGAATTTTTTTACGATGCAACTTTTTTTAATGCATCCTTTGTTATTTAAAAGCAACTTTTTTATGCTTATATGCAAACTTTTTACACTTAGATGTAAATTTATTAATTGTTTTAGTTATGTAAATGCAACTTTTTTTGTAATCAATTGCAACCTTTATTATGTTTTTAGTAAAGAATTGCAACCTTTCTATATGATATATGCAACTTTTGTTACGTCTTTTATTGTAAAAAGTGCAACCTTATTTATAATCAAATGCAACTTTATTTTTGTGAATTTTCTAACGCCAATGCGGCATCGTGTTTCCTACTCATATAGGCACAACATATGTTTACTACATTGCTACTAATATTCATTGCTACTACAAATACACCATAACAATAATAACATAAATATCTTATATAATTTTATGGTCTCCTTTAACATGTCTAAATTCAAAATAACAACCATAAATCAAAGTCAACATAAAGTTGTCTACTATAATAATAATAATAAAGTATTAAAAACATCCTAGATGTGTACTAAACATAGACGATAAATCATATTAGAAACTATTGACCTTCTCGAGATTTTCGTTCCACAAACTTTCATATGATGTCTTCAAAGTTTTCTTGTTGATTATTAATATTTGTTTGCATAACTTCTAATTCAACCTGTTTTTTTCATGGCACTCTTGAATCTTTTTTCGCATTTCAATCAACTCATTTCTTTCAACTTCCTTTGCTGATGATTCCATAAGTCCCACCGGGATCATGTATGATGCATCACCACCACCCATTTTTAATCAATCTATTAGTAACGCGTTTACCATAAAATCGATGATATCCATTATTCTCTTTGTTCATCGCACTCATATAAGGGTCTACGACAACTCTTCCATCTTCTGTAGGTTTGTATTTCTTCATTTGTTATTACAGGATTATTAAAAAATGAATGAGATAATATTACTAAAAAATCTACCATTAAAAATTTGTTTATAATGTTAAAAAACTGCATTTCAATGTAGAAAAAACAGTTTTTATTACCACTTGGTGTCCAAAAATCTGCTATCAAAAAACTATTTTTTAAGTTAATAAAAATTGCATTTTAACATCTAAAAAACTATATTTTAACATCAAAAATCTTCATTTTAACATATAAAATGCTACATTTTAGCGTCTAAAAACTAAAATTTAATGTCTAAAAAGCTAGTTTACTATTAAAATAAAAAAATTATTGTGTATGTGTGTGTCTAACACAAGAACTATTTATGTAAAAAAACATAGGGACTATTTTTGTAAATTTTTCTAGGAATGTACTATTTCTGTAATTCTATCCAACACAAGGTTCATTTCGGTAAATAAAGTTCAATGCAAGGACCATTACTATATAAATCAAGAGCAAGGACCATTTCTATAAAACAAAATAAACATAGGGACCTGTTTTTAATTCTATGTAGAAAAGGTACCATTTTTGTAATTCTGTCTAGCAAAGGTAGCATTACTTTAACAGTCTTCAACACATAGACTATTTCTATCAACAAAATTCAATGCAGAGACCATTACTATATATCTGTCAAGCACAAGGACCATTTACAGAAATGAGTTCCATACCATTACACAAGTTTAGTTACACTACTACAAGTAGTGTAACAAAACCAACAATATATAACCTAATTTAAAAAAAAAAAACAGGTTGTACTTGATGCACTTCATTCTTTATCAATATTTAACCCAATTCCTAATTGGTGAATTAGAATTTATTAAAAAATTGGTATACAACCCCATTCATTCTAATAATGTCATATCTAGTGAAATTAAAGATGGAGCATGAAGTACTTGGATTATGTCTGTAATAGAATAAGTAAAACTATAATTCACTCGGATGATGTTAACTCGCAAGTATCATGTTTATATAATCTACTTAGCAAAATCATGCTATATTTAGGAGATACAAAGCAAGGTGGAGAATTAGTGTCTTGTTCCATATCTTTTTCTTTCCTTGTCAGTTTCTTTACATGGTTTTTGACTATGATTCCACTTACTAGTAAATGATTGCCCTTTCAGGTGAAGAAAATGAAGTATCTATAGTAGATGTAAAAGTTTGGGTCGGGTTAGGGTATTACCCAAAAAAATTGTAAACATTATAAGTAAAAAATACATACAAACTCCTTTCCCATATATTAATATTATACAAATTGCATTTTTGTTGCATTGTTGATTCATTTATCAAGTTGGCTTAATTGTGGTTAACAGGAAAGCAGTCATGTGTAGAAAGTTTGTGAGATTGAGGTCATAGTTAACACCAGACAAGAAAATTGCCATTATATTTAAGACATATTGTAACCTAGTAGACAATGTAAGATTATATCTTACCAATGATCTCGACGGACCACTAAAGGTATATCTTGTTTTATTGTTTTGTATTCTTTAACTCATAGATAGATATGCTAAAAAATAAATAAGAGAAAATATGCAATGAAAAATTGTGTATAGATTTGTCATGCGTTCATTATCCACCACTATTTTTTCATGATTCCACATATTAATGTTAATATCCACCACTATTTTTTCATGATTCCACATATTAATGTTAATGTTGTGTTTTGATGTGTCAGGGAACCAAAATTAGAAATCATTCATGGGTATCAACATCATGGAAAGCTGAAATTGCATTCTAATTGAATACTAAAAAAACAACAAAAGAAAGAAAAAAAGAATGATACATATCTCGTTCGCGGTACCAATTCTAAGCAACCACAACACCAATTCAAATATTTATAGAATGCTGGAATAAAGAATAGATTTACACAGTTGAAGAAAAGAACCATATGGAAAATTGAAGAAAGAAGAATCGAGATGAAAAATCTCTATTAGGGTCGAAGCTCGATACAACAAAACAAAAAAAAGGGATGAACGGAAGGAAAAGGAACCTGTGGGTCGAAGGTCCAAGCTCGTTGGTAGCAGTGGTGTCGGAACCGGTAGCTTCACAGGAGAGAGGTGTTTAGAGAGAATCGAATCATAGGTGAGATTGCATCGTTGTTTCTTTCATCAGGGAGGCGTCTGATTTGTTTATTAGGGCAAGGGGCAACAAAGGGTAGAGAGGGGCGAGGACTATGAAATCAAAGTTTGTGTGGGGATCAGAGAAAATCAAAAAATCTAATTATTTTATTTATTGGAGAGAAAGTTAAATAATTTTCATTTATTTAGAGGGAAACCAAAATTAAAATTATCTAGTAGGGAATTACACGGAGGTAAATTTTGATATTTGATGTTTGATTGAGGTAAATTTTGATATTCGCATGACATTTTAGTTATCTAATAATTTTGTAATAATATTTTACTTAATTTTTGGTTTAAGTATTATCTAATATAAATGATTCAAAAACTAAAATCTATTCTTCATGTAATTTATTATTATTAATAGTATGTGATTTTTATACTTCTCTTTTTAGTTGTAGTAAAAGTTGCAATTTTTAATAAGATTTGCAACCTTTTTTTTAAAGTTGCAATTTACAATAAAATTTGTAACTTTTAAAACAAAGGTTTCAATTTTCAATAAAATTTGCAACCTTTTAAAAATAAAGTTGCAAATTTTAATAAAATTGGTAACTTTTTTAAACAAAGTTGCATTAAATCTTTTAGTGCAATCTTTTTGTTTAGCGAGACTTTTTTTATAAACAAATGCAACTCTAGTGAAAAGGTTGCATCAAAAAGGTCGCATTGGACTCATTTTGTAGTAGTGTGTATTTCAATCACGCAGAGGAGGCAAAATATGACTAACAGACAGAAAGAAAGAAAATAATCTTCTATGGACCTAATTTATCAGAATTCCCTATTCACCCCATCAATACCAGAATTAAGGACAAAGTCCATACATCGAGGAAGAGTTAAACCACGGTTCTAGATACATATAATTTTAGTGTGACTAGTGGATTATCATGTATATCTCCCTGCTCAACCTATCGGAGCGTCGTATTGTCATGCTAAATGGATCTATATAGGTCAAGATTTTTCAAGTCTCTAGATTCCTTAAGTTCATCTATGCCTAGTCAAGTCCATTTTAAATCTGTCGTGTCTACTAGCGCATCAAACACAAAGCCTAGACAATTCAGATTCAGTCCCTTACACAGATTCAGATTGTCTGATATCACATGATTATATCACTTCCCAAAACATCTTCTTCAAGCACATTCCATTAACACCATATTTTTGATTTTATGATTTTCTAATGTTTTTTGGATTTTTTTTAAATTAAAATTTTCTAATTTTTGTTTTGTTTTTATTTCCCCACCTAAATTTGTGCATAGGAGAGAAACGAAAGTAAATGTCTAAATTTAAACTATCCTAAAACAAAAATTAGTCTTTAAAGCGAATCAGCTTAAGAAAAACTCAGGAGTATAGAGAAGAAAATTCAAACCGTAAGTCACCGATTGAATTTGCATCCAGAAAGTCTGAGAACAGCACGCGTATTCTCAGAACCGATCCAAAAATTCTTCACATCGTTATGCACTAACCCCATGAGTGATCCCTTTCTTTCTTCCCTTCCAGTAAAGGACACCTACTCTCAAGCAAGGTCAAAATGTTGCACAGTTGAGAGATACCTCCTATCATGTGCCTGGAATAGCCACTATCAACAAACCGAAGTCTGATGATATGCCTCAATAGCTGCTCCAGCACAGAGCGGGATTAGTTGGTCTTTGGAACCCAGTTCATTTTGAAACTGGGTCGACCTTTGTCATCAACACACGATACTTTCTCCCATGACATGTCCTATTTATCACAAACAGAAGATGTAGAAATATTAGAATCATTAGGAGATTTAGGAGATTGAGCCTTTGGTACCCATTGGTAGTTGGGTTTAACCAATTTCTTTTTCGATCCGAGGGTTGCCTCAGCACTTGATTTGGAACTTGAAGTCGATCGTCGAGATGAATTTGACTTAGTCGGTCTTTGTTTCACTGGAGCATCTCTTGGATTTGGCTTCTTGGTAGGCATTTCCTTCTTGCTATTGGGATTCAGATTCTTTGCCTTGTGGGTTTGATTCTTGGCCTTCTGCGCGTTCCAGTCACCATTGTCTGAACGTGACCTGGAAGGGTTTCTTTTGAAGTGTCTCCCACTTGGCGCGTTTTGCCATCCTTGTGCGTTGTAAGGAACGTATGCGCAATTTGGATAGTTTTGGGCAATGTGGCTAGGTGTTCCACAGTGAAAACATGCCTTTTTCTTCACTGTGAAGTTATTTCCTCCTGCCCCTAGTGGCGTATCCTTGCATCGTTTCTTATTGATCCCACATGCACACTTGCAACAAGCACTCTATTGTGCTGGAATTGGTGGCATGTATTTCTCAACAGCAGGTTGATCAGAAGCAACTGAGTTCGAAGCAACACATTCAGAGCTCAAGGAGATGTTGGTTTGTTCAATGGTTTTCTCTTTGTTCTTATCTTCTGCTACTTTACTATCGGACACACTCTCTTGAGCTGCTTGCTTGGATTGATTTAAGGATTGATCTGCAGGGAAAGTAGAAACGTTAGTATTTCCAACATTAATAAATCCTCCTGAAACAAAACCAGATGGCTTGCCATAAACCATGAATGGTTCGTTGGCAATCTCCTCTTTAGACAAATGTTGATACTGATATGTATGATTAAAAGGAGGAGGTACATTATCGTATCCTAAACCCTTTGACTAATTATGTTTAAATTGCATGCAATGGTCTATCATGTTGGCAACTACTTCGCTTGATACATCAAACTTTTTAAAATCAAAATTTACAGTTTCAAATTGCCCTTTTAAAGTATCAAGCTCAGTAATTAACTCCACATCCTATCTCTTGATATAATCATAATGTTCACATTTTTCACTATAGTCTTGCTGAATTCTCTTAAAGTCCTTTATTTTTGTTTCTAATTCGGCCTTCAGGGATTTCTGTCCTTTATTGAGTTGATATCCTTCATATCTCAGGTCCTCAACTTCTCTTTTTAATAAATCAATTTGTTCCCGAAGAAATTTAATCGTATCTTCACTAGATAGTGTACATGAAACTTCACATGATTGAGAACATGAAACTTCATTGACCGGAAGGTTTACGGAACTCATTGTTTTTCCACACTTCAAAGCGTCAAGCTCTTCAATTACATTAGCAATACTAACACGATTAAGATCTTTTGTCTTCTTGATAACAGCTACGTTCATATCCCATGATTTCGGAAGTGAATTCAATAGCTTTTTGTTTATCTCAGATTTGGTCAAGAAGATCCCAACTATATTAATCTCAGTAGTGAGTGTGGTAAAGTGCTGCAACTGAGTTTCGAGGGTTTCTCCAGGGATATAATCGAAAATGTTGAAATTTTATCTTAACATATCCTGATGACTGTCTTTCATGTTTTCAACTCCTTCGTAGACCTTAAAAGCCATTAAAAAGCACAACTAGAAGCAAAAAATCAAACATGAAAGTCAAACCCTTTAGTTATAAACCTCAAAAGTCAACCTTAAAAGTCAAATTTAAAAAGTTAAACTCAAAAGTCAAACTTGAAAAGTCAAACCGAAAAGCTAAATTTGAAAATTTAAAGGTTAAACGAAAAAGTCAAAGTTTAAAGTCAAAGGTCAAACTTGAAAGTCAAAGTCAAAATTTAAGGTCAAAAGTAAAAAAAATAAAAGTTAAAAATCAAAATATAATTTTATTTGTTAATTTTTTATTATATATATATATATATATATATATATATATATATATATATATATATATATATATATTTATTTATTTATTTTGGATAAAAAGAAATTTATAAAAAAAAACTAAAAGAAATTGAATTTTGGGTTAAAAGTGTCAAATTTTGAAAGTTGAAACCGAGAATAACGGTTATCAATTAAATTTCGAAAGATTGTAACAAGGGATCAGGTAGCTGAGTTGGATAAGGCGCTGTGTTTATGACCCTGAGGTCCCGAGTTTGAACCTCGGCACCTCCAAATCCGCCTCCTATGTTTTAAATGCGAAGCGAGGTTGCTGCTTGCAAGGCCAGAAACACTACTGGGCCGCAAACTCGGACCGCAAGCTCCGGGGCCGTAAACCTCGAACGGTAAACTCCCAGGCCGTAAACACAGCCGTAAACACCAAGTTGTTTACGGTCCAAGACAAAAAAATACATTTTTTTAGAAAAGTAAAGTATAAACCATATTTTTGACCCAACAAATTCTGTTAAGGACCTATTAAATTTTTATGTAATTCTTTCAAGATTGTATCCTTTTTTTGATGTAGTATCTTCAAGGATTTATCCATTTTAAAGGATGGTTAATAATAAGATCTTTTTGCTTTAGATGTTATCCCTTCAAGAATTTGTTAGCTTTTTCATGTATTTTTAGTGATTTTTTCTTTAAGAATTTATTGCTTAAAAGTCACAATCTTTTATGAATTAAAACTTATTCTATCAAGAATGTTTATTTTTTTAAAAAATATTTCTATTAGAATAAGTGTTTTTTGCAAAAAAAAAAAAATAAAATAAAAAAAAGAAATAAAAAATAAAACCAATTCCAAAAAAATCTGGACTTGATTATTTTGTTGTCTAAACTAAGAATAATCAAAATGTCTATATTACTGGTAAGACGTTTTTTGAATTCTTTAAAAATAATAGTAATAAATGTAATAATATTCTTTAAAGAATGACCAAATTGTCATAATTTAGTTACCTAACAACATAATAGATGTCAGTTAAATTTTAATATATATATATATATATATATATATATATATATATATATATATATATATATATGTATAGGGTTAAGTTATTTTGTTTTACTAAGTATTGTGTGCCAGAATGCACAGATCTGGACCAACGGATGAAATTAATCAATGGGCATGATTTGAGAGTGTATGATATTACAATGGGGTAACATGTACCATATAATCATACAATTTTTAGCAAAATGGTATTTTGGACAATTAACTACATTTATAAAAGGAAATTTTCGGATTTTTAGGGATGATTAATTCTCCTAATTTAAAAAAATCAAAATTTTATAATTAATTCAATTTCAATTTTTACCGATTTTATTCTGTCAGAATATTTTTTGTTAGAATGATACTCTTTCAGAATTTTATTCTAATAGAATATTATTGAAGAAAAACAAAATTATTGAACCAAATGTTGAAAATTAACAAACATTCTGATATATTCTTATAAATCCGAACTTAAATAAAAATTCATACATATTCTTACAGACTAAAAGTATTATACATTTTAATATAGTTATAAAATATTTTAAAAGAATATCAACAAAAATGAATAACATTCTTAAAAAATAACAACATTCTGCTAGAATACTCTCGTTCTTCATGTTTTCTTCATTTTCCACATCAATGGCAACCCCTTCAAAACCTAAATCCAAAAAAAAAACATAATCAACTTTAAAATAGTATAACTTTCAGTATATTCTAACATAATAAAACTATAATTCTAACAGAATGTGTTAGACATTAAAGACTTTTAATTTATTCTAACAGAATATAGTCGAGTCACTTGATCAAGTATTTCCCGAGTCACTTGATCCAAATTATAATTATAGACTTAATCTAATTACAATGACTACATTGTAGCTAACATAGAGGACAATGTTTTGGAAAAAGGTCAGCTTATTACAAGCTAGAATATGGTAAATATGACAGTTCAAAGATCACAAATGTTTATGAACAAAGAGTGCTAAAAATACAGCTGTAACATCGCATGTTCGAAGGACTATAACTCAACCAATATTAATCAAATTTAAATGACTTCTGAACCTAACTTGTAGCTAACAGAAAGGAGAATATGCATAAACAAATTTCATATCATTCCAAGCTAGTATGAGAGAGATATGATAGTTCAAATATTACAAAAAAAATTGGCTGAAATATTTGATTCAAGCATGTTAACAAACATTTGGCGGGCAAAATTAGATGCACCAATCTTTATACTCCATTTGAGTACCAGACATACATACCCGTTATTAACAACATAAACTACAACCTTTCACATATCCAAAAGCATCCATTCACTAGCAAAAGCTTACAAGAAAAAGCAAAACACATCATGATAAAATTACAGAAGACAAAGGGAAGAACAAAGACAGAGAAGACACCTTAGAAAGTGATAGTCGGCAAACAGAAATCAACAGAAACCATGATGGACCCGAGTAATTACCTACATCCAAAATTGAAAGAGTAATTTTGAAGTCATTAGAGTTGAATTGTAGAGAGAAACACAAACCGACCTAAGCAGGGCAGGCGGTGGTGGAGAGCGATACCGTATAGGGCTGTGGTGGAGAGCGACGATGCGTTAGGCGGTGGTGTAGAAGGGAGAAAGAGTAAAGCAAAGAAGATGAAAGGTAATCGGTTGGTGAAGAAAGTGGAACAATCGAGAATATAGAAGGAAGCTTAAAGTAACCCCGATTGTAGAAGGTAACCTGATAACCAGTACCCGAGTTAGCTACTCTGCATAAGAGTCTTGTGCTGAATGGAAAATGGGTGAAGGGATTGACGACAACTGTAATTTTCAAACGTAGGGTTTTTTGGGTTTGACTTTGATATCCCATATTTAAAGGGATGATAAATATATTAATTATCTACCATATTTAAATATGTCAAGATTACTATAATACCCTTAAATGATTTATTATTTCCTAAATTTTCATTGGTGCACATAGGCACACAATAATTGTCAAAAACATTTGAACCTCTCTCTCTCTCTCTCTCTCTATATATATATATATATATATATATATATATATATATATATATATATATATATATATATATATATATATAACAAGGTAATTTTATTGATGGTGAACACATGTCATGATTTCTACTTCTAATATGCATTGTGTTTTTCACACACACACACACACAAGTGAAGCTCTGATAAATTACTTTCAAAAAAATTATCACCTATAATATATGATTTTATTCTTATGTTTTCTACATCACTTCCACATTTCCAATTAAGTATATCCATAAATTTTGATCAAATGGAGGAATCCAATACATCAAGAAGAATCTAGATCATCTATAATGGATCTCCTCATTCCTCAATAACGCCAATGAAATATATCTAAGAAGTCGTCACACTCACGACAACAAGGAATTTGTTTCTCAAAACCACAACATCATCATTAAGAATGACATTTGTATCATCAAGCTCGTCAATGATACACCCGATAACATCATCATCATCCACTTGAAATCATGCTGGCTTCCAACCGCCATTTATTGTTCAAGGTGACCAGGAACAATGCCCTCCAATGGAGGGAGGGATAAAGAGAGGGGGAGATTAGTGGTTGAGGTCGAGGAGGCCGAAGCCACCAATGGATTTGGTGCACTGACACGTTATGGATTTGAGATTGAGTAAGTTATATTCGACTTTAAATGAGTTACTGTTTTTATTTAATTTTCCATGTAAATAAAAGAAGTTTTCTCTCCGTTTAATAAAATGACAAAATAATAGAGAAACAAAATAAAGATGTATTAATTATTTTATTTGTAGTTAAGGAAGACTGATTGACATTTGACGGTACCAACCTCAAAGACCACATACCACAACTTTGAGAAACAATATGCATGACACATGTCAAAATTTAAAAAAATTAGATTAAAACTACATATAGATTAATCTATAAGATAAAAACTATAATTTACTTTTTTTAGTTATATCACTGTTGTAAACATTTCAATTTTGGCTAATATTGAATTCGTTTAATCACCCTGACTAGAATTTTAAGAAACCTCAAATTTGACTTGAAAAATGTTACAGTTTTATACAAAAATATAAAACGTCAAACTCCCATTGTCCCACATGATACCAACTCCGCCCTTCTTGGGACGGTCGTTGGCAGCCCCTGACGTTATATCATGTGCTCGTGTTGCGACGGCGGGATCCATAAGCCTATCAAATGGGGATCATCTTAAACCTTATCACCAAAAACGGGATCCACTTTGGGTTTTGATACTAAACGTGAAAGCATGTTTATCCTTATCTTCCACTGGTTAACCTCTGATCACACCTTAATATACAACTTATGTCATTTTATATATACTCTCTTTATCACCCATTAATCATCATCTCATGAGGCTTTTGGTGCATTTTCTAATTTGTCCTTTTATCTTCTTTGTCTTTTTTTTTTATATTATTATTATTATTATTATTATTATTATTATTATTATTATTATTAAAACTAAATTAATAATAAAAATAAAATAATTAATACTAACAAAGGAAAACAAAATATCAAATATCAAAAAAATCAACCCTAAGAATTTCATAAATTTCATGTAAGGATTTATTGAAAAATAATCATTTAGTATAATCATCTAGCAAAACGTTATGATATATAATTACAAACCCAAAATGATAAAAAATAATATGTATTGAATATGCTTATTATAAATCAACCATCACAAAACGGTTACCATGAACATAAACGGTAACTAAACATGTCAATTCTCGACACGACATGCACATAAATGGGTTTATGTTGTTGGGCTTATTAATGTATTGTGTCAAATATATGTGCTAAAATAGTTTCATTTATACCGGTTTGGGCCTGTCCATTATTTGTTATCGCTTTCTAGCGTTAGGCTATTTATTGTGTATGCATGTATGTTTTTAAGGTTAACGATTGTATCGCCCTACCTAGCTCTCACAGAGAAGTTCATGTTGAACTCTTCTAGAACTATTATTATTAAAGCATTCGACACTACTTTGATATTCATTGTTCTTTTTATTTAATTCACTTCTCTTATAGAATCTGTCGATCATAATAATTATTGTTTCTACAATTGGTATCAGAGCAGGTGATAGTGTAACTCAGTCACTACTCTTCTGTCAAGTTCGATTAGGGATTTGTGTTTTTCTTGGATATGTTCTTGTCGTCTCGATCGTGTCTATCGATTTTGGATCTAAATCTTGGTTTTTAAAGCTAAAATCATCTTTTGTTTTACACATTTGATTCTAGATAAGTTTTTGTGAATTATCGAAATCATGATGAACGAAGATCCTTATTCTCTATCGTTCAATCTCTCCAGTAGTATTGGATCCACTACAAGGATTCTAATCCTCTTCCCTCAAGATTATGAAGTATGGGCGTTGCATTTTGAAGAGTATGCTCTAGGTATTGAAGAACAAGGTTCAACAATATGGCATGCGATGACACAGGAGATGTATTCGCACATAGCAACCAGGAGGGTTATCAAGACTCATGCTGAGTACAACGCTCTTCTTGTTGAAGACAATAATGTTCCTCAGGATGAAAAAGAAAAGTTGATGAGCAACATCAAGGCGATCAGAATTATACGGTTTGCTCTTCCTCTGGATACTTTTTGCCTCATGAGTGCATGTACCACTGCTAAGGAAATATAGTATAGGCTAAAGGAACTCTATTTGAGTGACGCTCAATTGGAATACTCTATGCAAACATTAGTCCTATAAGAGTTTGGAGCGTTTGCACAAAAGTCTAATGAAAAACTAGATCAGACATTCAATCGATTCAATCATCTGTTGAGCAAGATGCTTAAGCATAATCTTAAGCGTGAAGTTATAGAACAGAAAGTGACGTTCATGAATGGCTTGAGATCCGAGTGGAAAGCGATTGTGTCTACTATGAAGGCACATGAACAGTTCAAGTGCTTCTCATTGGCAAAGCTTGTGGGAATTCTTAGATCCCACGAAGAAGAAGTAACTAAGGAGGTAGAGCTTGTTTCTGGTATGGGATCCTTGGCATTGGTGACAAAGGGAAAGAAGGCGACTGAAGAAGATTCAGAATCTGATCTCTTAGATAATGAGATCTCCAAAGAACACAAGGCACTGTTGGTTTTAAACCCTAAGAAACTCTACCATAAAAATTTCTCTCGTTTTCGGAACAAATATAGGCAGGGTGTCAATTCTAGTTCCGAAAAGGCTAAGAGATGAGGGTTTCAAGAACTCTCAAACTGATAAACAGAAAAAGGTGAAAAAGGTTATCGGTGATTCAGGTTACGATTGCAACTACTGTCATGGCAAAAACCACTTTGCCAAGGAATCCATGTTGAGGAGGATGAATGAGAAGAAAGAATCTGAGAAGGATGAAGCTTACTATCTTCAGAAGATAGAGGAGCTTCGAAATAGGAGTGCATCAAATGCCAAGCTGACGTTGATCGTGCAAGAGGGAAGTGATGAAGATGGGCATGTTGAGGTGTGGTCAACTGACTCTGAAGACGATGAATTTAGGAAACCCACACATGGTGGATGCTTTGTGTTAAATTCAGAAGAGCATGTCTATGAGAGCAGGTGTCTGATGGTTCAGAACGGCGTTGTGGAACATAGAGGATACATAATTGATGGCGGTCAAAACTCCAAAATATGTTTCGCAATGAAGACTATTTCAAAACAGGTTTCAGAATGTGATAAGGTACACTCTATACTTAAATCTCTCAACATTCTTATGTCTTCTTATGATTCAGAACTAGACGATTAAAATATATTATTTCTAATTTCAGTAATAGTTTAAAAAGAACTCATTTAGTAATGCTAATCTAAATGATCAACTCAGCATGGTAAACTTTAAAAGTGAAGAGATGAGGTTAAGGATATAGAAGTTGGAAGTAGGGGTCAATAGTTCTAGAGATGACATTATTTATCTTAAGAGAGACAATTTTGCTTTATTAAAACAAAGGAACATTTTTTGTTTAATTGTCAAGCATTTATATCTTAACATTACTCGATTACATCTTGATTGTGAAAGAGGAAAAGGTTCGCACAAAATGATTTTTCCCTTTCTTGAATTGAAAGCGAACGGAATCGATGCAAACGGTTATAAGTGTGAATCCATCGTTTCTTCTGATGATGTTTCAAATTCATATAGAATTGGACTCGAGAAAATAAAAGAATATATTAAGTCCAAAGAACACAAAAATATGTTGAAACAAGTGTTAAATGATAAAGACAAAGATGCAATCAAACAAGATTCTATGCAAAAGTATGACTCATTGTGCAATAAATTGAGTTTGGAAAATGCTCATGATCATGAGAATTTTTCTGAATTTGACAAAAGCGAAACGAGTGAGATTTCTGTAGTGGATGAAGTTGATTGCTCAAAGTTTATACGAAATAATCATGAACAAAATAAAAAGTTAATTTTTGAAAATTCAATTGAATTCGTCCATGTTCTAGAAAATAAAGGTTGAAGTGTTTTAATTGAAAAAGCCATAGTTTTTCTAAAAGTACAAACTGGTCCAAATCAAGTTTTTGTAAAAACTGGAGTGGACAAAAATGATACTTCTGAACTAACGTCCCTATTTAACGATGATAATGCTGATGGATGTGATGAATTTTTCTAGTATGGACTAATTGACAACGCAGATGAAACGAGAGCTCTTTCCAAAATTACCTCAAGGAAAACGAAAGGAAAATATGTTTCGGAACCACTGAATCGTGTTGACCTTCATTACCATCAGTCTGGTCCAAGTGGCATTAAAAGTGTTCCAACTGAAACCTCTTCCGAACAGACCTATACACCAATCCAAAAAGTCTAACATTCATAAATCTTCTGTTGAAATGATTGAAAAGAAAACACAGATGAATGCTACATATAGTAAAAACTTGCAAGAAAGAAAACGTTTTTGGAAAAATAAGAATTCAACTCAAAGTTCTGTTAATTCAGAAAGAATTTCAAATCCAAATAAGAATTCTTCTCCAATTGAGAAACAAAAAAAAATTCCTTTTCAAAACCAAAGCTTTCAACTCCACATGTTTCAAAATCACATGCTTCAAAAACAATTGAAAAGCAAAACTCTAAGTTTTCTCCGAAAACACAGTTTTCAAAAGCTAACATCCCACCAAAGCATGTTAGAGGAAAAAGAAAGGTTGTTTCAGAACCATAGATTTCCCTCGAGACACATGAAGCAAATGTGAAAAAGGAGAAAAGGCATTTTCAAAACAAAATGCTCCGAAAATTAAAGAAAATGTTCAACGAAAATCCACTTTTGTTGAAATAAATATTTGTGACGCCAAAGTGGAAGTTTTCAGAATAAAAAAGGGTAAGAATCATTCTCTGAAACGAAAATCTTTTTGGGTTGATAAAACTCAGATATTTCATGTTCTTATGAAATCCTCACACGAACCCAAGATGGTTTGGGTTCCTAAATCTCTCTAAAATTTTTAAGTTATGTGTGACGAATAGTACGACTCCGAATAGTATATCAACAGTAGTTGTTCATGTCACATGACTAGAAGGAGAGAAGAAATGAGAGAATTCAGATCGTTAAAGGATGGTGGTAGAGTAAAGCTTGGAAACAACGCCACTGGAGAAATGTAGGTACTGGGCTAAAGGTGTCATTTGATGATGGCGGTCGAGTAAAGTTTCGATGATCACAAATGACGAATTCTCCATTTAGAAGGTAGCTTATGTAGAAGGCCTACAACAAAATATAATAAGTGTTTCACAATTGGTTGTAGGTATTGGGCTATAGGTGTCATTTGATGATGAGGGTTTTGAAATTATAGATAAGAAATATAAAGCAGTGCTTCTGAAGTCTAAAGCAAAGGGAGAAATGTATCCTCTGAATTTGAAACTCATCAAAGGGAAGCCATCCATTTTATTTAATTGTTACAAAAGCATCTTCGGATGATAGTGTTGGATTAGGTGTCTAAGCCCATAACTATAATTGGTATGTATTTGAGCCGATAGTAGCATGGTCCATTTCGGGTTGCCTTCACCAGAACAATTTGATAGGTTGTATATTTGAGAAAGGTTATTTGTGATTTATTAATATATTATAAGAATAATATATCAACTGAGAAATCATATTATTTAATTAGTATTGATCAAGAATTAATATGGAATTAATTTAATGATTAAAAGAGACTAATTAAATTAATGGGGACTGATTATGTAAATCAGTGATACATATGGTTTGGGCTAATGATCCATGATTGATTTGTGATGGGCTAAGCTTATGAGTTAGTCCATGAATTGTTAGTCCAAATCAATTGTTGGATCGTAAGCTTAAGTGTAAGAATTACGCTTACAAATGACTCTTGGAATTCTACACTATAAATGTGTACCCTAAGCCCTAAAATTAGTTACCACTCACATTCCAAGAAGGACTAGCCGATTTTGTGTCTCCTAAACCTCTCTCATTGTCCTCTAATTGTTTATTAGTATTTGTGAGTTGGTTGAGGCATCACACTTGGGGTGCTAAGCTCTTTTAAGGCTAAGTTCTACAAGCTACATCAAAAGGTAATATTTTAACTAGTTTCTAAGATTCAAATATCACCTTTGCATGCTAGTTAGGCTTCATGCTTTGGTAAATGAATATTGCATGTATAATTAGAGAAAACTTAAATCCAAAGCATTAGGGTTGTATGTGCACTATAGGGATGTTAGAGTATATAAAACTCAACAAAACGTTGGCTATGGAACCGAAGGCTTTCCCATCTGAATTTCAAGGATATCAACAAACTCGTACTAGGTGATCTTGTATATGGTTTACCTCTTCCGAAGTTTGACAATGAACATTTGTGTGCTGCTTGTGAGCTTGGAAAGAAAAGTAGGAAGTGTCACTCAACCATCATCAACACCAAAATCATTGAGCCACTGGAATTAATGCATACTGATATATGTGGTCCATCTGTCATCAAAAGTATTATTGGCAATAAATATATTTAGGTTGTTGTCGATGATATTTTCTAGATTTACCTAGGTGTTCTTTCTTAGAAAGAAATCTGATGCCACTTCGAAGCTGAAAGACTTCATCAAGCAGACCGAGTTTCAATTACGAAAGCCTGTTTGGAAAATTTGCAGTGACAATGGTTTTGAATTCAAAAACCTAACGTTTGAAGAATTGTTAACTGACAAAGGGATATCTCACAACTTCTCTGCTCCTTACACTCCATAGCAGAGTGGCATCGTTGAAAGAAGAAACCACTCTCTATGCAAGGTACCAAGGACGATGTTATCATTTGCAAATCTTCCTCTTTACTTTTGGGCTGATGTTATTGCCACTACTTGTTTCACACAGAAACGTTCATTCATCAACAAAAGATTGTTAATTACACCTTATGAAATTCTGAACAAAAGGAAACCTAACGTAAAATTCTTTCATGTGTTTGGTTCCATGTTCTTCATATTCAATTCTAATGAACAAAGAAGCAAATTGTAGAGTCAAAATATCTTGTAATATGTCGAAGTCTGTGTATTTGTTACTTTCGTATGTTTTCTATGTATTTGCTAAGGCATCTGTTTTAACGAAGCGTAATGTCTAGCCTTAGTATTTTTTGTACTTTCAGCCTCCTATAAATAGGAGCTGAACATAGAGTTGATAGTAGAGTTTTCCCATTTTTACTATCAGTTTTGTAATCGTGTTCTCTAAAAGTAATATGAGCTAAACCAGATCTTACTTACTTCGTGTGTTCATATTACATAGTTTTACTCTGATTTGATTCTCATACTCGATTAAACATTTATACAATTGGTATTAGAGCAGGAATCAATACTACAATGATCTGATTTTCTATTAAATCTCTAGTTTTGAGTCGCGAGTTTGTCTCAAAAGTTTCTGCACTGTCAGATTCTGAAAATCATCTCTGATCTACAATTTTGATTTAATTCTGCATTTGGATTGTGTAATCGAGTAATCGATTTTGAGTTTCTGATCAATTCATTCATTCAATTTCAAATTTCTTCAAGTTTTTTCTGAAAAATCTCATCCGTACGTTAATGGCGAATTTCAACATGAACACGATGACTTCATTTTCTCATCTGTTAGGATCTTCTACGAAGATTCCTATGTTGATCCCAGAATACTATGATCAGTAGGCTGATCGAATGGAGGATTACTTCAACGGATTGGATGAGGAACTCTGGATCTGCATTATAGGAATCGCTCAATCTCCATCGAATGTTCAAACTATTGGATCATCTGGATCAACACCTGCAGTTACTGATCAATCCACCAGGCTGAAGAACAACGAAAAGTGTTGTTTAAGAGAATTGTGAGGTGCATTGCCACATGTTGTTTACAATTACGTCCGTGGTTGTACAAATGCAAAGGATATTTGGAACACTCTTAAGGAAAAGTATCAGGGAAGCGAGAAAACGAAGATAAATTTTATTAAGCAGTGTCTTGTGGAGCTGAAAGAGTTCAGAAAATAAGAGAATGAAACGATTGAAGTTTACTATGATCGTCTTAATGAACTGATCTATAGATGCAATCGTTATGGAATCATAAGCTCATCAATGGAGTTCAATCTCACTTTTGTGATGGGACTTCGTAAGGAATGGAGAAGTGTTAGTATGATGGTGAAGAATCAACAAACCTTCAATACATCATCTCTGAATGATTTGTATAATCAGTTGAAAACTCACGAAAGTGAAGTGAATGAAATGGCTGAAGAGTCGAAACTATGTTTGGGATGCCCTTTAGCTCTTGTTTCAAAAGTGTTTGAGAAAGAGGTAGTTGAAAAAGATAATTCCGATGAAGAAGGTTTTCTAATAAACACTGATGATGAAGCGGTTGCTTTTTACTCGAACAACCGAGTTAACAAGTTCTTTAAGAAACCGTTCAACTCCAAGATGAAGCAAGGTGATGCTAAAGCAAGTTTCATGAATAAGTTTGTGGGTAAGGAGAAGAAGAAATTCGAGATGAATGATGGGAAGGCAACTGAAGCCAAAAGCGAGAAGAAACTCAAGGGAGATTCGAGCATTGACTGTCATTACTGCAATGGAGCAAATCATTTGGCTAATGATTGCATGCTTCGTAAGAAAGAAGAGAAAAATCATAGGGTCAAGGATGAAGCCTATTATGCTGAAAGATTGGAAGAAGTTTGTGCAAAGGCAAAGGGGATGTCTTTGGCTGCACGAGGCGAAGGTGAGGAAGATGGCACGTATCAGATCTGGTCTTTAGGATCTGATGACGAAGAGATGTGTAATCCAACGCATGGAGCTATGTTCGCACAATTTGAAGAGGATAAGGACGAAACGGTGACTGGTCGTTGTTTCATGATCAAATCAGGAGACAAATCACTGATGACAATGAAGGTACGCTCTATTCTTCAATCTTTTAATATTCCTTTACAAGCTTATGATTCTGAAATAGTTGCATTTGATGATATTGTTGCTTACTTTGATACAATTGTGGTGTCTTCTAGTAATGAAGCTTAGAAAGTAAACATCTAGTTGCTAGAGACCCAAAATTGCTAGATTCGAAATGAAGCAGGGTAGGGTATCTGGAATTGCAATTGAATAATGTGAATAAGGATAGGGAATTTCTAGATAATGAAGTTCGAATGTTACTTGCTTAGCGAAACATTTACTATAATTCAACAAAAAGATTATATGCTAAATTGACTTCATTGCATCTTTCATCTGATATAGGCAAAGAACAACATAGGAAATTATTGCCTTTTCATATTTTCAAAAGAGAGAAAGTTGATAGTGTGTCCTATGATTGTGAAAAAACCATACCAGAATTTGATAAAGTTCTAGATAATCGATTTGCTTATGGTATTCTCAAGATAGATGAATTTTTGAATGCTGATGAGCTTGTTGAAATTGTGAATGATACCTTAACTACAAGTGAACAAATGAAAATTTTGAAAAGAACTAAGAATTCGAAACTTGACTCTCAATATAATTTTGCTGATATCGATGATAATTCTAATAGTTTTAGCGAAATTAGTGAAATTGAGGAGGAGGAAAGTATCGATTGTTCTCAGTTATTTGTCATTAATGACAAATCTAAGTCAAAAGGTAAAGAAATTTGTGATGATTCGATGGTTGAGGATGACACTGATAGACCCTCTACTTCGAATGTTTGTGACTTTGATCATGTGAGTGTAAGAGACAGTCAAACGGATAGTAGTGATGTTGATAATGAAGACGAAGTGTCAAACAAAATTGAAACAGAAAAGTACGTTTCAAACGAATCAACCATTAAACGAATTGTTGTTGACCAAGTGTTTCGAGACACTGAAAATTTCGACAAAGTGTTATCTGAAAAATGCGCTCATTTTCTCAAAACGAACACTGTGGTGTATCCAAATTTTAAGTGCACATATGATGTTGTATTCCCGAATCAGGTGTTTGTGACTACTGGGAATGTTGAAACCATCAAATCGGAGCTCAACAAAATAATTGAAAAAGATAACAAGAAAACATCAGACGAAGGATTCTTTTCAAACCAAAGACTGTCGAAAATAATCTAACAAAGTATTCGTATGTTTTTCAAAGACAAAACCCATAACGACAATGGGTTGAAAAACAAGAAAATACAAAAGAGATTTTGAAACAAGAATCAAATCAAACAAATAAGAATGTGAAACTTAGTTCACAAGAATTTAAGGATCTTGTTGAAAAATTTTCGAATGAAAAAGGAATTTCGAAAAGACAGGCACGCAAGAAATTTTTTTGGCAAGTAGTTTCAAATGAAAAGCAATCAAAAATACCAATCAAGAAAATGTCTGAAAATGGGTTGTTTAAATCAGTAAAAACAAAGTTTTCAACTCGTTCGGATAAAAAGGAAAATCCCGCTCAACCAATTTCGTCTAATTCTCAAAATTCAACATCTTCAAAGACTTTTCAAACAAATATTCAACAAAAGAATTTTCATTCAAAGAGCCAACAAAAGTTTTCAACTTCAAATTCTTCTTTTCCAAAACCAACATACGATCAAAACAAATTTTCTTCAAATAGAACTAATCGACATTTTGCTAATGTTTATCAATTTGAAAATGATCAAAAATTTGAAAATGTTAGAAAATTTGAAAATATTCGAAAATTTGAGAATGTTCAAAATTTGAAAATGTTCGAAAATTTGAGAATGTTAGAAAATTTGAAAACCTTCGAAAGTTTGCAAACAATGAAACATTTGTGAATGATAAATCCAAAACATCTGCAATGTTATTCCTCAGAAACCAAATGTTCCGAATCCATCTGCACACAAAGCCACTAAAGTTTCATATAGAAAAGGCTCATATGGGGTGGAAGGAATCAATCATTGGCTCGAGGAAAAACGGAAAAAGTATTAATCAGGAAAGTATTCTCAACATCAAATTAAGAAAGCCTATGAACATTATTTGAATGATACTTCATCTGGAAGTTCATCTTCGAAAGAATCAAATACTCCAGTTCAGAAATAGCAATCGATCTCAAAAGTACATCATACTGAGAAGCATGAGAAGAAAGTCAATGAAAGTCCAAAACTATCGAAAAATTATGTTTCAATATCTTTAACTGATGATGTCAACCAAAGTTCGAAATTTGGCTTTAGGTTCTAAATTTCACTAACTTTTTCAAACTAATAACCAAGGACCCAAACAGCCTTGGGTACCTAATTAATTTTTTTTAATGATTGCAGGTACTGTGTGACGAGCAATATGATGAGAAACGGTACATTGATAGTGGTTGCTCATGTCACATGACTGGAAGAAAAGAGAATTTGAGAGATTTTAGAAGTTTGGAAAATGCTGGTGTTGTGATATTCGGGAACAATCACAAATGTCAAGTAAAAGGATATGGGAAAGTAACAAATGGACAATTTACTGCAAATCATGTTGCTTATGTCGAAGGTCTTCAACATAATTTGATAAGTGTTTCACAACTTGTTGTGGGCACTAGCAATCAAGTTGTGTTTAACGAAGAAGGAAGTATCATTTCCAATGTTGAAACAAATGAAGTTTTGTTGAAATAAAAAAGATATGGCGATATGTTCACTCTCGACATGAAACCCATTGTTGGGAAACCCTCAGTTTGTTTACTTTCGAAAGGTCTGTCTGATGTTAGATGGTTTTGGCATCAACGTTTGATGAGTTTATAAAACTTTTTGATCGATTAGATCTTATAACAGGTAAATCAAGAAAGTGAAAAACAGTAAGATAAAGCACAAGAATGAATCTGAATGTGTCGAATGATTCAATTGATTCAATCCTCAGCAAAGCTCGATGAAGAACTTCCGCTATAGAGGATATTTGGGTTACAAAAGATAAGAACAATGAACGCTATTAAATTCTATATCAAATCTTACATTCTAGGATGCATGCAAGCATCTATAAATATAAAACCCTACAAAATAACTCACGGACGGACATGCCCATACCGGAGATTAAATGGACTAAATATCGAGCCCAAGACGCAACACCTTCTGGACCTAACAATCTCCCCCTTTGCGTCAATTGGAGCGAGACTATCACTTCTTCTTGCTGGGTCCAGCTACAGGAACCTTCTTAGTGGTTTCAAGCAGACGAGGGATGAGAGCGAGGAGGCAAACAGGATTTCTTGAATTTTGTGACCGTCGTCAGAATCTCAGTGTATCCCATGTTGTAAAACATGGAAAACAACTGACCCACTGGAACGGATTCAGGGTTAACCCTAGATGAATCGGGTTCAAACCCTAAAAGCAAACATAATCGCTGCTTGGAGATGGATGCCTTATGATCAAGAATGTCGAAGAAGATTCTATCGACAGACTTATCATAATGAGCTATGGAGAAGATTTGTGATAAACACTCCATTGGAACAACTTCAACTTTGGTGAGAGCGAGAGCTAGCGGCGAAAATGTGAGACATTCGATGATCGGAAACATAAATGCATCGTAAGCGTGTGGAGTGAGATCGATGATCAGGCTTTGTTGAGGACGAATCGGCAGAATTGGAGAAGTTGCATGAACTGAGGATGAGTCCGCCATTGAAGAGAATTTGGGAGAGATGATGAACAGTATAAGGAATAATGCTTTTCTTGGTCTCTGAAAATTGGGTGCAGTATAGAGGTAAATTATGGTCGAAGTTACCTTTTATACCGTGGTGAGAAGAGAGAGAAGAATCTGTTCCCAAATCTTCGAGGAAAAAACGAAGAGTTTCCTTAGGTGATTGACGCGTGACAGTTTGGAGCCCCGATGATTACGCAGGAGAGAGAAAAAAAACTGTCCCGATTCACACGCCTTCCCATCAGGCGCCGTTTGAAAAAAAAAACGGTTCCACTTCGCACGCCTTCCCATCAGGCGCCATTTAAAAATCAAAGCGATTTGACTCTCGGCTGAGTCAGAAACTTATCCCTTTAGAGTGAGCTTCATCTTAAAGCAGAATGACCACGTGTAACATTGTGAGCCACAACTCTTTTATATCTTCAAAAAAAAATGGCTTGTAAGTAATGAAATCATAATTATGGAAAATCAAAAAGATTTTCGTGCTTAGTGTGTAAAAGAAAAAGAAATAAAGCAACACATATGTGGGAATTGTGATGTCAATAAAGACATGAAACAATGGATCCCGGGCACGAATCTCTTCCTTCAAAGTCAAGAGAGACCTTAAAGTGTTTGTTTGGTTTCCCGTTGAATTACAATCAGACACTTATTGAGAAGTGTTGAAAGGCATCTTTTAATCAGGCTAATTTGGGTGGCTTTCGCTTCAGTTCAGAATTCCTGATCTTGACATAAGACAGAAAACGACTAAAGTACTTGTGAGACCAATGTAGTCTGTTGAACAAGTAGGATTGAAAAGAATTTAAGTGGCATGGTGAGAATATTTGTAGGTGAAATCTCAAAAAAAATTAAAACTGGATTCCATGGGAAGAAATGTTATGGGATTTAACAATTTCATAGGAATCACACAAAGATAAAATTCAGAGATTTCAACGTACAGTCTTAAGGCTGAATTCGTCAATTCTTTAGTGAAAACTAGAGCAAAGTTAATTGTTCACCGTCAATGCATAGAAGGTAGTGAATTGTGGGTTTCACTTAGCACGTAGTAGCACGAAGCTAAGATCATGAACACATAAATTGTGTAACCATAAACCTCAGTGGTAATTTCTGAGAGTCTCAAGGGTTACGTGTATGAGATCGAAATATGATGGAGAAAAATAGTTGAGATGGTGTAAGGAAACCAAAGTACATTTGCTGTTAAAATAAGGACCAAGTAGAAAACTCTTATCTCATGTGAGAAGAGAGTAAGGTAGCTCATGATTAGAATAAATATAAAAGCCTAATTGGGAAGACAAGGTTTGTATATACCAAGTTAGTAAGGCTATTATTCAGAAATTCAGAATCAGGTGAGGCTTTGGACACATACAGCAACATGCTTCTAGGGACACTTAACTAATAAAATAATTTCCCCACAAATATCCACACAAAAAAAATATTAACGAACACAAATAATAAAAAAAATGTTTTTGGAGCTTTTGATTTTTAAAAAAAAAAATTTGGAATTTTTGATTTAAAGAAAGAAAAATAAAAATAAATAAAAAAAACAGACACAAAAAATTTGGAACCGAACCCGAGCGTTCGGTCTATTTCGGTTGCAAAAAAAAAATTGAAAAAGAAAAGGACTTTGAAAATAAGAGAGATGAAATTGAGAAAAGGATACAAAAGGTTTACAACCAAAGAAACTACCTTTGAATGATAAGCGAAGATAAGAGAATAGAACCGAACCCGAGCGTTCGGTTAATTTCGGCACACACGTGAACAGAACCCGAACGTTCGGTTCATTTCGCTTCCGACTTTTAGTTTTCAGAAGTAGTTTTTGGTACCGACTCCGATTTCATCATTCCTAGCCCTTGTAGAATTTTATTGAAACTTGCTTCTGGAAGAGCTTTGGTGAAGATATCGGCCAGTTGATCAGTGGTTCGAACAAAGTGAATTTCGACGTTTCCATCTTCCACATGATCCTTAATAAAGTGATACCTCAGTGCTATATGATTTGTCTTGGAGTGTTGCACTGGGTTATGAAAGATCCTAATTTCACTTTCTGAATCGCAATATAGTGGGATCTTTTTCATATTGAGTCCATAATCACGGAGCTTGCTTTGGATCCAAATCCCTTGAGATGTACAGGAGGCAGCTGCAATGTACTCTGCTTTGGCTGTAGACAGTGAAACACATGTCTGTTTCTTTGATTGCCAGCTAACCAACTTCCTATCTAGGAATTGGCAGCCTCCTGTAGTGCTTTTCCTGTCTAAACCACATCCTCCAAGGTCTGCATCTGAGTAGGCTAGAACAAAGAAACCTGAGTTTGATGGATACCATAAACCGAGGGAGGTGGTTCATTTCAGATACAGGAGTATGTTTTTTACTGCTAGCATATGTGGTTCACGAGGATTTTCCTGAAACCTAGCACAATAACACACCGAAAACATTATATCAGGCCTGCTAGCTATGAGGTACATCAAGGAGCCAATCATCTGGCGGTATAACGTTATATCGACTGCCAGTTTTTCCAAGGATGGTGTGAGCTTGGTGCCGAACGCCATTGGAACTTTGACCTTTGAGTCTCCCATCATGCCGAATTTAGCAAGAAGAGTCTTGGTGTATGCTTACTGGTTGATAAAGATGCCTTCGGGTCCCTGTCTAATATTTAAATCAAGGAAAAAGTTAATCGGACCCATTGAGCTCATTTCAAATTTAGTCTCCATCAACTTTCTGAATTCAGCTATTAAGCTAGGATTCGTTGAGCCAAAGATGATATCATCGACGTAGATTTGAACTATCATAAGGTGGTTACCTTCCTTCTTACGAAAGAAGGTTGGGTCAACCGAACCTTGTTTGAATTTTGACATCTTTAAGAACTTAGTTAGCGTTTCATACCATGCCCTAGGTGCTTGTTTCAGACCGTAAACTGCCTTGTCCAGAATATAACAGTGATTTGGATGCTTTTCATTCACAAAACTAGGAGGTTGCTCCACGTAAACCATTTCTTCAAGTTCTCCATTCAGAAAGACGCATTTTACATCCATTTGGTAGACCTCGAATTTCTTGTGTGCAGCGTAGGCCAGAAATATTCCAACAGATTCCAGCCTTGCTACCGGAGCAAAAGTTTCTTCGTAATTAGTTCCTTCTTCCTGAAAGTATCCTTTCACCACGAGACGAGCTTTGTTTCGAATCACATTACCTTCCTTGTCCATTTTGTTTCTGAATACCCTTTTGAGACCAACGATTGAGGCATCTTTAGGTGTTGGAATGAGGCACCATACCTTGTTCCTTTCAAACTCATTGAGTTCATCTTGCATAGCTTGAACCCAATCGGAATGATCAAGAGCCGTGTTAACTGTCTTCGGCTCAACTTTGGATAGGAAAGAATTATACATGCAGAACTCTACTTTGGAGAATGGAGATGATTGCTTTGCCTTCAGTTAGGATCGGGTCAGGACCTTTTCAGAGACATTACCCACTATCTGAGATACAGGATGATCTCTATTCCATTAGATAAGAGGAGGATAATTTGGATCATAAGATGGATCCAATTCGGCGTTGACCATTTCTTCCAATTCAGATTGACTATCATCATCGTAGAACATATCAGAATTCTCCCCCTCGACTGATGAATCTCTTTGATTTTCAGGTTGGTTCGTACCTTCGGATGCAACAGAACTCTCAGGTGTAGCTGGACTTTCTGGTGCTACAGGACTTTCGGGTGTAGCAGAGCTTTCGGGTGCTACAGGACTTTCGGGTGTAGCAGAGCTTTCAGGTGCTACAGGAATAGAATTCTCCCCCTGAAAGTGTTAGTTTGGTTGATTTGAAGAAAATGGATTCTGCCCCTCAACTGAAGTGTCGTGCTGAGGAGGTTCGTTTGGAACTTGTTCTCCTTCACACATTTGTATGGCTGTATCTTCGACAATTTGCTTCAGATGATCGATTTTGTTGTCTGCTGACTAGGCTTCCGAGAGAGTAGCTTTCTCAGGTTCATCGAATAAGTCTACAAACTGATCGAACAAATTAGCAATCGTGGCCGTGACTTGACCTGTTTGAGAGAAAATATCTCCAATTGCTCCTTCAGTAGTCTTTAGCTTCTTGACGTAGCTATCATCGAATGTCACATAATATGTTTCTTCAATCTTTCTGGAATGCTTATTTAAAACCCGGTATGCTTTTGAAGTAAGAGAATATCCCAGAAAAATTCCTTCATCAGCTTTAACGTCAAACTTGTTACGATGTTCTTTGGAGTTGAAGATGAAACATCGTGAGCCGAACACATGCAAGAATTTTACGTTCGGCTTCTTGTTATTGATGATCTCATAAGGAGTAAGAGAGAAGCGCTTGTTGAGATAAGACCTATTCTGCGTAAAACATGTTGCAACAATAGCATCAGTCCAGAAATATAAGGGAAGAGAAGCGAAACTTAGCATAGTTTGGGTTGCCTCACACAACGATTGGTTTCGCCTTTCGACAATTCCGTTCTGTTGAGGCGTGTAGGGGGCAGAGAAGTTGTGATTGGTTCCTTTTTCTGCGAAATAGTCTTCAAATTCTTTGTTCTTGAACTCCAGTCCATTGTCGCTCCTAATGTTGCGAACGACTTTTCTCAGTTGCACTTCAACCTGCTTGATAAACATCTTTATCTTAGGAGTAGCCTCAGATTTGTGCTTCAGAAAGAACACCCATGTAAAACGTGAGAAATCATCAACAATAACAAGAATATACTTGCTACCGCCAATGCTTTCGATTGATGATGGACCACACAAGTCGATGTGAAGCAACTCAAGTGGTTCAACAACTTTTGTGTTTATAATTGATGGGTGACTTTGACGACTTTGTTTTCCCATTTCGCATGCAGCGCACAAGTGTTCTCGATCAAACTTGAGCATGGGAAGACCCCGAACATGACCTCCGGTGACAAGCTTGTTGATGTCTTTGAAGTTGAGATGTGAGAGCCTTCGGTGCCACAACCAGCTTTCGTCAGAATGAGCTTTGGACAAAAGACATATAGCTGGATTTCCTTTGATTGGTTTGAGCTTTAGAGGAAACATTTCACCTTTTCGGTCTGATTTGAGGATGAACTTGTTGGATTTCTTCTCTATAATCTTTGAACCTTCGTCGTCGAATGAAACTTTGAGACCGATACCTCCCACCAGTTGAGATACACTGATGAGATTATGCTGCAACCCTTCAACGTACGCCACCTTTCTTATTGTGAAATCTCCATTGGTTATCATCCCATAACCCTTTATCGTTCCATAGGAGTTGTTACCGAACTTGACATTGCCACCATTTTGAAGAGATCGAAACTCCCTTAGCTCTTCCTTCCTTCCTGTCATGTGATGTGAGCAGCCACTATCAATGTACCATTCTTCGTCGAACTGCTCGTCACTTATAACCTGCAAAGATTAAGCAGATTTAGGAACCCAAAGTTTCTTGGGTTCACGTGAGCCTTTCACAGGAACAGGAATAGTAAGAGAAACATCAACAAGATATGTTCTTTTTATTAATGTTGTTTCATCTTTTCTTTTAATAGTAAACACTTTGATTTTGTTAGGGTTAGCTACAGTCGTTTTGGTTTCAGATTCTGGTGTTTGGGCATTAGTCTGCTTTTGGTCTTCCTTGACAGAGGAAATCTTCGATTTTCCTTTCAAGTTCGTTGATGATTTTGAATTTTGTGTAGGAACATAATTGCGTTTAGAAGATAATTGAGAATGAGAAGAATTAGAAAAAGAGAATTTAGAATGGGGATTTTTTCAGACTTGAGGTTCGAAATGACCCTTTTGTTTATGGTCATTGGACGGACCGAACCTGGACCTTCGGTAGCTACTTGCTGATGATCCGAAGTTGGATTTTTGAGTGTTGTTGATCGGACCGAACCTATCCTTTCAGTTCTTGTTGTTCTCAGGACCGAACCTCTCATTTCGGTTCTTGTTGCTTTCAGGATCGAACCTATCCTTTCGGTTGTTGTCGCTTTCAAGACCGAACCTATCCTTTCAGTTCTTGTCGCTCTCAGGACCGAACCTCTCATTTTGGTTCTTGTCTTCATGTGGCCCGAAAGTCTTTTTCCCTGACTTTGAATCTTTATTAGGATAAGAGAAGTGAGCATTTTGAGAGCGCCAAAACTGCTTTCGCTATGAGAGATTCTTTTTGTATCTCAGGTTTCTTTGCTGCTTTTGATTTTTCACCTGTTTCGGTTGTCTATGGATATTAGCTTTTTGTTTTAGCTTCTTGACAGTCAGTTCACTCTTCATAGATGAGGTTTCGCTTGTGGAGGTGACTTCTTCTACAGGTATTTCTTTTGTGCCACTTGTACGTGGCACGTCAAAGTTGTCAGACTTATTCAGCGGCTCTGGTACATATCTTCCTTTGGTTTTCCAGGACGTTCGCTCTGACAGACCAACTGTTTCGTCTGCATTATCTATAGGAGCTGACCAGAAAAACTCATCACAGCCATCTGCGTTATCTTCGTTCACTATGGCAGTGAGTTCGGCTGTTTGATGTTCGGTTACTCCTGTGACCTTATATACTTGATTCGGTGTGGTTCTCACCTTTTGGTACACAATAGCCTTTTCTTCAAGGGCCAGGGACTTATTTTTGGACAAAAGAGCGAATTCCACAGAAGTTTTGGAAATCAAATTTTTGTGGTTTTCGGGTTCGCTCTTGACAAACTCAGAACAGTCGACTTCAACCTCTACAGAAATTTCACTCATATCATCGTGCTCATTAAGTTCAGATGCGTTTTCAACATCAATTTTATGTTCTGAACTTAAATTGGCACTTAATGAGTCGAATTTTTGTATGGTTTCAGTCCTGAGTTTCAGCTTATCGTTTTCAGCTCAATCCACATCCTTCGCTCCTCACTCTTGGATGACACCCTGCTTATTTGGTCAGTCAGGTTAGAATTTGTGACCCGTGTTTGAGTTAAACAGCTATCCAGATTTGAGATTCTTGAATTTAAGTTATTTAATTACTTTTCACATGATTTCTGTGGAATTTTGAACGAAATAAAAAGAGATTGTACCTTCTTGATCAGTTCATCAAGTTCACTGATCTGCACACTGAGAGGTTTTGCTGTGAAGCACAAGTCCTCTCGCTCCTTGGTGTCTTCATTTCCACCATCAGTATTATATCCCCTCATGTGAGATACGTCAGTCACCATCAGACACTTTCCATTGCTTTCACCACCTCTTGCGACATAAGCCTTTCCATGAGAAGGAGTTCTCACATCATCATCTTCTGAGTCGGTCGACCATACCTGTACGCCACCGAACTCGTCATCCTCTGTTGAACCCTGTACAATAAGAGCATTCATAGAGGATTAGTAGCAGCTTTCTTCCTTTTAATCTCCTCCAGCTTTTTCTTAAGGATCGCCTCTTCATCTTTCTCCTCATCTTTCTCTGTCATTTTCTTCAAAACATAGTCTTTGGCGTAATGATTCTTTCCTCCATAGTAATAACAGCTGACACCAGAATCCGCTTCAACCTTCTTCTCTTTCTTTGGTTCTTTAGTCTTCGGCTCCTCCCTTACTTTTTCAGAACTGTAGCTTCCCTACCAATTTCGGTTCTTATTGGTAGGAAACTTCTTCTTGATGAACCTTTTAGGATTGGACACCATCATAGCATAATCTTCTGAAGTTAGATCGTAGTCCTCTAGGTTCAGATCTTCGTCTTCTACTGTATTCTTACTTTTAGACAGGAGGGCAAAGGACCCCAAGTTTGAGACCACACTCTTCTCTTGCATCACTATCTTTTCTTGGGATTTCAGAATTCCCACCAGTTTCGCCAGTGAATATGATTTGAACTGCTCGTGTGCTTTAACTGTAGACACAACAGCTCTCCATTCGGATCTTAAGCCATTCAGAAAAGTAACCTTCTGTTAAATAAGCTTCATTTCGATATCATGTTTGATCATCTTGCTGAGAAGATGATTGAAGCGATCAAACGTCTGTGTAACGGACTCATCAGGATTTTGCTTGAACTCTCCAAACTCAAACAAAAGCAAGGTCTAAATTGAGTGCTCCAAATCTTCATCTGTGGAATACAGCTCTCGCAGCCGATCCCAGATTTCTGTAGCAGTACTGCACGAGCTCACCAATCTAAACGTGTCAGATTGAAGAGCGAATCGAATCAGCCTCAATGCTTTGATGTTGCACTGAAATTTCTCCTTTTCGTCCTGAGCGACGTCTTTCACATCTTTTAACAGATCATTATACTCCTTCTGAGTTTTAATAATTCTGGATGTTCCTGAATGAGCAAATTGTCCAGACACAATGGCTTCCCATATTAGATACCCATTATCTTCAGATCCGATGACGTAGTCGTCGAAATGATGCGCCCAAACCTCGTAATCTTGAGTGTAAAGAATTGGAATCTTTGTTGTAGATCCAATACTGTTTGAGATGTTGATAGGATTAGATTGAGAATCGTCCATGCTTGATCGTTTAACCTGTTGCAAGATCAAACTTGTAATATGTAATATCAGGGCAAAACGAATAAATAATGAGATACGTCAATTATGGAGTGACGGCTCAATAAATATTAGTTAATGCGGAATAAACCCTAATCACTTCTTTCACAGAAGAGATGTGTATGAATTACACAGCCTCCTGCTCTGATACCAATTGATGAGTTTATAAAACTCTTTGATCGATTAGATTTTATAACAGGTAAATCAAGAAAGCGAAAAACAGTAAGATAAAGCACAAGAATGAATCTGAATGTGTCGAATGATTCAATTGATTCAATCCTCAGCAGAGCTCGATGAAGAACTTCCACTGTAGAGGATATTAGGGTTACAAAAGATAAGAACAATGAATGCTATTAAATTCTCTATCAAATCTTATGTTCTAGGATGCATGCAAGCATCTATAAATATAAAACCCTACAAAATAACTCACGGATGGACAGGCCCATACCGGAGATTAAATGGACTAAATATCGAGTCCAAGACGCAACACCTTCTGGACCTAACAACGTTTATCTAATTTAAACTTTCAAAATCTGAATAAGTTGGTAATAGAAGATCTTGTTTGAGGTTTACCAGTTCTAAAGTTTGACAATGATACTTTATGTACAACTTGCGAACAAGTAAAACATCATCGGAAAGGGCATCCAGTTGTCATAGATTCAAAAATTGTTGAACCGTTAGAACTTCTTCGCATCGACCTTTGTGGACCATCAATTGTTGAAACAATCAGCAAGAAACGGTACATTTTGGTTATTCTTGATGATTTTTCACGATTCACTTGGGTGTATTTTCTCAGGTTAAAATATGAAGTCGCTCAAACAATGATCGAATTTATCAAGAAAATTGAGACGACCCTAAACAAGAAAGTTCGAAATATCAAAAGTGATAATGCTTCCGAGTTTAAAAACAATGTGCTAGATTCGTTCTTAACTGAGAATTCGCATAATTTCTCATCACCATATACACCCCAATAAAATGGTGAGGTTGAAAGGAGGAATAGGTCTCTTTGCGAAGTAACAAGAACAATTTTGACATATGCGAATCTTCCTCAATAGATATGAGCAGAAGCAGTTTCAACAGCATGTTTTACTCAAAATCGATCTTTCATTCATCGTCGTTTTAATATAACTCCGTATGAAATCATAAATAACCAAAAACCTAATGTTAAATTCTTGCATGCTTTTGGTTGCAAGTGTTTTATCATGAATCTCAACGATAATCTTTCGAAATTTCAAGCTAAGGCTGATGAAGGAATATTTTTGGGATATTCAAACAATTTGGTCGCATATAAAGTGTTGAACAAGCGAACACGAAAAGTTGAAGAAATGTTTAACCTCACTTTTGATGATTATTATGTGAAACAAGTTGAAAAACATTTCAAACAAAAACCAATTCTTAATGAATCAAATGATGAGTCTGAAAGTTATAATTCATCTAATTTTGATTATGATTTAATTTTTGGTGTTCCAGATAGGGCCATAGATGCTGAAGTAAATGCTGCTGATAATCAAACTCCTGAATCTTCGAAACATACTGATGATTCGACAATCACATCAGATACAACTGCTAATGGCGAAAGTATGCTTGATTCACATGTGGAGGGAGAGCACTTGCGTATTCCTTCAAACGTTGAGGGGGGGCATCCTTTCGAGGGGGCGAATAGCAGTGTAAATGAAAGTTTCGAGGGGGAGCATTAGAATGACAATTATGTTTAGGGGGAGCATAATAATACTGAAACCATAAACCTTGATCGAAACGATGAATTTCATGAACTAAATGATAATAATTCTGTTGCAGGATACGAAAATGAAGAAATATACGAAGATGCACCATTGGACTTTGATCCAGCATATCCACAATTGGAAAAATGGACAAGAAATCATACAAAAGAACAAGTCATTGGGAGTCCACAAGATGGTGTTTTGACTAGAGCTCAAATTCGTGCAAAGAATGAGGTACTGAATACTTATCAAATTTTTTGCATGGTTAATGTTTTTATTTCGAAAATAGAACCAAAGACAATGAAAATTGCAATGGAACACTTTGACTGGGTTGTTGCTATGCAATCTGAATTTGCTGAATTCGATCGAAACAAGGTTTGGAGACTAATTCCTAAGCCAAAAGATGTTTCCATAGTTGGATTAAAATGGATTTTCAACAATAAACCAGAAAAAGATGGTAATATTGTTCAAAATAAAGCTAGGCTTGTAGTAAAAGGTTATTCGCCAAAAGAAGGAATAGACTATGAAGAAACCTTCGCCCCTGTCGCAAGACTCGAGGCTGTTCGAATATTTTTGGCCTATGCAACTCATAAAGACTTTGATGTATATCAATGGATGTGAAATGTGCATTTTTGAATGGAGAACTTGAAGAGACAGTTTATGTGGAACAACCTCCTGGTTTTGTTAATGAAGAATATCCTGATCATGTTTATATTTTAGATAAAGCAATATATGGGTTAAAACAAGCACCAAGAGCCTGGTATGCAACTCTTACCAATTTCTTAAAACAATCAAAATTTAAACAAGGATCAGTTGATCCCACATTATTTTGAAAGAAAGTTGGGAATCATATAATGCTTGTTCCCGACTTTCTTTTGAAATAATGTGGGGTCAACTGATCCTTGGTTTAAACACTCATCAAAGCATAGAAGGAGTTTTCATCAATCAAGAAAAATATACCAGGAATTTGCTCGAAAAATTTGGAATGACAAATGGCACGAAGTTAAGAGTACCAATGGCAGTTGGTGAAGGGTTTTGAGCATTCTAACACTCCTATGGTGTACATGAAACCTTATAAACCTTGGATCTATGTTTTCTCTATTATACATGCTAATATTTAATATTCCAAGGTTTTATCCTAACTATCCTAATATGAAGCGACTATACTACAAAAGCCTCGTTAGATAACATACCTTTTTTATGTAGCTTGAAGTCTTGAACTTTAAGAGCTTAGCCCCAATAGTGTGGAAGCCTCATGTGGAATCACAAATCACCAAAAAGACCTTGGTAAACTTAAGAGAATAGTAAGCACACTAGAAATTGGCCCACTCTTGTTTACTCACACACTAGTGCCATTTCATATGCCAAAGACTTCTTTATATAGTATGCAGGATTAGGGTTTCATCCATGTAAACCCTAATACCCATGCCCTTTCATTTCCATAGGACCCATGGGTTAAAAACCCCATGGACTATCCATGCAAGCTTAGCCCAACCTAAATGAACTTGGCCCATACTATATATATATATATATATATATATATATATATATATATATATATATATATATATATATATATATATATATATATATAAGAGTCCATATTTAATTAGTTCCTTTCGATCACTAAATTAATTCTTGATCACTAGTAATTAAATAATATGATTCCATATTAATATATTAAAACTTATAATATATTAATAAAAATAATAAACATAGTATTCTCAAAAGACTATCCATATAAATTGTTCCAGTGAAGTGCAACCCAAATGGACCATGCTACTCTCGGGTCGAATACATACCAATAATAATTATGGGCTTAGACATCTAATCCAACAGTCTCCCACTTGGATAAGTCTAAAACTATTATTGCATATGACTCCAAAACCCGACTAGCAATCATAGCTCTTAAAGCCGCTATCAAAATCTGATCTAGTCAATGACTTGTCCATTAGATAAGGGATCATATATTCCTCCTTTCTAGATATCATATAGACTGAGACATGGATTCTACTCATTCTCTCTGTCCATTTTTTGATTCTCGATTTCCGATTTACGACGACTGACTAATTGAACAAATCAAATCAGTCTAAGCTTGGCGAAGCACTTCAGGGTGTCATCACTAAATCATCGAGGGGCCCACATATATCGCTTTTATCCCTTGAAGAGTAAAAGGAATGGATAAACTTTGACTCATATGCTTGTTCTACTACTTGTTGAATCATACCCAAAGACACGTTTTATAACATCGAGTTACCAATGCCTTTTCGTACAATCAATGTATAACCAACTCTTAGGCAAAAACTCATATCTCTAGGTTTGAAGAATATTATATATTATCGTCTCATGATCACTCGTGATTAAATCCATGATGTGAGTCAAATGAGCGTGAGTTTATTCCAATACTCAGAACTTATGAGCACTCATGAATGTTGTAGCAACTCTTGCTATGTCCACTACCTTGGACATCTACAAACCAGCTTCAGGACAACATTTCCTTAATTCCTACTTCCAACATATGACCGACTGTGGATGGTTTGAATAACTTAGTCATTCAGGAAGAACGACCTAGTAATTCTGGAAGTCAAAACATGCAAAGTAAAGCACAAGAATAATCGAATCCAATATGGTCTTAGAACTTATGAATATAAATAAAACACCTTTTATTTATCACCATATTTATTACACGTCACTCATTGCATGTTGTTTCAAACTATCAACCTTATACTTGAATTAAAAACAATAGTTGTCCAATGCTCAAAGCATGCACACTATGTTTTTCTAAACACTAGTCCTGCCATATACCAAGTATGCACACTATGTTTTCTAAACATTAGTTATGCCATACACCAAGTATGCACACTAAGTTTGTCTATGATCTTTACTTTGTGAAATAGATCGATTGAACATAATTCCAATGATACTCATTTCACAATCCCAAATCCTTACCACAAATGCAAGAATTCCAAATTCTTGCCATTTACCTAAATCTGTTAGATTCTAAACTTATATGCATTGATCCTCTTGTAAGGATTATGCACAAAGTCACAAAGACTTGTCAACAGACTTTAGACAATCCACACACCAATTCACGACAGTCTTCTTTCATATCTACTTCCAACATATGAATGACTGTGGCCTGTTCGAATAATTCGATTATTGTTAATAAATTCAATTATTCTGGAAGTCAAAACATGCAAATTTGAAACACAAGAATAATACTAATCCCATATGGCCTCAAACCTTCGAGTATAAATAAAACTCCTTTTATTTATCACCATATCGATTACTCATTATTTGTCATTTCGGGTAATCAACTTCTTACTTCAATTATTACACTTGTCCCATGCTCCTAGCATGCACACAATGTTTACCTATGGTTCTTACTTTGTGAAATAGACCAAATTGAGCACATTTCCAATCATTCTCATTTCACAACTCCAAATCCTTTTTCATAAGTGAAAGAATATCAAATTCTTGCTACTTATAGAATATGCTAGATTCTAACATTTTATGCAATTGTCCTTTCGTAAATTCACTGCACCAAAGTCACAAAGACTATTGCCAATGATATTACAAAGTCCTCTATCGGAGATTGTTACAAGACAATTCCTTAGATATGATGTCTCTCACTCAAAGTACATTCCAATGAATATCCTTTTGCATAAAAGTTTCTAATCTAGACATAGATTTTCAATATTCAATTCCCAATATGGACATGTTTCCATATTTTCCATATGACAACTTATTCTTAATAGAAACTTATCTATTTATAATAACGTCGATATGGTCCATTCAATATGGAAACATTTCCATATTTTCCATATGACAACTCATTCTTAATAGAATCTTTTCTATTCATAATAATGTCGATATGGTCCTTCCAATACCATGCTTCCAACTACTCACAAGCGACCATTCCTCGTCAAACTTTGGATTTTCCTTTGATAGTTGTTTAATTATTTTAGTCAAAACCAATTCTAGTCCCTTTTCCCTCTAAATGCGCTTGACATTTGAAAATTTTTAGAATGGTCAAACATTAAAACATTTGCAATCGATCCTATACCCTAAGCGTATGGGATACGACGCATAATGTTTTATTTGCTATGTTCTCAAAATTCGAATTGTGAAGAGGAATGCCGTAATCAGAATCGAAATTTTAAGAATACACTATGTTTCTTTGACTAAGTTATTAACATTCCACAACCTAAGCCTTTAGATTCGAAACGAAGCATAATATTCTCTCGCTTAATTATAGCAAAACAACTTTACAACCCTTACGACTTTGCAAGGTATAACTCTTGTTTTCTATAATTAATATTGCCAACTTGCAATACGTGCCTTAATAATCATACAATCATAACATTTATGCTCCCACTATCATGATGATTATTATAAACATAACACTTATGCTACCACTAGCTTTGACATGTATTCATAAACAGCTTAACTTTAAGAAAAACAATACTTATTGAATTTCTTAAGTTCACGTATCTAATACTTAGTGATTTGATAATATTTTATGAAGGCTTCTTGAACTTATACACCTTTGACTTAGATAGTTCATATGTGTGTCTAAACAATTGCCAAACCTCACAATTCAAATTATGGAAAGGGATACCGTAACCATAATCAAATTCGAGAATGCAATTTTACAATCACTATCTTCTTAAAATCTTTCTTAGTGAAAGTATTTCCTCACAATCATTTTCATGAAGGAGGAAATCTTATGACACTTAGATTTAAACGGTGTATTTGTTCCTATCCATGTGAATTTGTCAAAACCAACATTTACGACAAATTCAAACTCATATGGATCGTACTTTCTTAATCTCGATTTCATGCCTTTATGGTAGCACAGCTGCCCACCATGTCTTCCAAGTAGTTAAGCAGCTCAGCTTTTCTTATCAATGTACTTTCCATTGATCAAGGTCCTTGCCTTTTATGCATTCAAATGAGAACTCATAGGACTCACATGCATAATTAACTCAAGTGGCACGGCACAAAAACAAAATAATGTCAACACGATAGGTTGTAAACCTCAACTCGTGTGCTAGTGATGATTGATAAGGTTTATTTTATTTGTTCTTGAAACCTTTCAAGACCATTAAGACTCCCACTGACTCCTTGACATATAAGATTCTCTTGTCAAAACATTTCTTGACAAACAAATATTCAAGAGTTAGTGTAGCTTTTATCAAAACTCTTCATAAATTGGTCCTAGTTGGTCTTTGTCTTATTCAAGACATCACAACTTTCCACATTTGATGAATGTTATAAACCTTTAATACTTTTCACTCATTGTCACAATCTTAACTTTAAGACTTGTCATTGGAACGAAGTATGATAGACTTCTTGATTTAACCATTTCTTCAATCCTTGATTCCTCTTCTTAAACATACAATTGTGCTAAGATTTACTTAGAGGATCAATTGAGATATGGTTCTTAATCATTAAGACCTATCATAAAGCATAAAAGGTACTCCCCCTTCTTCTTAGAATAGAGAAACTTTTATCTTTCTGCCTACTTGATTCTTCTTATTCGTTTACTATTGAATTAAACCTTTTTAATCAATTCCGAATTACACTTAATCTTATAAGTATAATCAAATTTACTAAACCTTTAGTAAATCATGACGAATTTCTTTGTTACTCTTATGGTGACCTTGATCAACACACAACTTTGTGTGCTTGATCTCCTAGTCCTTCACTTGACACTTTGTCAACGAATTAGTCTAATTTCCAAATATGAAATTTCTCATTCATCATGCAACCAAGTTGCGTGATTCCAAATTTCTGTCTAATTGAAACTTGGGCGACGAGAAACTCTCCCTATTTGGTAAACTCTCGACTTTCCATAAATAACATAATAAGAACCAAATCCATTATTGCTAATAATAGAAACATTCAAACATCAATTTTTCATATACGCCATTGCAAGGATAAATAAATAATATAAAATCAAAAATTTATTTTATTGCGGAAAAATTTGTCCTTACAATGCAATTCATTGAAAAACTATGCTAATACGTCTTTCTTAGCAATCTAATTCTAACTCTAAGTAGTAGCTCAAGAATCTAATCTTCGAGAAATGCGATCGAAATCCATTCCTTCACCGTTAGATTCTGCTCACTTCTTCCCTTAAGCTTCCTTTCTTTTCTTCGATCCTACAAAACATCAATTGTAATCTTATCACATTATGTATTAAGAATCTAGAATAGAAGCTTAAAAAGAGTTAGTTAATAGATTTTACCTATATTAGAGCCATACATTTCGACTCTCCCATCTCTTAGATCTCTTAGGTAAATGGGGCAGCTTCGTCTCCAATGCCCTTTCTCTTGGCAATAAAAGCAAATTGACTCTTTTGCAATATGACATGGAACTACTTTAGACATTGCCTTTCTCTTATGATCAAACCTTTCGATCATAGCATGTCTTTCGTTGCCATTGTCTATATCCATAGAGGTCTTGAAGGCAGATTCACCAATCAACTTTGCTTTTCTATTGCGCCAAACCATTGCTGATTCAGCAGCAATAATCATATAGGTGAGATCTATAAGGGTCACGTCGCGGTTCATCATATAGTACTCTCTTACGAACTCACTATATGAGTTAGGAAGTGACTGAAGAACCCAATCAACAGCCATTTCCTCACAGACAACGGATCCTGACATTCTTAACCTATCAATGTGTGACTTCATCCCTAGGACGTGTACACACACCGACTTTCCTTCTTTATGTTTACTTGCCAAAAGGGCTTGAGTGATCTTGAACTTTTCAAGCCTTTGAACTTGTGGGTTAGGGAGAATAATTGGAGGAGGTGGAGGAAGTGAAGCATGATCTCTCGTTCCTCGATCGAATCGTGGAATATCATCTTCATGTGGAATGCTTGTTCCACGGGATTTGAGAAGACCATAGTTGTCAAACTTTGACATCTACAAAACGGGAGAAAACGAATTCAAGTTAGTTGATTGATTGAGTCCTTAGTAAATCACCCAAATGAGATACTAAGGCTAGGACCCAACACAATATTCTACAACTCGGGAGAGGGATGCCGTAACCCTAATTTCAGAATATTTGAAGGTAAGTGAATGACGATTCACTAATTTTCCATCATGAAAAACGAAAAAGAAATTTAAGTTTTAAATTTATGAAAACTCCTAGATCCTTTGAGATTCATTGAACATTTCAATGGCATGTTTAAATTTCGATATGCCCCTCTTGTATGTGATTGGGACGCCGAGGATCACAAAGCGGGTGTGAATAACCATGCAAACTTACATGGTGTCCTCACATGTTACAGTCATCTATTCGATGTGCCGGTAAACCACACACGCTCCACCGAACTATGACAAACATTTAGTCACCCTTTGCTACCTTTGCTTAGAACCATTTAGTGTGCCGGTAAACCACACACGCTCCACTAACGTCTTTGCAAGGGCACAAAGTGTAATTTCATGGAATTGCATCAATTCACTTTTGCCTAAGTAACTAAGATTGGGAATTAAAAAAAAACATTTAGTTACTTTAGTAATTCATTATACTTATAATGGAAGGTTTTGTCCTATCCTACCCGTTCGGCTAACGACCTTCCACTAGTCAAGAGTGCGGTGGGTAAGAGTGGATACCCATTCAATCGCCATTTTATAAGCAATTTCCTTAAACACCCCTTATCGACTAGCTTCGTGCATGAGGCCTACTAACGGTAAGACTGACTTTTACTCATACATATATATATATATATATATATATATATATATATATATATATATATATATATATATATATATATATAATGTTAGACTTTTAATGTTATATATAGTATAGGGTGTATTTTACACTTTTAAAATACTAGGAGGTCAAATTTAACAATTATACTTTTAATTCAATTAAATTGTAAACCAAAACTTTTATGGATTTATTAAACCTCTTTTAATTATACTCCTTAATTAATTAATAAAACCATAAGGGTATGATTTGAACTTTTCAAAACAATACTAGGGTTTTAGAATTTAACATTCCTAATTAAACTTTTAATCAACTTTTAAATTCCAAAACTTGAGGGCAAGTTTTGAAACATTTCAAAAAATTAGGGTTTAGAATTTAAATATACATCAAAATTAAACAATTAATCAAAATTTAAATTCCAAAACTTGAGGGCAAGTTTTGAAACCTTTTTCAAAACATTAGGGTTTTAACTATTGAAATTTCAAAACAACAAAACTTTTGGGTTCAAATTTAAACTATAAAACCTAAAGGGGAAAATATGAAACTTTTCATAACACAAGGATCAAATAACAAATAATCTAAATTAACAAGTAATCACATAATTATCCATATTTGATTTATTTAATGATTTCTTGCAAAACAATTTACCGATTTAATCAAAATAATTAATCAATTATCACATAAGGAAACAAATATTTTATTAATTGATAAATATCTTCAATTAGATCAATAATATAGTCAAATATATCATAAAATCGGATTTATATTGATCTAATATGATAAGGCAACTATCCTTAAGCAAAAACAACAAGAAATCCCAGTTTTCCCTCCTTCTGACGAGCCGACTCGCCGAGTCAGGCATGGACTCGTCGAGTCAGCATGGACTCGGCGAGTTCATCTATGGACTCGGCGAGTCCAGCCTCCAGAACCACAAAAATCTAATTTTTCAATCATACAATGCATCAATACAATAGAAACCAGTCTAGGCTCTGATACCACTGAAGGGTTTTGGTCATAAGACATCCTATGTGCTCATACAAACCCTAATGCTTGGATCTAGGTTTCTGTATTGTACATGCATGTTATCCAAGACTATAAACCCTAATTCTAGCATTCAAGTAATCATATTAACATGAGAATAGGTTTAAGATGTTACCTTTATTGTTATGTGGCAATAACAATCCCAAATCTCCTTGTATTGACTTTAGAAAGCATAGAGTCACAAATGTCACTCCTCTAATGGTTCACAAACACCATAAGCAAGAGGATGAAGAGGAGAAAGGATGGAGGCTGCCCAAAAATGTGTGAAACCCTAGAACAAAGCTTAGCCACGTTTTTGGTCCTTAAGGGGTCTATATATAGTGAGGCTATTAGGGTTATCTAACAAGGAAACCCCAATTTGGATGCTTAAGCCCTAAGCAACCCATGGACCTCTTTCTTCAAGGCCTTGGATGATTTCCTTATGGGTTTCCCCATAGAATTCGTCCACTCCTTAATACAAGGCAATCCATGGCCGAAATTGCATATATCTTATAATTACAATTCCAGTCCCTTAAGTTTAATTAATCTGTTTTCGTTACAAAAATAATTACCAATTAATTCTTGACTAATATTAAATAAACAATATGATTTCTCGTTTAATATATTATTCCCATAATATATTAATAAATCATATTTAATCCTTTCTCTCCATAATTCATCCTATCAAGTTGCTTTGGTGAAGGCAACCCAAAAGGACCATGCACCATCGGGTCAAGTACATACGAAAATAGTTATGGACTTAGACACTAATCCAACAATGTTTTGCCCAGAGTTTGCTTCAGAGTAGTCTCAGATGACTCGTTATCTAAGTATGCTCAAGACTGATATTCGACAGTTTGTGTCTACACAACGATGTGATACCCTCCTGGACCTTCAGGAAGCCGCATGGCGGCGTGAGTAGGAGATAGAGTTGCAGCTGAAGAAGCAGCATCATGCATCGACACAGTCTCAGCCAGCGCCTAAGCGGTCTAAGACCGTTGATACACAGTCCGAGGGTCATCAGATCCGCACTTGTGGAAAGTGTGGCAAGGCTCATTCGGGGGTTTGTCGAGTAGGAGGTGGGTGCCACAAATTTGGTAAGGAGGGGCACTATGCCAGGGATGGCCGTCAGTCCGCCCCTCCAACAGATATGAGGATTTGTTACCATTGTCATCAGGTTGGTCATGTGAAGACCAGCTGTCCGCAAGCTCGTCGCCAAGCCGGCGCAGGGTTCCACGCCAGCTGTTGTGAGGATTGGAGACGGGAGGCCAGTCAAGGTGGAGCCTTCGAAGGCTCAGGGTCGTGCCTTCCAACTCACGGCCGAGGAGGCCAAGTCAGCACCGGATGTGGTTGCTGGTATGTTTTTCTATTCTCTGTCTCAGTTATTATATTCGTGTTATGCTTATTGATTGTACCTTTGATTAGGTATGTTTTTAGTGAATTCTTTGCCCACTTTGATATTATTTGACTCGGGGGCGAGTCGATCGTTTGTATCTCAAACCTTCTCTAGAGGGTTTACTGTGCTGATAGATAATCTTGAGTGTCCGTTGTGAGTTTCGATTGCCAACGAGCATGGGGTCTCTACTTCTTCGGTCTTCCAGGGATGCGAGTTGGAGATTTTCGGGGTGTCCTTCCCGATCGATTTGATTCCTATTCCCATGAAGGATGTATACGTGATTATAGGGATGGATTGGCTTAGCCGTTTTCGCTCCATGATCGACTGTGAGGGGCAGCGGGTGCTGGTTCGAACCCCAAGTGGGAGAGAACTTATAGTATATGGTGAGGGCACCAGGTTGGGATCAGGGTTTTGTTCGGCAGCCAGGGCTCGGTAGTATATTCAGCATATGTGTGCCGGTTATTTGGCAAATGTTGTAGTTACGCGGGTTAGAGAGCAGCTCTCAGTTTCTGAGGTCCCGGTGGTGAGGGAGTTTGCTGATGTGTTTCTGGAGGAGTTACCCGGAGTGCCTCCGGAGAGGCAGGTTGATTTCAGGGTTGACTTAGTGCCAGGTGCGGCCCCTATCGCTAAGGCGCCGTACTGACTGGCACCGCCAGAGATGCAGGAGTTGTCATCTCAGTTGCAGGAACTGCTGGGTAAGCAGTTTATTCGTCCGAGTAGTTCACCCTGGGGAGCACCGATCCTTTTCGTCAGGAAGAAGGATGGTTTGCATAGGATGTGCATTGACTATAGGGAGCTGAACAAGTTAACGGTGAAGAACCGTTATCCGCTTTCGAGGATAGACGATCTTTTCGATCAGCTGCATGGTGCATCTTGGTTTTCTAAGATTGATTTTAGATCAGGATATCACCATTTCAGGGTGATGGAGGAAGACTTGGAGAAGACCGTGTTTCAGACTCGTTATGGTCATTACGAGTTCGTGGTGATGCCATTTAGACTCACCAACGTGTCAACATTGTTCATGGATCTGATGAACCGGGTAAGCAGACCGATGCTTGATCGCTCGGTCATTGTGTTTATAGATGATATCTTGGTGTACTCCAAGACTTGAGAGCAGCATGAAGAGCATCTCAGGGAGCTGCTGGAAGTTCTGAGGCGAGAACAGTTGTATGCCAAGTTCTCGAAATGCGAGTTTTGGTTACGGGAGGTCCAGTTCCTCGGACACCTCGTTAACCAGGAGGGGATTCTGGTCGATCTGGCCAAGGTAGAGGCGGTAATGCAGTGGGAGACCTCGAAATCTCCCTCTGACAACTGGAATTTCTTGGGTTTAGCAGGGTATTATCAAAGATTCATTCGTGATTTCTCCATGATTGTCGTACCCCTCACTCGTTTAACGAGGAAGGGGTGGATTCAGGTGGGGCCCTGACCAGTAGAGGGCGTTTGAGACCCTCCGACAGTGTTTATGCGTGGCGCCAGTGTTGACACTCCCCGAGGGAGTGGAGGATTTTGAGGTACTTTGTGATGCATCCATCACTGGCTTAGGGGCAGTCCTCATGCAGAGAGGACGGGTGGTAGCCTACGCATCGCGGCAGCTGAAGTCGCATGAGACGAGGTACCCAACGCACGATCTTGAGTTGGGAGCAATGGTTTTCGCTCTCAATATTTGGAGGCATTATCTGTATGGGGTCCATTGCACTATATACACAGATCAAAAGAGTCTGAGACACATCATGGATCAGCCGAACCTGAACATGAGGCAGCACAGGTGGCTGGATGTGGTCAAGGACTATGATTGCGAGATCCTTTACCATCCTGGTAAAGCAAATGTGGTTACGGATGCTCTAAGCCACAAGTCAGCTGGGTCCTCGACCTCGCCAGGTATATGAGGATAGCGGTAGATTCCCCACTGGTGGGTTTGATCAGGGATGCTCAAATTGAGGGCATGAGACTAGAGAACTCGAAGTTGGAGAGGATTAAGGGCGAAAGCGCCCGGTTTGTTCAGGATAGCCACAAATTTTTGACCCATTACGGTCGGGTTTAGGTTCCAATGTCCAGAGGGGTCCGGCAGACAGTGATGGAGGAGGCTCATAAGTCTCATTTTTCGATTCACCCGGGAGCCACCAAGATGTACCGTGATTTGAGTTCGAGTTATTGGTAGCCTGGCATGAAGTGGGATATCACTTGGTTTGTTGAGAGGTGCTTGACCTGTAGGATGGTCAAGGCCGTGCATCAGAGGCCGCATGGTAAGTTGCATCCTCTAGAGATTCCCATGTGGAAATGGGAACGAACCGCAATGGATTTCATCACAAAGTTGCCAAAGACGGCAAGGGGGTTCGATGCTATATGGGTCATCGTGGATCGATTGACCAAGAGTGTCCATTTCCTAGCCATACGGGAGAGTTCGTCGGCAGAGAAGTTGGCTGAACTGTACGTCAGAGAGTTTGTATCTCGTCATGGGGTTCCGGTTTCTATTGTTTCCAATCGAGATGTCAGGTTTACTTCCCGTTTTTGGCAAAAGTTCCATGAGGAACTGGGTACGCGACTGCATTTTAGTACGGCGTTCCATCCGCAGACTGATGGGCAGAGTGAGCGGACCATTCAGAGCCTCGAGGATATGTTGAGGGCGTGCATTATTGATTTCGGTGGGAGTTGGGATTCCCACCTACCGCTTGCAGAGTTCGCCTACAACAACAGCTATCATTCCAGTATTGGCGCCCCGACTTTCGAACTATTGTATGGGCAGAAGTGTAGGACCCGAGTCTGCTGGGGCGAGGTTGGGCACATACTGATGGGTCGGACAAAGGTAGTTCTGCAAACTACCGAGATGATACAGCAAATTAGGCAGCGAGTGCAGACCGCTTAGAGTCGACATAAAAGTTATGCCGACCGACACCGATCTGAGCTAGAATTTCAAGTGGGTGACATGGTCCTCCTGAAGGTCTCACCCTGGAAGGGTGTAATCCGCTTCAGGAAGAGGGGAAAATTGGGTCCCCGTTATTTTGGGCCGTTCAGTATTATTGCCAGGGTTGGCAGAGTGGCTTATAGGCTAGAGCTTCTGGAGGAGCTTAGCCAGATCCATAGCAAATTTCATGTTTCGCAATTACTAAAATGCATTATGGACCAGGAGGCAGTGGTATCATTGGATGGCATTAAGGTCGATGAGCACCTGAACTATGTGGAGAGGCCTGTGGCTATTTTGGAAAGGAAGAAGAATATTCTGCGGAACAAGGAAATACGTTTAGTAAGGGTACAGTGGGAACATCGGAAGGGATCCGAGTGGACATGGGAGCCGGAGGCGGAGATGCGCGAGCATTACCCGACATTGTTTACTCCAGCGGACTTCGAGGATGAAGTCTAGTTCAAGTGGGGGAGAGTTGTGACGCCCCAACTCTTAGGGATTGCTTAAATAAGATTTATTGGGTTAATCTCTACTCGACCAGTTGGTTGACCTACTCGTCGAATAGCAGCGGGGTGGGATCGCGTGTTAAGTAACCTACTCGACAAGTCCATGCTGGGACTCGGTGAGTAGGAGCTGGCAGTGGAAACCCTAAATCCCAGGGTTTGCACCTCTATTTAAAGGAGCCTTAGCCTCCTTTGGACTCTTTACAATCTTTGAGAGCCCCTTAAAACCCTAATTCGTGTGTGTGTGTGCCTTGGTGTGGTGTTCGAAGCTTGGAAAAGAGGATCTTGGAGGAAGAAAGCTAAGAGTGCAAAGGAAATTGAAGCAAGGAAGGAGTGGGAAGCAGGATTTACCTCAACTAGCATCCTTTGGAGGTATCAAAGTACTATTCTTACTTCCCTTTTTCCCTTTTGTTGAGTTTCTAGGGCTTTTTATGGATTTTCAAGTTGGTATGATGAGTTATGGGCTAGATCTGAAGTCGTAACTTCAGATCTGGGCCCTCCTTGGATTCTAGACGCATAAAGTCACAGTCTTGGTTGTGATTAAGGTCCCTCTTGAGCATGAAGTTCCATTAAGAACTTAGAATATACATTTAGAGTCTTTATAGTCATGCATGCACGTAAAGTTTGCAACTTTACGTGATAAGCATGCCCTAGAAGCTTGGATCTATGAGTTGGAGCCGTTGCATGGCTCAAAATATATATGTATGGAGGAAAAGGGCTGAATGGACTCGGTGAGTCGCAAAGTGACTCAGCGAGTCACATGAAGATGGCTGTGAACACGACGAGTTGGATGAACAACTCGGCGAGTTCGATGAAGATCGCCATAAGACTCGACGAGTTGAAGAACAACTCGGTGAGTCGGATGAGTTTCCTCTGGGATATGTATGAGTGTGTATCCGTTAATTTGCAAGGAGGGAACTCGACTGGTGACCTTAAATTTGATCGAGAATCAAAGGAACTCGACGAGTCACTCCGATGACTTGGCGAGTTGGAATGTACTTCAGGGAACTCGGCAAGTAGCAAAGGGTACTCGACGATTTAAGGTCAACATGGACTGTTGACCTTGACTGAGGACTTTGACTTTGACCAGGGGTTGACTAGTGGGTTATGGAGTACCTTATAAGGTTAACGACTTATGAGTATGATGTACTATGATGATAGGTGGTGGAACCCGTGTCAAGTGATCCGAGAGTTGGAGTTTACCTTTCGTGTTGACATTTGCGATGTGAGTTATCCCCACTACATCGATAGGGTCTATGGCACCAAGGCCGACCCTTTAGTTGTTATTGTTATGGTATGCTACGTGTGGTTATAATCTGTTAGATCGGAATTGGGGTAGACAATATGTTATGCTCTTATGATCCGTAGGGATTGGTATGTTAGTGACCTGCTAGGTCGGTACTCTAGTTATAGGAGAATTCTATGATTGATGATCAGTGTGACAGATATGTTGATGTTTGTATATGCCTGTATATGATAGTATGCGCACATGGTTATTTGCTGGTGGTTGGGTTGAGGCGGTCCTGCTTTGTGCTGAAGGCTAATATACCCTATGAGCGGTCCGAGGAGACTGTAGGCCCACGTGGCGGACCAGTCATGCCGAAGGCTCGGGATAGATTCAGATAGACTGTAGGCTCGGTAGGGAGGTCCAGTCAGGCCGATGGCCCAGTATGCACGATGATTGATTGATTATTACTGATATGGTATTGTCAGTGTGGTATTGGTATTTTAGGGGTAGCTTAATAAGCCCTCGGGCTTATAGTTTTCAGTTTATTGTTTCAGGTACTTCAGGAGATCATGGAAAGGCGAAGGCGTGACCGTAGCGCTCCTCATCCTTATGTTATGATTTTTGGGACATTCTGATGGAAAATGATTTGAAAACATTTTGTAAACAATGCTATTTGGTTTTTATTTATGATTGAAAAAGTTTAAATTTGGCATAAAATTTATGGATGTTACAAGTTGGTATCAGAGCCTTGGTTTGAGTGAATTGAAGGAACACTCGTATGAATCCAGACTTAAATCAAGGAGATTTTCGGAACATAAGTTTTAAAACGGTTTTCAACATAAGGATGGAGGATGCAGAGGGTACGATCAGCCGGAGCCTATAAGTGAACCCCAAAATACCATACAGTTATTTGATATTCTGATATGTTAGAACAACATGCTAGTGCTAGGCTAGGGATCTTTAGGAATCGCATGATAGACTTTCCATATTATATGATGCCTATTAGCCTAGGGTTTCTTGTATATGGAATTTATATCATAACTGTAGATATTTGGTGTATGCATCACGGCTGTGTATAATCAACATCTTATAGTCTGAGAATGTCTGACAGGACCTTAGTGTAGGATTAGATATTCGAAAGTATGTAGGGTCTAGCGTTATGTGCAGCTAGCGTGCACCGCCGCTGCATGGGATGATGGAAGTTTCATGGATGTGTGAGTTGTGATAAGTGGTGAGACTATATGCGAGATATTTGGTATTCCCCTAGAAGTGAGGGTTGGGCGCATTTCTATTTTGATGATATTGTTAGGGCGTTGTGGTGATACTTGAGACAAATATGGGTAGGTGTGGAAGGTAGTATGGGCCCGTACTACTGAAAGCATTGGACCCATACGCGTAGCAAGGAAATCACAACCCATGGGGTTTTGGTCTCCCGACATTATGTTATTTATTTGATAAGTTGTATATATATTCCATTATGGTGGTGACGAGACGTGTTGCTTCGGGATCCGGATTAGGATCAGGATTAGGATCGGGGTCGGGAGACGGAGGGTTGGAGGTGCTGGTAGCACCTGAGCCCGTGGTTCAGATAAGGACCGAAGAGTTGGATGCCAGGATCAGGGAGATCATGCACGACGAGACTATTGTTGCATTCCTCCCAATAGCAATACTATTGGAAGAAAGTGGGTCTTCAAGAAGAAGACTAACATGGACGACAATTTATACACATTCGAAGCAAGACTTGTTGCTAAAGGTTTCACTCAAAACCATGAGGTTGATTATGATGAAACCTTTTCACCAGTCGCTATGATTAAATCTATTAGGATACTACTTGCCATAGATGCATATTTTGACTATGAGATATGACAAGTGGATGTCAAAACCGCTTTTTTATATGGGCACTTGGAAGAAGATGTCTATATGGTTCAGCCCCAAGGTTTTGTCGACCAAAATCATCCTAATAAAGTGTATAAGCTCAAGAGAGGCATTTATGGATTAAAACAAAAATCTCGTAACTAGAATCATCGTTTTGATGATGAAATCACAACGTGTGGTTTTATTAGAAATGAAGATGAATCTTGTGTTTACATGAAAACTAGTGGGAGTTCGGTGACATTCTTGGTCCAATATGTGGATGACATATTAATCATGGCAGATCACATTCCAACTTTACAAGGTGTAACGACTTGGCTTAGAAAGTGCTTTTTAATGAAGGACCTAGGTGAGGCAGAATACATTCTTGGAATCAAAATCTATAGAGATAGATCAAAATGATTAATAGGTTTAAGCCAAGGTACATATATTAAGAAATTGTTGAAACGGTTCAATATGTAAAAATCTAAGAGAGGATTTGTACCTATGGCGCATGGCACTGTACTAAGTTGATCTCAATGTCCTAGCACAAAGGTTGAGCTTGACATGATTAAGGATGTTCCATATGCTTCTGCAACTGGATCCATCATGTATGCCATGAACCGTACAAGACCTGATCTGGCATATGCTATGAGCATGGTAAGCAAATTCCAATAAAATCTAGGGTAAAGTCATTAGATAGATGTGTAGAAGATTCTTAAGTACTTACAAAGAACTAAGGATATGTTCCTCATCTATGGAGGTGTGGAAGAAAGCTTAAGTGTAAAGTGCTACACTGATGCTTCCTTCACAACTGATCGAGATGATTGCAAATCGCAATCAGGATATGTGTTCATCATCAATGGGGGTGAGCTATCTTGGAAAAGCTCTAAGAAAAGTGTTGTTGCACAATCCACTATAGAGTCAGATTACATTGCTGCTTTTGAAGCTACATAAGAGGTTGCTTGGATAAATAAATTCATTGGGGATGTAGGGGTAGTCCCTACCAATTAGGACCCCCTAGACTTTTTCTGTGACAATGAGGGTTCTATTGATTCGGCAAAAAAAATCAGATCACACAAGAAGACCAGGCATATTAGCCAAAGACTCAACTTCATCTTGTATAAAGTTGAAGAAGGTGAAATTAGTATTCACAAAGTTCACATTGATCAAAATTTGGCGGACCCTTTCATGAAGCCCCTTCCTCAAGCTAAGTTTGAAGGTCATGCTCGAGGAAATATTCTAGTGATTGGCTTTGATCTATGTATTAGTATTGAGTATTAGGACATTATAACATCATCTATTGTAATGACTATGATATATATGGCATATGATATTTTCATTAAATATCTGTTGTGTAATGTCCCAAAAATATGGGCCAAGAATTTCATTTTTAAAACATATTCTTAGCGAACCTTAGAAATAAAACGTTCACTGGTCATATCATTTCATAAAAGTTATCGCATGTCTTGAAAATCATTTCATAAAAACATAATAAAGTCAGAGTACAAATTCCCACGAGGGTCTCGTAATGCGGAAATACAAGGCATGTGTGTGATGGGCCGCTACCACGCCAGCTCCTTCCCCTTCAAAGAAGAGGTACCTGAAACCAAAACTGAAAACCGTAAGCACAAAGCTTAGTGAGTTCCCCCAACATACCACATACAATACAATCACATATCATACATACTGCCAGGCATTTCTGGGGTGCCCGACCTACCCGGTACGACCTTTCTGGGGTGCCGACCTACCCGTGTCAAGCCATTCTGGGGTGCTGACTACCCACGTCAAGCCATTTTGGGGTGCTGACTACCCATGTCAAGCCATTCTGGGGTGCTGAATACCCTTCGGTCCTAACAACTGAACCTTGGGGACTATTTCACCCCCTACTACTGCTACTATCACATATCCTAACATAACAGATTATCAGACATATCTGGGGTGTCTGAACTACCCTTCGGTCCTCACAACCGAACTCGGGGATTGCTCCCCTCCTATTACCTCTAACTCATATAATAGGTCATGCTAGCATATAAACATAACATCACATACTGTCAGACGTATCTGGGGTGTCTGACTACCCTCCGGTCCTAACAACCGAACTCTACTACTATCACATATAACATATCATGCTAGCATATAACATATCAGGTAGTAGCAAACCTAGATGATATCACAGAGACAATGATCTATCATACGTCTCCTACTGGTGGGCCGACATTGTGGCCTTAGACCCACCGCTACTGGAAGGTAACTCACCTTAAAGTAGCTGCTGATCTACGTGGACACTGACTGTCTGCTGCTGTTGCTGCTCTAGAAATCCTCCGGCTATAATTCCCACAAAACCCTTAGTTAAATGTTGCTAACCGACCTCAGGTTAAATGACCATTTACCCCTTACCAATCAAGAGTCAAGTCAAAGTCAACTGCCAGCTGGCCCGACTCGCCGAGTTGACTTGTCAACTCGCCGAGTCCCTATCCCTTTGTCCGACCATAAACCCTTCTCTACTCGTTGAGTTAAGCATTGACTCGACGAGTTCTCCTTCTAAACTAAAGACCAAAAGCCCTTCATCCTACTCGCCGAGTTGTATGAACAACTCGCCGAGTTCATATTCATCATAAGAACACTCTATGCTGAGACTCGCCGAGCTATATGAACAACTCGTCGAGTCTGTTCTTGAGGCAAGAAGATTGCCTTGAACTCGCCGAGTCATGGCATTGACTCGCCGAGTTACTTCATGAATGAGTCTGGCTTCCGACCCACTAAGTCACATCCCACGACTCACTACTCCAACCCGTAACACGAAAAAGGGGAAAAACTTGGGGACTCGCGACTCGACTCGCCGAGTTACATGAACGACTCGCCGAGTCTGCCACATGCAAATACTATACACGCGATTCTGCTTGAATCCAGCTCATGCCATTCATAGATCTGGGTTTCTAGAGCCTGATTAACACGTAAAATTTCCAACTTTACGTGTAAATAAACACCCATGAGGGTTTTAGGGCTTAAAATGCACCAAAAGAGTAGATCTAGGGCTTCTATGCAATATGGCTCCATAAAGGCAGTGGATCCAAGCTCCTGGAGTTCAATCATGCCTAGATCTAGAGGCTAAACAACTTATTACGAACCCTAAAACACAAACAAGCTTGGGGAAAGACTCAAGAAGGACTTTCATGGAGCTACAAGGGACAAATAGCATAAAAACAAAGGGAAACTGAGTTATACCTCAAGGAAATCACTGTGATAACACAAGGATGCTTGGCCTCCTTCTTCTCTTCTTGATCTACTCTCCTTCCCTCTCCAAATCTTCAAGAAAACACACCAAAATGCTTCAATCTCACAAGGAACAAGGCTTGAACGAAGTAGAGAGCTCTGAGGGTGAAGGGGGTGAGCTTAGGGGCGGATAAGAGGGTTTAAATAGGGTGCAAACCCTTGAAATTTAGGGTTTCATCAAACAGCAGGGACTCGCCGAGTCGCCAACTTAAACGTGTTCCGGATCCTGTCTCTACGCGGCGAGTCGGACCTACAACTCGCCAAGTCCAAGGCTAAACATGAAAAACATTAAGATAAATTTTACGTACCAGGAACCAGGTGCTACAAATCTCCCCCACTTATTTTAGACTTCGTCCTCGAAGTCTGCCGCTCGGTCCTGAAACAGCTCGAGGTAATGCTCCATCATTTCTTCCACCGGCTCCTAAGTCCATTCCGAACCCTTTCGGTGCTGCCATTGCACCTTCACTAATTCCACCCTCTTGTTCCTTAGATCCTTCGACTTTCGGTCGAGGATTGCGACTGGGCGCTCAATGTAATTCAAGCCGTCATCAACCTGTATATCCTCTAGCGGCACCACCGCCGAATCATCCACTAGGCACTTTCACAGCTGGGAGACATGGAAAGTGTTGTGGATCTGACTGAGCTCGGCTGGCAGATCCAGCCTATATGCCACCTTGCCCACCCGGGCTACAACCCTGAATGGACCAATGTATCTCGGGCCCAACTTGCCCCGCTTCCTGAATCGAATGACGCCTTTCCAAGGTGACACTTTCAGGAGAACCATATCCCCAACCTGGAATTCCAGGTCTGATCGCCGCTTGTCGGCGTAACTTTTCTGCCGACTCTGTGCAATCTGAAGCCTGCTTCGAACCTGCTGGATCCTCTCGGTCGTCTTAAGCACCACCTCGGTGCTCCCCATGACCCTCTGGCCAACTTCACCCCAACATATCGGGGTCCTGCACCTCCGTCCATACAACATCTCGAATGGGGGACGATCAATACTTGCGTGGTAGCTGTTGTTGTACGAGAACTCAGCCATGGGAAGATAGGTATCCCAGCTACCACCGAAGTCTAGCACGTATGCCCGTAACATATCCTCCAAGGTCTAGATGGTCCGCTCACTCTGACCATCCATCTGTGGGTGAAAGGCGGTGCTAAAATGCAGACGAGTGACCAACTCATCATGAAACTTCTTCCAAAACCTGGAAGTGAACAGCACATCTCGATCCGATATCACCGAAACTGGCACCCCATGCCGTGCCACTATCTCCCTGATATAGATATCGGCCAACTTTTCGGCCGAGATACTCTCCTGAATCGGAATAAAATGGGCGCTCTTGGTCAACCGATCCACGATGACCCAAATCGAATCTACTCCTCGCGCCGTCCGGGGAAGCTTTGTGATAAAATCCATCGTAATATCCTCCCATTTCCACAACGGGATATCCAACGGCTGCATCTTTCCGTGCGGTCTTTGATGCTCGGCCTTGACCTTCCTGCAGGTCAAACACCGCTCGACGTACCACACCACATCCCGCTTCATGCAGGGCCACCAATAGTCTAGGCGAAGATCCCGATACATCTTTGTCGCCCCTGGATGAATAGAAAATCGGGATTTGTGCGCCTCCTCCATCAAGATCTGGCGCACGCCTCCCTGATACGGCACCCACACCCTACGGTGTAGTGTCAATAACCCTCGGCTGTCATAGTCGAAGGAGGTGACATGGCCCACTATTCGCTCACTCTTCCGATGTTCCTCCTTCATAGCCTCCTGCTGAGCTTCCCGAATCTGCTCTAACAGGGGAGCCACCACAGTCATCCTCATGCAAACATCCCTAATCGGCGCCACCTTGTGGCTAAGCGCATCGGTTACCACATTGGCCTTCCTCGGGTGATAAAGGATTTCGCAATCATAATCCTTCACCACGTCCAACCACCGATGCTGTCTCATGTTAAGATTCGGTTGATCCATGAGGTTCCTCAAACTCTTGTGGTCTGTGTAAATGGTACATCAAACCCCGTAGAGGTAATGCCGCCAAATCTTGAGGGCGAAGACCACCGCCCCCAACTCTAAATCATGCGTTGGGTAGTTCGCCTCGTGAGGCTTCAGCTGCCTTGAGGCATAAGCAATGACATGACCCCTCTACATCAATAATGCGCCTAAGCCCGAGATGGATGCATCACAATATACCACAAAATCCTCTACGCCCTCGGGCAGTGCTAAGATTGGCGCCTCGCACAATCTCTGTCTCAGAATCTCAAACGCTGCCTGCTGCTCAGGCCCCCATTGAAAGACCACGGCTTTCCTAGTCAACCATGTCAGGGGTACGGCTATCTTGGAGAAATCCTGAATAAATCTCCGATAGTAGCCTGCTAATCCTATGAAACTCTGAATCTCAGATGGAGACTTCGGAACCTCCCATCTCATAACGGCCTCCACCTTGGCCGGGTCTACTGAAATCCCATTCTGATTGACGAGGTGCCCAAGAAACTGCACCTCGCGCAACCAAAACTCACATTTGGAGAACTTGGCGTACAAGCTCTCCCTCCTCAAGGTCTCCAAAACCTCTCTCGGATGCTCCTCGTGCATCTTGGAATAAACCAAGATGTCATCAATGAAAACTATCTTAGACCGATCCAGCATCGGTCTACACACGCGGTTCATGAGGTCCATGAACGCAGCAGGAGCATTGGTGAGCCCAAACGGCATCACCACGAAATCATAATGGCTATAATGCGTCCGAAACACGGTCTTCTGTACATCCTCCTCTCTGACCCTCATCTGATGATAACCTAAACGTAAATCGATCTTGGAGAAACAAGATGCTACCTGTAACTGGTCAAAGGGGACGTCAATCCTCGGGAGTGGCTAACAGTTCTTTACCGTTACCTTATTCAGCTCCCAGTAATCTATACACATCCGATACGACCCGTCCTTCTTTTTCCCAAACAGGATCGGGGCTCCCCAGGGTGAACTGCTCGGTCGGATAAATCCCTTGTCTAGCAGCTCCTGTAGCTGCGTTGACAACTCTTGCATCTTAGGAGGAGCCAACTGATATGGTTTCTTGGCTATCGGAGCTGCACCAGGAACTAGGTCGATCCTGAACTCTACCTGCCGCTCCGAAGGTATTCCAGGAAGCTCCTCCGGGAACACATCAGCGTAGTCTCACACCACTAGAACCTCGCTCACCTTCGCCTCACCCACATCCCGGGTGTCCATAACGTACGCGACATATCCTGTGTAACCCTGCTGAAGGTAGCGCCTAGCTCTCGCTGCTGAACATACTGTGGGTCCACGCTGTGGCCTCTCGCGGTGGATCACCAACTCTCCCCCACTGGGGGTCCTGATCTGCAATAACGGCTGCGCACAATCTATCACCGCCCCATTAGGGCTTAACCAATCCATGTCTATAATCACATTGTTCCCCCGCAAAGGAATGGGAACCAAATCCACCAAGTAGCGCTCCTCAAATAACCTTAGGACACAATCCCTGAATACTGCTGACGCTCGCACCGATCGATCATCGGCAATCTCTACCTCTAAAAGGCAATCCAACATGCCTGAAGACTCAGTAAACCTCTTGCTAAGAGTGAGGGAAACAAATGATCGGGTGGCACCCGAGTCAAACAACACCTGAACAAGAATACCGTTCACATGGAACAACCCCGTCACCACATCGGGTGCGGTGCGTGCCTCCTTTGTAGTCAGCTGAAACGCCCAGCTCCTCACCACTGGAGCCTCTGCCTTGCCCTGCCGTCCATCAGTAATCCGCAGGGTAGCTAGAGTCGGCGCCTTCACTGGCGCTGATGCTGTCAACTGGGGGCAATTGGCCTTCTTGTGGCCCCTCTGGTTGCCGTGGAAACACAACAACTCCGATGACTGAATCACAGGTGCAGGGGCAGTACAATCCCTGCTGAAATGCCTAGCCTTGCCGCACTTATAGCAGCCCGACGATCCCAGTCTACATGCCCCCTCATGAGGTCTGCTGCATTTCCTACAACGGCTCGGTCCTGACTGGCCTTTCGTCCTACCATCTGATCCCTTGGGCTTCTTCCCCGAAGCCCCTCCTGCGTGACCCTCCTCTGTCTTCCTCTTCCGGATGTGCTCCAGATCTATCTCCCTCTCCCTTGCCCTGGCAATCATAGAGTCCAGGGTAGGGCAAGCTGAATAACTGACATGCTCCCGAATATCAGCTCGTAGCATGTCATGATAGCGGGTCCTCCTCATATCCTCATCACCCGCGTACAGGGGCACCAACAACGCCCTCTCCCGGAACTTGGCGGTGATCTGCGCCACAGTCTCCGTCGTCTGTCTCATATCTAAGAACTCCCTGGCCAGCTGCTGAAGCTCAACAGCCGGTGTGAACTCTGCCTGAACCTGGTCGTGAAGTCCGACCAAGTCATAGCCTCGATAGCCGAGGCTCCCAATGAGTCAGCCACGGACTCCCACCAATCCCTAGCTCGATCTCGTAAACACCCTGCTACAAACCTCACCTTCGACCCCTCAGGGCAGAAGCTAATCATATGTGCAGACTCAATGTCTGCAATCCATCGTTTGGCAGCTATGAGGTCCTTCGCTCCGTGAAAATCCGGCGCACCACTGCCCCGGAAGACCTTGAAGGACAGTGTGCGAGATCCCGACTGGCCAGATGCCATGTCACTCCTGAATGCCTGGAGGCGATCCTCCATCAGCTCCAATATCCCTTCCTTGATTGACCCGAAGATAATGGGGGTCGACTCAAGGATGCCTCTGGTGATCTCTGACACGATGAACTCGCATAGCCCCTCATCTACTGGCTCGGAACCTGATCCTGAACCCGATCCCTCTCCTGTACTGCCAATTGTTGGCCTCGAGGGATCACACATACTACAAGTTCCCTGGTCTTATCTTGGCCTTCCTCGGTTCGGGTACGGATCCTCTGCTTTCAGTAGTACGGGCCCATACTACCTTCTACATCTATCTGTACCTTCTCCAAGGACTGCCTTGACTCTAGCAGATCCCTTTCACTACCGCTGATCTCTGCTACTCTTATCCTAGGCTTACCCTAGGAAACCTCTGACTCCACCCAACCCAGTCCTCAGCTGCTGAAGGTCTCTTTATGATGCCAATTAGCTATTACCTGAATACAATCACATGCGACGAGGCTCGGATAATCCTTCGAGTAAGGGACTCATCCCTACAACGGTTAGGACTCAAACAAGAGCTATGCAATAGGGTCAAATCCAACACTTTAAGATTATTCAACCCTGATCACATGTGACTTTAACGTATTCACCTAAAAGATAACTCCCATCACTCAAAGCCCACATAGCACAAAGCATGCAACATTTGGACAAAAGGAAACAATCTCAAGCAACTCTATCCTCGCAGAAGGAAATTGAACTAGCATACAATGCTAAACTCGTACTATCAGGCATAACCTAAACATGCTATCTTACTGCTGTCTACTCAATTCTAGCATGAAATTTTCATACACTGAAGCACGTAAAGCAGGCACATAAGGCATCACTCCTAGATCCTTAGTGCTATTCTAGCATGTTGTTCTACTGAAACTGATAAACATAACATAAACTTGTATGGGTACTTTGGGGAATACTTACTTGAGCTCGGCCGGTCACGCACATCACACATATTGTTCCTTCTTAAAACTCTTTACTTAGCCTTTTAGAAAACATTTTCTTCTTTAAAATCTTTTAATCCCTCGATTTGAGTTCAGACACCCTCGAAGGTGTGTCCGAATCCCTCAAACCAGGACTCTGATACCAACTTGTAATGTTCCAAAAATACGGGCCAAGAATTTCATTTTTAAAACATATTCCTAGCAAACCCTAGAAATAAAACTTTCACTGGTCATATCATTTCATAAAAGTTGTCGCATGTCTTGAAAAGCATTTCATAAAAACATAATAAAGTCAGAGTATAAATTCCCAGGAGGGTCTCGTAATATGGAAATACAAGGCGTGTGTGTGATGGGCCGCCACCGCGCCAGCTCCTTCCCCTTCGAAGAAGAGGTACCTGAAACCAAAACTGAAAATCGTAAGCACGAAGCTTAGTGAGTTCCCCCAACATACCACATTCCATACAATCACATATCATACATACTGCCAGGCATTTCTGGGGTGCCCGACCTACCCGGTACGACCTTTCTGGGGTGCCGACCTACCCGTGTCAAGCCATTATGGGGTGCTGACTACCCACGTCAAGCCATTCTGGGGTGCTGACTACCCACGTCAATCCATTTTGTGGTGCTGACTACCCTTCGGATCTAACGACCGAACCTCGGGGAATATTTCACCCCCTACTACTACTACTATCACATATCATAACATAATAGATTATCAGACATATCTGGGGTGTCTGAACTACCCTTCGGTCCTAACAACCGAACTCGGGGACTACTCCCCTCCTATTACGTCTAACTCATATAACAGGTCATGCTAGCATATAAACATAACATCACATACTGTCAGACGTATCTGGGGTGTCTGACTACCCTCCGGTCCTAACAACCGAACTCTACTACTATCACATATAACATATCATGCTAGCATATAACATATCAGGTAGTAGCAAACCTAGATGATATCACAGAGACAATCATCTATCATACGTCTCCTACTGGTGGGCCGGCATTGTGGCCTTAGACCCACCGCTACTGGAAGGTAACTCACCTCAAAATAGCTGTTGATCTGCATGGACACTGACTGTTTGCTGCTGCTGCCGCTCCGGAAAACCTCTGGCTCTAATTCCCATAAAACCCTTAGTCAAATATTGCTAACCAACCTCAGGTTAAATGACCATTTACTCCTTACCAATCAAGAGTCAAGTCAAAGTCAACTGCCAGCTGGCCCGACTCGCCGAGTTGACTTGTCAACTCGCCGAGTCCCTATCCCTTTGTCCGACCATAAACCCTTCTCTACTCGTCGAGTTAAGCATTGACTCCACGAGTTCTCCTTCTAAACTAAAGGCCAAAAGTCCTTCATCCTACTCGCCGAGTTGTATGAACAACTCGCCGAGTTCATCTTCATCCGAAGAACACTCTATGCTGAGACTCGCCGAGCTATATGAACAAATCGTCGAGTCTGTTCTTGAGGCAAGAAGATTGCCTTGAACTCGCCGAGTCATGGCATTGACTCGCCGAGTTACTTCATGAGTGAGTCTGGATTCCGACCCACTGAGTCACATCCCTCGACTCACTACTCCAACCCATAACATGAAAAAGGGGAAAAACTCGGGGACTCGCGACTCGACTCGCCGAGTTAGATGAACGACTCGCCGAGTCTTCTACATGTAAATAATATACACGCGATTCTGCTTGAATCCAGCTCATGCCATTCATAGATCTGGGTTTCTAGAGCCTGATTAACATGTAAAGTTTCCAAATTTACGTGTAAATAAACACCCATGAGGGTTTTAGGGCTCAAAATGCACCAACAGAGTAGATCTAGGGCTTCTATGCAATATGGCTCCGTAAAGGCAATGGATCCAAGCTCCTGGAGCTCAATCATGCCTAGATCGAGAGGTTAAACAACTTATTACGAACCCTAAAATACAAAAAAGCTTGGGGAAAGGCTGAAGGACTTTCATGGAGCTACAAGGGACAAATAGCATAAAAACAAAGGGAAACTGAGTTATACCTCAAGGAAATAATTGAGATAACACAAGGATACCTAGCCTCCTTCTTCTCTTCTTGATCTACTCTCCTTCCCTCTCCAAATCTTCAAGAAAACAAACCAAAATGCTTCAATCTCACAAGGAACAAGGCTTGAACGAAGTAGAGAGCTCTGAGGGTAAAGGGGGCGAGCTTAGGGGCGGATAAGAGGATTTAAATAGGGTGCAAGCCCTTGAAATTTAGGGTTTCATCAGACAGAGGGGACTCGCCGAATCCAGAATATGGACTCGCTGAGTCTCCAACTTAAACGTGTTCCAGATCCCGTCTCTACTCGGCGAGTCGGACCTACAACTCGCCGAGTCCAAGGCTAAACATGAAAAACACTAAGATAAATTTTGCGTACCTGGAACCAGGTGCTACATGTTGTTTTCTTTACTAACATGTTTAATCCATGAGTAAATTTATTCACTCTAAAACTCATAGTCAGTTATTATTGTGGGAATAGTGATAACGTAAGACTAATATGAATTGGAATGGTTGACAAAGCGTTGTAACCAATTTCATAGGTACTTGATAGAGAGCGAGTATTGGATTGACCCATTCAACATCATTACGTGGATCATTGTCATGAATAATACTTGATAAAGGTAATATTTGTATATCCTTAACACCTAAGATACATATATGGAACTTGAGTGTGTACAATCTTATGCTTTGATGTACTTAAATGTTGTTCTTTAAACAGGCAGTTATAAATTGACGACTTTTTAATTTCATCATGATAATTATTTAAATTATCAGTCATGTTTTGTGATGTAATATAATTTAATCTATAACTTTATTTTATTTTAACTATTATTATTATAAATTTATTTTTAAAAAACTTAACGAAATTTCAGTTATTATAAAAAATAGTTTTTGGAGATTTTTTAGTTAATTTACTTTTAGATTTATGTTCTTTTATGTTTATTATGTTTAATATTTTTCTTTTATCTATTGTAAAAAAATATAAATTGAGTTTGTTTAAAACTTTATTTGATATTTTACTTTAGGTTTTAAATTTTACACTATATTTTTAAGTTTGTTTGATATATTAATTTAGGTTATACATTTAACACTATAATGAGGTTATTGATAATTCAAGAAGTCTTCCATTTATGATAATATTTATAATTAATAACATATTTAAGTTAGAAACTATATTGTAGGGAAATATGAAAAGTTGGGAGTTTCAAATGCATGAGGTTTAAGTAAAAATGTTAGCTTTATAAGATACTAGACGAATGCCCGCACGTTGCGCAGAAACACTTATATAGTTGTAATCTTTACAAATATATGTTTTTTTATATATAGCAATAACGTTGTTGTTAAATTTGATATAATAATTCATATATACTAAATTGATATAATATATTGATTATTTTGAATTATATGCTATTATATACATCTATTATAACTGCATAATCTCAATCGCTTGAATGACTTATATCCACGAGTTACACATGAATAAAATTAAATATAATATATGGTTTAATGTTATTTATAGTTTTTGTTATTGTTAATTAATTTTTTAAAATTTATTTGCTTAATGTTTTAATTTCTATCATTATAATTATTTAAAACATCAAACATTGTTTTTTTATTTTAAAGTTAACAATATAATCATTTATATAAAGTTATTTTTAACTAATATTATTGTAATTTATTTTAAGCTACTTATTTGAAAATTGTTAACGATTATAAATGTAACATCCCGAAATATCAAGAGTAGAGTAGAAGGGCTAAAAGAGTAAATTGGGAAAGAGTGACTCGGCGAGTCCATGGGTGGACTCGGCGAGTAGAGTCGCGACCGGGTCGCGTGTTAAGTAGCTGACTCGGCGAGTCAGCAAGATGGACTCGGCGAGTAGGCGCTGAGTGGAGAAAACCCTAATTCTCGGGGTTGAGCCCTATATAAAGAACATTATGTTTTCCTCCCAGCCTCTTCATTCCCCCTTGAGTCCCTGAAACCCTAAAATCGTGGAGAAGCACCATTGTTGAGCAAATTGGAGCTTGGAGAGGTGGTTGTTGAAGAGATTCTAAAGAAGGAGAGGCTTGGATCAAAGGGCTTTGCAAGGATTCGAGATAATCTTCTCTTGGAGCTTCCTTTTGAGGTATCTTTCCATTGTTTGAGCTGCTATTGTCTAGATTCTTCATTTTAGGGTTTGTGGGGAGCTTGTCTTTGGAGTCTAGAGGTTAGATCTGAGGTTGCTACCTCAGATCTGGAATGGAGAAGGATCAGAGAGCATGAAAGTCCCTGTGTTGGGTATTGGATAAAGCTATCATGTCCCAAACCTTAGCCCTAATGTGCAATTGGCCTAGATCTCTTTGGATTCACGTAAAGTTTGCCACTTTACGTGATGGATGAGTTGTAGGGGGCTAGATCTATGTTTTGGATCAATTGCATGGCTTGGAATGCTTCTGAATGGATTCAGACCGGTGGTACTCGGCGAGTCACATGGGTGTACTCGACGAGTTACTTGAAGATGAGCAGGAACTCGGCGAGTTGTATGAACGACTCGGCGAGTAGGTTGAAGATAGCCTTAGACTCGGCGAGTCTTGTCGAAGGGTCCCAATATATTTTCTGGTCGAGTTGAGAATTGGTGAGTCAAGGGATGACTTGGTGAGTTGTGCGCGAGTGGACTCAGAGTCGTTGAACTCGACGAGTCTCGGGGTGACTCGGCGAGTTAGGTCGCGTATTGAGGGAAATTCTGAGTATGGGGACTCGGCGAGTCATCGGGTTGACTCGGCGAGTAGAGTCAGTCAGGGGTTGACTTTGACCTTGTCTTTGACCAAGGGTTGACCAGTGATTTCCAGGGGCATTTTGGTAATTGTTGATTATTATTTTGAGTTCAGTGCATTGGTGGTTGTCCAGTGGTGGAGATCGTATAAGTGATCGGAGCAGCTTGGGTTATCTGTTCAGTCGGCACTTTCGAGGTGAGTTATCCTCACTATATCAACAGGGTCTAAGGCACCAAGGCCGACCCTTATCGGATTGAGATCCGGGTAGTTGTTGTTATGTTGTTACTATGATATGTTTGCATCCTGAGAGCTAGGATGGTATGTGTTAGAGACCTGATTGAGATCGGTATCCTTAGAGTTAAGGAGATGTTATGCTAGTGACCTGTTAGGTTGGTATCCTGGTTAGGATGATGATATGCTAGGTGATCTGTTGGATCTGCTTGTTGACTGTGAATTTCTATATGATTGTATGTATATGTGCACATGGTTGTTTGGACTGAAGTTGGGTTGAGGCGGGTCCTGCTGTGTACAGTAGGCCAAGATACCCAGGGCGGACCGGTTGTCCCGAAGGCCCAGCGAGCGGTCCGGATAGGCTGTAGGCCCCGAAAGGGTGGACCAGATGTGCCGAAGGCTCGGAGAGTGGACCAGATAGGCTGAAGGCCCGGTGCGGGCGGACCAGTCATACTGTAGACTCAGAGAGTGGACCAGGTGGATTGAAGGCCCGGGAGGGGGCGGACCGATCACACTGTAGACTCGATGTATGTGGATAGACTCGGAGGGTGGACCAGGTGGACTATAGGTCGGTGCGGCGGACCAGTCACACAGTAGACCCAAAGTGCATGGCTGTTCTATGATCGGATATGTTATGGCATGTTATCCGTGTATGGTATTTGTGGTTGGTATTTTAGGGATATCTCACTAAGCTTTCGGGCTTACAGTTGTGGTTTCATGTTTTTCAGGTTCTTCAGGAGACTGTGGCAAGGCGAAGGCGTGATCGTACCGCTCCTCATGATTTTGTAGCATTGTGATTCTGTGAACATGTTAAATGTTTTGTATTGAAAACCTTTTTGTAAAGATTTAATGGAATCGAGATGTTTTTTGAAAAATTTAAAATTGGTTGTATTTTTCGGTCGTTACAAGTTGGTATCAGAGCCTTGGTTTGAGTGAATTGGAGGAACATTCATGTGACTCCAGTCTCAAATCGAGGAGAGTTTTCAAAAGAGTATTTAAAATGGTTTTCAAAATGAGTAAGGGAGAACGTGGAGGTACGATCAGCCGGAGCCAGTAAGTAACCCCAAAATACCATGCATGTTATTTGTTTTTGAGCTTTGATAGAACAGCATGCTAGTGATAGGCTAGGGATCTTCAGGATTTCATGATATGTTGCCTGATTTGTGATGCTTGTAGCCTAGGGTTCCTTATGGGAGATTTTCAGTGTTCCTCTGGTGGTGAGGGTTGAGCGTTGTTATGCATGTTTCTCTAGGGTGTTGTGGTAGTACTTCATACAAATATGGGTAGGTGTGGAAGGTAGTATGGGCCCGTACTACTAAAAGCACAGGACCCATACGCGTATCAGGGAAACCATGATCTCTAGGGTTGGGTGGGGAGAGTTGGATCCCAGGATGGTGGGAAGAGTATGAGATTTTGTGTGGTGTTTCTTTTCAGTATGGAGATTCCGAGGCATGACGAGAGTGGATCCGGATCAGGATCGGGAGCTGGAGAGAGAGTTCCGGGCGGATCGGTGCCGCCCGAGGTTATCGATCAGATGAGCACAAGCGAGTTGGATGCGAGGATTCGTGAGATCCTGCGTGATGAGATTGCTGAGTTATTCCGGGCTGAGTTTCCAGAGTTGTTTGGGTCGATTAAGACCGCCATGGTGGAGTATTTTGATGAGCGCTATGCAGCTCTCACTGAGACGGCTGCCGCGGCGGCTACAACGACTGTAGCAGCGGCAGGGGGAGGAGCTAGTCTGGGTTTTCAGTATCGGGACTTCGATAATACGAAGCCTCCCACATTCGATGGAGTTCAGGACCCGATTGTTGCTATGAGGTGGTTATCAGACGTGGAGGGGTGTTTCTTCACATGTTCATGCCCTGCTGATCAGAGGGTGAGGTGTGCTCTGAACCTGTTGAGGCTCGGGGCGAAGGATTGGTGGAGATTGACCACGGGGTCATATTCAGATGCGCAGAGGGCTGCAGTATCATGGGATCAGTTCCGAGAGATGTTCGTCACTCGTTATGTTCCGCAGGTTGAGAGGGAGAGATTGGCTCAGGAGTTCCTTGAGCTGAAGTAGGATTCGGAGTCGGTGACTGAGATCACCAGGATGTTCACTGAGAGGGCGATGTTTTGCCCAGAGTTCGCTTCGGAGCAGGCTCAGATGTCTCGATATCTGAGCATGCTCAAGAGGGACATCATGCAGTTTGTGTCTACGCAGAGGTGCGGGACATTATTGGAGTTGCAGGAGGCCGCTAGGCAGCGTGAGTTAGAGATTGAGTTGCAGTTGCGCGAGCTGAGGCATGCTCCGATGCAGTCGCAGCCGGCGCCGAAACGGTCCAAGACCGTTGATGTTAGAGTGGGGGTCTGAGCAGTCACACTTGTGGGAAGTGTGGGAGGGGTCACACCGGGGTTTGTAGGTCCGGTGGTGCATGCCGCAAGTGCGGAAATGAGGGGCACTATGTGAGGGATTGTCGGCAGTCAGCGCCAGTTCGGGATTTGAGGATTTGCTATCATTGTCATCAGGTTGGGCATTTGAGGGTCAATTGTCCACAGCTTGTTGCAGGACCGGTGCAGGCTCCAACACCAGCCATTTTGAGGATCACAGGTGGAGGTCAGGGTGGAGCAGAGCCCCCAAGGGCTGAGGGTCGTGCTTTTCAGCTGGTAGCAGAGGAGGTCAGGGCAGTGCCAGATGCAGCTGCGGGTATGTTTCTTTCTTGATGTGTTTTTATCTTGTGGTGTAATGTTTTTGAGCTGGTATTCTGTTTGGTTCTGATGTGGTATTCGTCATTTTGCGGGTTGTGGTTTTGGTTATGGGTTATTGTTTTGGGAATTCCGTTGGTTATCATTCATGAGGGTTATTAGTGGCAACCCGGCATTGGGTTTCAGGCCGGGTAGCATCTGCTTTTTGAGGAGTGGTTAGATGTAGATTGAGTTTCCTTCGAGCAGGTTGATCGGTGTTGATGTGAGATCTCATTGAGGTTGTTTATGCTTGTGGGAAGCAGTCCGCGTGTAAGTGTTTTCTTTGTGGAAGAGTTGTTCTGGGAGGTCGGTGATGGCGACCGGTGGTTGATAGTTAGTGCCCAATCCGGGAGATCGATGAGTAATTGAAAGTGCTTAGCTGTTGGGATTCAGCAAGTGTTCTGTTAGCCCAGAGTATAGGCTGATAGGAGTAAGTGTCGGACATGCGGGGCGGAATTCAGACCTAGGGCATTTGATTATGGAGGGCCTGGGAGTAGGCCGGGATCGAGTATGTATGATGGAGTTAGAGTTCGGAACCCCTTGAGGGCTAGAACGGTATGCATGGGAGGACTTCCGGGGGAGGATAGCCCGGTATGTTGAATGCTAGTGGAGCGGTCCGGATAGACTGAAGGCCGGTAGGCGTACCAGTCAGGCCGAAGGCTCGGAGAACGGTCCGGCCAAACTGAAGGCAGTGAGAGCAGTCCAGATTGGCTGAAGGTTCTGAGAGAGTGGTCCAGATGGGCTGAAGGCCTGGTGAGGCGGTCCAGTCATGCTGAAGACTCTGCAGGTATTGTTGGAACAGTTTGAGGATATGGATGTGTATGTTGCAGTGTGATTGCGTTAGAAGGTCTAGCCCCGGGTAGTGATCTTGATTAGTAGAGGTAGTGCATGGGCTTGAGAGTCCCTGCGATGAAAGTCAGAGTATGTGTGTTGGATGGATAGCGGATACGCTAAGAGGGTGGTGTAGCGTTGGGCGAGCACCGCAACACTTGTTGGAGTGGCATTATGACCAAGTGGATTCCTTGGAAAAGGAAGTGAGAGAGGTGTGTGACTCCGAGAGGGAGTGCAAGTTCACGAAAGTGAAAGCGGCAGAGCAGAGTTATGATTAGAGTAATTCGAGTATGGTTTTTGAGCAGCGTGTTTGCGGCAGTGGAATAGAAGCTCATCCGGTTGGGATGTCTGCTGAGGTTGCGGAGGAATTCCGCAAATGTAGAGCCAAGAGACTCGGAAAGGATGCAGGGAGAGAGCCTTGGGCTCTCAGTGTGATTTTGATCAGGGTATTGGATATGTATTAGTGGTTCATTATGGGGGATGTTGGAGGATATCATCAAGTGTATCAGGTTTTCCCAACCTGAGGGTGCTGGAGAAAGTTCAGCATGTGTATGTGATTGCAAGAGGAGAACTCGTGGGAGTTGCTCTGAGATTGAGAATGGGTCTTCCGTCATCGCGGAATGGATAGAGTGAGATTCGGATCGGGGATCCGATGGTTCATGGCTTTCTAAGCCCTTATGGGTCGAGTGATTGTTGAGATTTGGGGCAGTGATGCGTCATGGGTAATACGCGGTTGTTGAGTGTGATTATCAGAGGGTAGAGCTAGTACCCAGCCCGAGACGGTGGATAGGACACCATAAGGGAAGAGAAAGTGTGTTTGAATTTCGATGGGTATGCCTTGAGGGACTTGGCCCGGTTAAGGTCAGGTGGCGCGTTATGGGAGTATCGTTGGGATTGAATTACAGTAGGCTTCGAGGACGAAGCCTAATTTAAGTGGGGGAGAATTGTAACATCCCGAAATATCAAGAGTAGAGTAGAAGGGCTAAAAGAGTAAATTGGGAAAGAGTGACTCGGCGAGTCCATGGGTGGACTCGGCGAGTAGAGTCGTGACCGGGTTGCGTGTTAATTAGCCGACTCAGCGAGTCAGTAAGATGGACTCGGTCAGTAGGCGCTGAGTGGAGAAAACCCTAATTCTCGGGGTTGAGCCCTATATAAAGAACATTATGTTTTCCTCCCAGCCTCTTCATTCCCCCTTGAGTCCCAGAAACCCTAAAATCATGGAGAAGCACCATTGTGGAGCAAATTGGAGCTTGGAGAGGTGGTTGTTCAAGAGATTCTAAAGAAGGAGAGGCTTGGATCAAAGGGCTTTGCAAGGATTCGGGATAATCTTCTCTTGGAGCTTCCTTTTGAGGTATCTTTCCATTGTTTGTGCTGCTATTGTCTAGATTCTTCATTTTAGGGTTTGTGGGGAGCTAGTCTTTGGAGTCTAGAGGTTAGAGCTGAGGTTGCTACCTCAGATCTGGAATGGAGAAGGATCAGAGAGCATGAAAGTCCCTGTGTTGGGTATTGGATAAATCTATCATGTCCCAAACCTTAGCCCTAATGTGCAATTGGCCTAGATCTCTTTGGATTGATGTAAAGTTTGCCACTTTACGTGATGGATGGGTTGTAGGGGGCTAGATCTATGTTTTGGATCAATTGCATGGCTTGGAATGCTTCTGAATGGATTCAGATCGGTGGTATTCGGTGAGTCACATGGGTGTACTCCACGAGTTGCCTGAAGATGAGCAGGAACTTGGCGAGTTGTATGAACGACTCGGCGAGTAGGTTGAAGATAGCCTTAGACTCGGCGAGTCTGTTCTTGGGCTCGGCGAGTCTTGTCGAAGGGTCCCAATATGTTTTCTGGTCGAGTCGAGAATCGGTGAGTCAAGGGATGACTCGGTGAGTTGTGCGCGAGTGGACTCAGAGTCGTTGAACTCGACGAGTCTCGGGGTGACTCGGCGAGTTAGGTCGCGGATTGAGGGAAATTCTGAGTATGGGGACTCGGCGAGTCATCGGGTTGACTCGGCGAGTAGAGTCAGTCAGGGGTTGACTTTGACCTTGTCTTTGACCAAGGGTTGACCAGTGATTTCCAGGGGCATTTTGGTAATTGTTGATTATTATTTTGAGTTCAGTGCATTGGTGGTTGTCCAGTGGTGGAGATCGTATCAGTGATCGGAGCAGCTTGGGTTAACTGTTCAGTCGGCAGTTTCGAGGTGAGTTATCCTCACTATATCAATAGGGTCTAAGGCACCAAGGCCGGCCCTTATCGGATTGAGATCCGGGTAGTTGTTGTTATGTTGTTACTATGATATGTTTGCATCCTGAGAGCTAGGATGGTATGTGTTAGAGACCTGATTGAGATCGGCATCCTGAGAGTTATGGAGATGCTATGCTAGTGACCTGTTAGGTCGGTATCCTGGTTAGGATGATGATATGCTAGGTGATCTGTTGGATCTGCTTGTTGACTGTGAATTGCTATATGATTGTATGTATATGTGCACATGGTTGTTTGGACTGATGTTGGGTTGAGGCGGGTCCTGCTGTATACAGTAGGCCAAGATACCCCGGGCGGACCGGTTGTCCCGAAGGCCCAACGAGCGGTCCGGATAGGCTGTAGGCCCCGAAAGGGCGGACCTGACGTGCCGAAGGCTCGGAGAGTGGACCAGATAGGCTGAAGGCCCAGTGCGGGCGGACCAGTCATACTGTAGACTCAGAGAGTGGACCAGGTGGATTGAAGGCCCGGGAGGGGGCGGACCGATCACACTGTAGACTCGATGTATGTGGATAGACTCGGAGGGTGGACCAGGTGGACTATAGGTCGGTGCGGCGGACCAGTCACACAGTAGACCCAAAGTGCATGGCTGTTCTATGATCGGATATGTTATGGCATGTTATCCGTGTATGGTATTTGTGGTTGGTATTTTGGGGATATCTCACTAAGCTTTCGGGCTTACAGTTGTGGTTTCATGTTTTTCAGGTTCTTCAGGAGACTGTGGCAAGGCGAAGGCGTGATCGTACCGCTCCTCATGATTTTGTAGCATTGTGATTCTAGGAACATGTTAAATGTTTTGTATTGAAAACCTTTTTGTAAAGATTTAATGGAATCGAGATGTTTTTTGAAAAATTTAAAAATGGTTGTCTTTTTTGGTCGTTACAATAAAAATATCTTTAGGAAATGTTTTAGTTAAACTGAGATTACAATTTAGTTTTTTCATTTATCACTACAATTTATAACTTTTAACTATTTACAAAATATTCTTTGGTTTTTTAAGTGGAACTGAAGTTTATATTAAGTTGACATTGTAATGTTATATTTAAATTAAAAATTTAAGTATTTTGTCCAAACTTTTCAAAAGTTGTAGCTTTAAACTGATAATGGTTTACATACAACAACATATTAAATCTAGTAAAGTAAGTATAATATGTTAAAAATTAAAGAATAATTTTATAAGTAGAAGTAAAGTTATTATTTTAAAATTGAAATTTAGTATATTTATGATTACACTTTAGGTTTGATATTTATCTAACTTTGTTAACCAACTTATAATCATTATTAGAAAGACACTACAATTAATCACTTTTAAATATTTACAAAATATTTTTTGGTTGTTTAACTTAAACTAAAATTTATATTTAAGTTGACCATATAATGTTATAGTCAAATTAATAATATAAATATTTTATACAAATTATTCCAAAATTGTATCTTTAAAATGATAATGGTTTACATCCAACAATATATTAAAACTAATAAATAAAGTATAATATGTTAAAAGTTAACAAATCAGAACTTTATAAGTAGAAGTAAGATATTATTTTAATATTGAAATTTAGTTTATATATGATTACATTTTAGGTTTGATATTTATTTAACCTTATTAGCCAACATATAATTAGTATTAGAAAGAAATTGAAAAGTCAAGAGAGTTTCAAATGAATGTGGTTAAAGAAAAAATGCATGGGAGTTTCAAATAAATGTGGTGAAAGAAAAAATGTTTCCTTTATAATATAGTATGATATGATGATATGGTATGATAGAACACTTACTAAAATTCAATCATATAATGGTATTTACTCACGTTTTACGTGTGTATAAAATTAATTAGATGTCTTATCTATTTTAGTTAACTAATGTAACGATTTATTAACTTTAAAGAAAAATTGACGACGTTTTAATTTCATCATGATGATTATTTAAATTACCAATCATTGTTTGTGATGTAATATAATTTAATCTATAACTTTATTTTATTTTAACTATTATTATGAATTAATTTTTACAAAACTTAATGAAATTTCAGTTATTATAAAAAATAGTTTTTGGAGATTTTTTTAGCTAACTTTACTTTTAAATTTATGTTCTTTTATGTTTATTATATTTAATATTTTTTTATCTCTTGTAAAAAATATAAATTGAGTTTTTTTAAAACTTTATTTGATATTTTACTTTAAGTGTTAAATTTTACACTATATTTTTAAGTTTGTTTGATATATTAATTTAGGTTATACATTTAACACTATAATGAATTTAATGATAATTCATGAAGTCTTCCATTTATGGTAATATTTATAATTAATAACATATTTAAGTTAGAAACTATATTGTAGGGAAATATGAAAAGTTGGGAGTATCAAATGCATGAGGTTCAAGGAAAAATGTTAGCTTTACAAGATATATAGATAGATATAGATATAGATAGGAGGAAGGTTAAAAATATATTGTTATAATATTGAAAAATATATGTTTATAATGTTATGTTATTGACATTAACTTTGACATAATACTTTTATACTAATATATATATATATATATATATATATATATATATATATATATATATATATATATATATATATATATATATATATATATATATATATATATAATGTCAACTATTTTAAACAATAATATTCATTGACATCAACCCACCTTCCTCATTAATAGGATTAAATACAATTATTTATTTAGTATTATTTTTAACAATTGTTATGATTTATTAATTAAAATTTTTTAATTATGCAATTATTTTCTAATTTCATTAATCATGTTTATTTAAAATACAATTTAGTTGTAGCTAACATTATGTAATTTATAATTTGATGTTATTTTCATTTAAAATTATTGTTCATTAGTTTTAAACCACTTATTTATATTAATAAGTTAAAGAAGACTTTTAGGAAACACTTAATATTATTATTCGAATATAAAACATATACTAAATAATAGAGTGATAAAATTGACAATTTGCATTTCAAAAGAGGCTTGCATGGATAATATGTCATGTCCTTGATTTTTATAATTTGATTTTATGATTTTAAATTATTGTTCATTAATTTTAAAAACACTTATTATTAATAATAAGTAGAAGAAAACTTTTAAAAAACACTTATTATTATACTTAAAATGATAAACATATACTAATATATAAAGTGATAACATAGACAATTGGCATTCTAAAAGAGACTTACATGGATAATATGGATAATATGATATATCCATGATTTTTAATTAGTTATTGCTTTGAAGCAACACAAACATACAAACATATATACAATCTTTAATTAAATATTGTCTATATCACATTCCATAACATATGATCGATAACATGAATCGAATCTAATTTACATTAAAATTTCAACCACAACATACAATGATTGTCATAAAAGAATACTGAAACCATGAAAAAAAATTATTATATAACAAACTTACAAATTAAAAAGTTTAACATAATAACATGGCTCGAAAAATTGTCCAAAGCCCTCAAACCAACACAAAAACCTTTAAACTTGTTTTCTTTGTGAATTTTGTATGTGATTGGTATTTGTATGTCTACTCAAAGAGATTAGCCTTTTATAGTAGATTATCCATTAATTGCTTATTAAACATATTATATAAGTTATAAAACTTTTGAAAGGTTAATCATTATTAAGAGACTTTTGAGTGGTATTCTATAAAATAGGAGGTTTCAATGAATATGGGTTGAGTAAAAATGCCTCATAAGAGTTTCAAATGAATGTGGTGAAAGAAAAATGATTCATTTATAAGTATATATAGATTAATATATGTTATTAGAAATAGTTATGTCAGTATCATTGACTTTGAAATAATATTTTTTTACATTATAATTACTTTAAATATAGAATAAGATAGATACATATTTAAACTAACTCATCTCAATAGTGTTTATTCTTGGATAATATAAAATTTCATTAACTTTTGATTTATTATATTATTTACTATGATAATTAATCAATTTGTATAGTTATCTTTTAGAATTGTATTATATTAATGATATATATCCAAACATGCTTTTGTTCTCTAACAATAGTAATTTGATCTATCATTTTTTCCTCATAAAATACGTCCATAAATATTGTCTTCCATTCATTTACATAAACAAAAATTTACAATCTATATATAAAATCAGTTAACTTTGAAAAAAATATTTAATTACACGTTTACATAGAGACGAATGTCAGTAATGAAATCATTTTACCTACATAATATCACACCACTGAATATAATTCATGTCATCTAGGCATAATAGTCACGCGGGTAAGTCGGATTCCGAGTTATCGGTTTGATGTTTGTCACATAACCGAACCATATTACTTCCATTAATCCGCTTTTTGGTTATTCGGTTCCACTTTGAACCAATTCGGCCACGTTACTCGAATACCACACTAAATTCCAATTGTTGCATTCGTTTTCTCTTACTCATGCAACGTCACCAACTTGTTTGATATCATCTTGGTTATTATATTTTGGCAACCATTAACTTGGTCAAGCTTTACACTCGGGTACATCGAATCATGTGAATATATCATATATCATATATTAATATATAGAGATATAATATATAGAGTGAAACATATGTAAATACCATGGTTGCAGAAATCGGGATTAATCGGCGATTAATTGTGGATTAATTGTTTGGCGTTCTCCAACCATCGAGGATTAAGGCACTAATCGGAAATTTAGGATTAATCGGGTTTGGCGGGATTAATCGGCCTTGGCATGATTAATCGGTCAAAAAAAGTCAAAAAAGTCAAAAAGTAAAAAGAATTTAATTTTTTTTTTCAAAAAACCAACTTTCTTTTTTTACTCCAAAATTTTAAAATTTTCGAATATTATACCAAAATGTTCATATTTTCATATTTCCAAATTTTCAAATTATAATTTTTCTTATTTTCAAATTTTGAAGTACTTGTTTTTCTTCAGATATATTAATATTTAATTAATTTTAATATTTTATTAATTATCTATGGTCCCCGATTAATCCTCGATTAATCCCCACCAAGACAGATTAATCCCTTAACACCAGTCGACCATCGAGCTACCGTCAAACGATTTTTACAACTTTGGTAAATACTAATTTGAGTTAAAATATTAAATCACCCAAGTCATGTGTTTTAATGAATTAATAATACTATAACTTTTTTTTTTAATTAAAAGCAATTATATAAACAATCATCACTTTTTAAACCTATAACGTATTTATTCAAGTGAAAAAATTAAGCACGCGAGCTTAATAAAAAATCCTCTAAGAATGAGCAATCTTATTATTCTACTCAATTGGAACAAATAATAATTACAATCCCAATTATTATCTGAAAGTAAAAAAAATATTATATTTAGAGGAATACATGGTTGAGATGTATTACAACTCTCGATTTTGGTTTCATTGGAGATGTGAGAAACAACCCATGAAAACACACAAATAGAATCCAAAAACTTCATCAAAAGTGAGAAAAAGATTAATAATAAGAATAAAAATACTACATATATTAAATCAATAACAAACCTTATTACAAATAATCCAAAAGTTTTAACAACAATATATCAATTGGTATTCTCTGCAAGGAAATGAAATTACGCATACACATAGGTAAAGAGATATTATGAGGAAACCTTGAGAGTGTAATGACCATGAAATATCATTAAGTGTATATATATATATATATATATATATATATATATATATATATATATATATATATATATATATATAAGTTAAAACATGAACATGATTTAATCGAATTGTTTCATAAAATACCATTAAGTATAAAGAACACCGAAATCTGAGCTATAACGAAGAAGTTATGGCCTATCAAAGGTTCATGACAGAACCGACACAACACTGCGTGTTGTAGAAAGTAAATTTACACTAGAATACTTTTTAGCTTTAACGATCTAAATGAAAGTCGTAGTATACAGAAAACCGAGAACGTGCATAAAAATAACGTCCAAATCTGACTTCCTGTGACGAAGTTATGAATTTTCTAAGATTTGGCATAATAATATGCAGCCCGAAACTCAAATTTTAAATCGAACAACTTTTAGCCAAAACAGCCTAAACGAGAATCGAACATCTTGTCAATAGAAATACAAAGGTAAAAAGACAGACGGAAACAAAAGTCGGATAAATAAGTTTTGAATTTTTAACGGACTTTTCATGTCCCGGCCTGTTAAAAATATAATTTTAAAAATAATATCAAATTTTGTTAACGGAGTCTAAATGGAAGTTGTAGAGCACGGTCTCACCTACACGTGGATATAAACAACGTCAAAAACGGAGCTCATATGCGAAAGTTATGAATTTTTGAAGTTTAAAAAATAAATTCTTGAAGGAGTACGCACCGCGTACTCGGACTAGCTTCGATGCGTGTTAGTAGTCTTGAGATCTCCGAACCTCGGAACCCGATCAAAGGACACGTATCTCATATGCGCAGCGTATGAAAGTTTGTTGTGCATACTGAAGTACGCCCAACATAATGCGAGGCCTCAGCGTCCTATAAATAGCATGCGAGACCTCCGGGTTTTGCTTACCATTTTTCTCACACTTTCACCTCAAACACCCTTCTAAAAACCCCCGAATCTTAGGGAAGCCCCTAACACCCAAAGAAAGCCCTGAGCAATCGAAGTCCTTGAGAAAATAATCTTTTTCAGTCGAAACTCTACCCGCACGAAACTCAATTTTCACCAAAAACTCGTAATTTCAAGTAACGAAGTGCTACCCAAATCACCACTTATCATGTGAGTTCATACCCCTAAGTTTTCATAATTTTTCACTATTTTAGGGGGAGGGGGGGGGAATACAAGTAAAACACAAGAAATTTGTGTGTGTGTGTGTATATATACATAAATATATAATTTTATTGATGGCAATAATTAATAAATACTAAAAACATATATATATATATATATATATATATATATATATATATATATATATATATATATATATAGTTGTTTTCAGTATTTTGATAATTATTTCCATCAATAAAATTATATATATATATATATATATATATATATATATATATATATATATATATATATATATATATATATAATTATGATTCAACAAGCTTAGAATGGATGATTTGACTCCATTTCCTGTTTATTGTTTGGTTGTGGGTTTAGGGCAGAATTATTTATTCGACTGTCTGTTTAATCCAAATTATATAAATATTATATTTATATAAGTATAAATTCATTTTTAAACTTAGAGGGAAATACAGGTAAAACGCAAGGAAATATTGTGATAAACATCAATATTATTCAAATAGTTTTCAGTTGACGTTTTCATATAGAAAAAAACATATAAACTATAATAGGTATAGTTTATGGAACAAATGTACTATTTTACAAGTTCAGGTTACATTACAGAAACAAACATATAAACTATTATAGGTATAGTTTATGAGACATACATACAATTTATTCATTTCAAAAATGAGTTTTCATCATTCTACACGTAACCGTCGATATAGCTTTGTGAAACATACTTCAATACAGTCCTGAAATTATAACCAGAGCCTCCTGGAGGGTGAGCGTGACACTTGTGTATAGATCTATACGGGACTGACAATCCCGCACCTAAGTTGCTTGCAACAGCTAGCCCGGCAGGCCTGTGGTGAGAAATGTCATTCCAATTACGACGCCTGAAGAACGTCGTGTTCTGGCATTTCTATTTCATCAAGTATGGCTATGATAACCCACAATTTGGTATTGAAAAGTACGATTAGTGTATGAATAATTAAACAACTTCACATGGTTTTATTTGAAAATAAAACTATAATACAATATTTGACCGTACAAGTGGTGAATGCCAAGCACTTATAGTTACAGAGTTGTCATGCAAGTACAAATACAGAATACATATTAGTACAGAGAAAACATACATTTCATGGTTAAAACTACACTATACTATTTCAGAATACAGTAGTAACTAAACATTTCGGCCTTAGGGTATTAAGACTAAAGAACATCCAAAACAGAAAATTTGGGATTTTCTGGGAAAAACATACTTACACTTTCAAGGAACAAATGACATATTTTTCAGTTACAAACATGCTTATGAACTCACCAACCTAATTGTTGACACTCTTTTCAAAACCACTTGCTATTCTGAAGCAAACAATAAGCAAGTACCTACAGGTTTTGAAGACGATGGAGCTAGACTTATGTCTTTTTAACTTTTGATATACATTTTGTAATCATGTACATAATGGTTTTGAACAAAAATGTAAAAATTATACTTTATTAATGCATGGTTCTTGTACTTTGATTTCTATTATGCAATTGTTGTGATACTGAACATGATGTCATCCACCCCCGAACATTTCCGTTGTTACGGTTTGGGGGTGTGACATCAACTCGGGCCATTGACTTTGACTTTAACTTTAGTCTTTGACCAATTTTGACCTATGAGGGGTTTTTAATCATTTTGTTTTGTATTTAAGGAAATCTTTTATATTTAGTGGTTGAGTAGAATCGATATCGACGTCGGGATCCGTTTAGCTACCTTTTAGTATTCGAGGTGAGTTTCCTTATCGGGTTCAACGGGTCGAAGGCACCAATGCTAGCCCATGTTAATGTTATGTTGTTAGTATGCTAGATGTCTTTGTGACTCTTGCATGTCCCTGTGTTTATGTGTTTTTTCGGGATAAGGCCCGATGTCAAGCGGGGCCTATTGGATATATGTATATTATATGATTATTCTATGTATATGTGGTTATTTGATATATGTTATTGTATGTTGGGCATGGCCCTTTTACCGAGCTCAGGTCGATGTCGGGTGGGGCCTATTGCCAAGCGGGGCCCAATGTCGGACGTAGCCCAATGTCGGACAGGGTCTAATACCGGGCAGGGCCCGATGACAGGGCGGGGCCCATTATACGTTTACTGTATGATTGTTATGTGGTATTTTGGGGAGACTCACTAAGGTTTGTGCTTAATGTTTTTAGTTCATGTTTCAGGTACTTCCGGTTGTAAAAGGAAGAGCTCGGGATGACTGCATCACACACACTGTCAAGATTTCACTTGTGATGTTTACTCTGATTTTATGACAAATTGATACATTGGGTTTTATTTAAATGGTTGGATGTTATTGGAAAAATACTATTTTATCTATTACTAAAATGAAAATTTTGGGACCATATTTTTGGATGTTTCAAGCTGGTATAAGAGCGTTGGTTTGAGGGATTCGGGCACGCTCTTAGGTGTGTCTGAACTCAAACTAAGGGCTTGGTAGAAATTTTCAAAAGAAAAGCATTTAAAAAAAGATTTCTAAAAGAGAAAAGGGTGTGGTGTGTGCAATCAGCCGAGCTCAAGTAAGTTATCCCAAAATACCCATACATGTTTATTTATGATATGAATTGTTAAATTGTGAATCGCACGATAGATTAGGGATAAGGATCTAGGAGAGATGCCTTTTTATGCCTGTTATATGAGCTTATAGATTTGCATGCTAGTACTGATCAGTCTGTGATAGGATGGCCTGATTAGATTATGTTCTTTTCTGATTACTTGATGCTTGAATGCTGCTTGCTTTGTGCTTTTAGGAGTTCTTGTTAATCTAAGCTAATTAGTATGTGAATATGCTAAGTCACATATTATGAAAACTAAATAATTTTAGAAGGTTAGGTTTAGCTCTATTGCCCAGCTCCTGGTTGAGTCCAACCGTTGTAGAAAGAGACCTCTCATTAGAATAATTATCTAGTCTTTATAATATTTAATTGTATTTGTGAGCTATTTAGAAAAGGTTAGCATGAGTTCCTTCTGTAGCCGATGACAGATAGTGGTGTGGGATTGCCCTAGGAAAACCTAGGATGAGATTTAGTGATGGGAGCCCTAGCTGTGAAGGATGTGTTGGTTATAGAGTAACTTGGTTGAGTGATGGCACTTCTTGAAGAAAGTATGGATAGATGTGGAAAGTAGTGTGGGCCCATAATACTAGAAGCATAGGATCCGTACTCAATTCGAGGATGGCTGTAATGAAGCCAGGGAGCTTGTGTAGTATGAATTCCTCGATATGTGAATTGATGCTTATTCTGATAGTTTTATGGTCTATTTTCAGTATGGTGGTATTGCGAGGCAGGCTAGTGGGCAGTTTCGGTGTTGGGGAGGGTTCTAGCTCAGGTTTTGGAGCCGGGCAGCTTGATGACCAGACGGGAGAGTTCATCTCTTCTAAGATTACGCATAGTATCCTTGATCAGACTCGTGTAAGGAGGGTATTATGGAGATTATTGATGAGAGATTAAGCGCCTTCCACGTTGAGAATATGGAATTGATCGGGATGCGCTCTCTGACCTTTAGGGAGTTTCGGGCTTATGGAGCACCAGATTATGATGGGGCCAAGGACCCTATTGCGAGCAACAGGTGGTTAGAAGATGTTGCCAACGCCTTTCATACCAGCCATTGTCTCGAGGGAGACAAGTTAGACTAGCATCATGCCTCCTGAAGGACAGGGCACGTGATTGGTGGGATGGGGTAGGGCATGTTATAGGAGGTGATGCCATTGAGTCGATGACCTAGGGCATGCAACAGGTGGTTAGAAGATGTTGTCAATGCCTTTCATACCAGCCATTGTCCTGGGGGAGACAAGTCAGACTAGCATCCTGCCTCCTGAAGGACAGGGCAAGTGATTGGTGGGAGGGGGTAGGGCATGCTATAGAAGGTGATGCCATTGAGTCGATGACCTAGAGTGATTTCTCGACCAGGTTCGGGGCCGAGTTTACACCAATGATTGAGGTAGAGCAGCTAGTGCGAGAGTTTCAAGATCTCTGTCAGATGATTAAGACGGTGACTGATATCACCGTTATGTCTAGGGAGAGGGCACTTCTAGTTTTGCAGTATGTGGTGGATGAGGAGATGAAGAAGGCCCGTTACCATGTGATTCTAAGGAGCAATAGTCGGCAGTTCGTTAGCCGATCCAGCTGCAAGACGCTAGAAGACATGATAGTGATGGCTAGGAAGAGGGAGATTGACTTAGGGATGGAGAAGAAGAGGAAGCCAAATTCCTCGATGAGTATTGAGGGTTCGGGTAAGAGGCCCAAGGTAGATTCTAGACTAAGAAGCCAGCAGGACCGTAGCTGTTGTGGCAAGTGCGGAAAGATGCACGAGGGGATGTATAAGGGTGCGTTCTAGCTGCTTTAAGTTTGGCCAGACTGGTCATATCAGTATAGATTGTACTGCCACCACCCCCACCACTCTGTTATCTGACCTGATTTGTTTTCAGTGCAATCAGAAGGGCGACAATAAGGCCCATTGTCCGAGTTTGACTGCAGCAGAACCAATGTCAGCACCCGCTCCTGTGACATTGAGGATTACTGACGGCCGTCAGGGCCAAGCAGATGCTCCAGTGACAAAGAGCAAGGCTTTCCAGCTGGAAGTGGAGGAGGCGCTTGTAGCTACTGACGTTGTTGTTGGATAAGGTGTCTAAGTCCATAACTTACTTGGTATATACTTGACCCGACCCGGCATGGTCCATTTGGGTTGCATTTCATCCAAACTATTTATGGATAATTTTATGAGAGTTATACACATATGTTTATTAATATATTGTAAGTTATAATATATTAATATGAAGTCATGTTATTTAATTAGTCTTGGTCTTAAATTAATTATGAATTAATTTAGAGATTAAAAGGAAGACTAATTAGATTGTGGGCTATTGGTTTTATATAGTGTGGGCTAACACTCATTTGTTAATGGGCTAGGCTTGTATGGAAGTCCATGGATGATCCATGGAGCTTTTAACCCATGGATCCTTGGAAAAGGAAAGGTCATGGGTTATTAGGGTTTCACCCTAATCATGTACACTATATAAGCATGCTTATGTTGCATGAAGTAGCCACTAGTGGCACTAGTGTGTGTGTTTTGTGTGTGACCGATTTTATAAGTGTGTATACACTCTCTCAAAGTTTTCCAAGAGTTTGTGGTGATTTGTGATTCCATTTGAGGCATTCACACTATTGGTGCTTGGCCCTCAAACTCCTTAGGAATTGAACTCATCATCAAAAGGTATGTAATCTCATCTAATTCTTTTATGTTTAAAAGTACCCCATGCCATGTTAGATAGGTTATGAACCTTGGAAAATTATTATTTTTCATGTATTTAGACAAACATAGATCCATGGTTTATTAGGGTTGCATGCACACTTAGGAAGTGTTAGATTGCTCAGAACCCAACAGTGGTATCAGAGCCTAGGCTTGCTTGTTTGAATACTTGATGCAAATTGCTGAAAATCGAAGATTTTATGCTGTCTGCACAGCTGACTCGCCGAGTCCATGAAGGGACTCGACGAGTCCAAGGCAAAACTCATCCAACTCGGCGAGTTGGTTCATGCACTCGATGAGTTGGACCCCCAGACAGCATATCTTCGAGTTTTGGTGCTGGAATTGGTCTAGAATCATTACCTTAAACTGTTTTGGACTCATAAAACCTGTTTTTGATGTGGTAATGATGATGGTGGACCAATTTCAAGGTTATAATCAAAATTCCATGATTTTATGTGTTCATATAATTCTTGAAATTTTGATGATCATGTTCATGTTCTTATGAATTTAGAAGATGATAGGAATTATTTGCTGAATTGTTTAGGATTAATTCTTGATCATTTATGTGTTTTAATGGAGTCCATAATTTTTCCTCAAGTTATGGATATCCAAAGGTCACTTTTCTTTAACACACACTTAAAACACATAAGTTACATGAAAATGAAGAGTCTTCATTTTTATGAACCTTTAATTCATAAGTTATGAAATGAAAAGTTTTGGATGGTTACAAAAGATGAAGAGTCTTGTCCTTAAGTTATGGAGGTTCAAGAGTCACTTCATTAATAAATATATAAATAAAGTGTAACCTTAATTAATTCCATAAGTTATAAAATAAAGAAAAGGTAATTCTTTTATTAGTTTAAAGTCTTCCATAACTTGTCCTCAAGTTGTGGAACTTGAAGAGTTTTTGGATTAAAAATACTTTAAACACATAAATCATGGAATTAATTAGTTTTGAATAGTTTCAAAACTTGCCCTCAAGTTTTTGGAATTTGGAAAAGTTTCACACACTTTAATAAACTTTAATTCCAACACTTAGAATTTTAAAAGTTAAAATTCAACCCTTATACTATTATAAGATTAATGGTTAATTATTATATATATGTATAAGAACAAGTCGTTTTACCGTTAGTAGGCCTCATTCACGAACCCGGTCTATAAGGTGGGTATAAGGTTGTTGCCTATAAAATGGCGACTTAATGGGTGTCCACTCTCACCCACCGCTTGCTTGATCGGTGGAGGGTCGTTAGCCGAACGGGTAGGACAATGACTTTAAATTCTCATTAAAAGTATAATGATTATTATAAAGTAACTAAATATATTTTATTTAATTCCCAATATTAGTTACTTTAGGAAAAATGTGAATTTGGTGCTAGCCCATGGAATTCACACTTTGTACCTTACCAAGTCGTTGGTGGAGCGTGTGTGGTTAACCGGCACACTAACTTGGACTAGTAAGGATCACGAAGGGTGACTTAATGTTTGTCATAGATCAATGGAGCGTGTGTGGTTAACCGGCACATTGATTAGGTGATAATATTAAGGGTACCAAGTGAATTGGTATGGTTATTCACACCTTGTTTTGTGATCCTCGGCATCCCAAAATTTGAGAGGGCACAATCGAGATTGAAACATGCCATTGAAAAGTTCAATGAATCTCAAAAGATCTAGGAATTTCAAATCCAATTAAAACCTAATAAATTATTTCGTTTTTCATGGTGGAAATTGGTGAATCGTCATTCGCCTACCTTCAAATATTTTATAGCTTGGATTACGGCATCCCTCTTCCAAATTATAAGAACAACTAACCATACCAATTAAGGACTTTGAATCAACTAACTTGATTTTCTCCCATTATAGATGTCTGGTTCAGACAACTACGATCTTCCCAAATCTCTTGAAGATGGTGTCCCTCAACATCATGCTTCACTTCCTCCACCTCCTCTAATTATTCTCCCTCACCCACAAGTTCTTGAAAAGTTTAAAGTCACTCAATCCCTATTGGCAAGCATAGTCTATGTGTGCTCACATCTTGGAGATAAAGTCACATATTGACAAGCCGGGAGAGTTGGGTGTCAAATTCCCGTGAAAGTTGGATGTTCAATCACTTTCTTAGTAACATAGTGAGTCTCTTTGGGACTACTATGAGGCAGACTATGACATGACCCTTAATGATGTTATCTATTTGCTTGGTGTTGTGGAATCAACAATGATTTGGAACACCAGTAAAGCAAATTTGATTAAAAGAACAACTTCCCAAGTCTACATGGACATCGACAATGGTAGCATTGGATATCTAGAAAAAGATTTCTCTTCCCAATGGAAAGGGATCGGCCATAGTCAACTCGGTTGACCAAATGGTAAAGAGAAAGGCTAAGTCTGAGATAGTCTCATGTACCATTACCAAAGGGTCCATGTGTTTTGTTGCCAAAGGAAGGGGCATTGGTTGCGAAGCTGCCCTCTTCACCTGAAAGGTCATAAGGTTGATCAAGTCAAGAGGTTCGACTCTACTTCGGGTAAAGTCCACTGTCTAACTCTATTAAGTTCCTATTTGGAGATTCTTATTACATAATGTGAATGGGTCACATGCTGATGTTTTAAGAATCAAAGAAAAGAAAGGAAGCTTAAAGTAAGTATATGTTGATTCTGATTGCAAAGGTGGGTTTCGATCGCATGGTTCGGCAATCAGAATTTTGAGCTGTTGCTTAAGAGTTATAATATATTGCTTATGAATAGATAACAACAAGGTTTTCATGTGGATTGTAAGGATAAGTTTTTCCGCAAAGTTTTAAAATAAAAGAAAAAAAAGGGTTTTCATCAGATGTACTCTAAAAATTCATTGACATGTATTGTGGGTGGACTCCCTAAAATAATGTTGTCAAAAAAGAAGATAAAACCGGATAGTTATGGACTTAGAGCCTAAGAGATAAATACTGGAAATTATGGACTTAATGCCTATTAGATATAACCCGGTAGCGATGGACTTCATACCTATTCCTTAAGACAAATCATTAGGAATAAATATAGAAGGATACCTACTGACAAGTATCATGGAGGAATCCTTGAATTCGTACTTTCAGCACAGATGATCCTTAGGGTAGATCCTAAAGAATAAAGAAAATAATGGGGATGGGAAATTGGGTTAATTGTTTGATGATTACACATATTAATTATATTATTGTGGGTTGACAACCATATGTACTCACCTGGTTTCCCAACATGACCCACTCAATTTATTCTATCACAGATTCACAGGTCGTGATATGAAAAATACATTATGTTGAGAGATTCGAGGAGTATTAAGCCATTAGTTTAATTACAATAAGTCTTGTAATATTTCGTTTTGCTTATGTTTCTGTATTGACGACGACGCCCCAATGTTTTAATATAAATAAAATACATTTATTCGGAAATGATTCGATAATATCATTATCTTGATTTTCTTAGGAACAAATTCCACAATATTGTACTTCAAAAAATATACTCTGATTTAAAAAAAACATAAACAAATCGGTATTTTCTAGCCATTAAATTAAGGATGTCACAGTTCGTATCAAAGCATTAGTTTAAGAGAACTAAGAGTAAGGATTTATTTCCATACTTAAACTTAGAATTCTAAGCGATGAACATGAGGAGTATGTCTATTATATTCTAGGTAGTACACCTGAATTGACACAACTACTAGCTTACTTTAGGATTAGATGTCTAATTTGCTTATTGTGCTAAATAACCATTGCATGTTATATATATGAGATGCCTTAGGTAACCTATCTAAATTGATATTACTAGTTTTAATGTATGTTACCGACCTAGAGTTAGGAAATTTTATGTGTTCAAGTTTCTAAACATTTAATGACGGTGTTATAACTAGCATATAACTTTTGAAAGTGATAAGGAGGATTATGCATCTAAACCTTCTCTGTCTTAAATTTATCATCTCGAACAACTACTGCGGTATACAAAATGTCATGATAAGGACTCGTACCAGACTAAGCAACTAGAGGAAATATGAAAGTTCATGATAATGAATGACACCTATCGGAATATATCGCAAGAGAGGTATCTTTCCTTTAGAATGTGTCTAATTAATAATACGTCTTGTGCTAGAGAAGTACACTTTCGATTAGCAGGAAGAAAGAACTTTTGGTATAATCCCTGAAGTAATCCCATCATCTTGCATTTCTACGAACAGCCAGGTCGAAGCAGAATTACTGTTGAAGATATGTATGGAAGAAGTCCTAGTAGAGTCTAGCGAAATTTTTATGATTTTTTGGACACATTCATATGTGTTAAATAATAACTTAGTGGTCTGCGAGACAATACTCGGGATGAGTATGAGTAGATGTGAAAGGTGGTAGAGGCATATACTACCGGAAGCACAAGACTCGCACTTGGATTAGGGAAATTCACAAGGTTACTAACTCTCTAAGTAATCTAGCTATTTTGTTCATTTCCATCATTACTTTTGTTTCGGTAATGACTATGAAAATAAATATTTTGACGTTAGTATTCATATCAAATCGAGTCTAACTAATCTATGAAGTAAGTTCGACGTAGCTTCCGAGTTTAGATTGAAGGAAAAGATAATCGAAGCAATCGGTAGAGGTATTGCGTTCGCCGTTAAGATTAACCAGCTTGTAGCTAGAAGTGCTACTTGCTAAAATGTGATCATACCACATTAGAACATGAAGGAAGGTATCTTATGTGTTAGAGGCCGACTTAAAGAGACCTGAGTCTAGCCAATGCATCATAGATGAGAGGTCATTAAGGACATGACCCATTGATCTGTTAGAATAATCGAAGTAAAGACCTTATCTTAGGCGTAGTAGTCTCCAATAGAGACCGAATTTAGAAGGAAGAGCAAGTACAAGATTGAGCACCGCTTATAATCAAGAAGTCCAAGAGTTCGATACTCATTTGAAAGGACATAAGAATTACAGTTACCACCTAGGATGGAAATGTAACATGTAGAGTCACTATACAAGCCCTGTTTTGTTGATGATTCTGGGACGTAGTCATCCTAAGGGGGAGATAATTCTAACGTCCGCAAATTCGGGCTACTCAATTTAGAGATAATAAGCGTTAAAAATGACTTTTTTTATAGAAGATTATTTTGGATAAATAATCTTAACCAAATTTATAGTATATGTAACAAGGATTATGTACATAAAAAGAATGTTGAAATCTGTCTTATAAGGAAGAAGTTATGACTCGTTGAAGGTTCATGATCAAACTAGCACGACTCTTCGTAACGTAAAAAATGAATTTTTGATAAATTACATTTTATCCTTAGTAATATAAACAAAATTCATAGTATTCACTAAACCGAGAGCGTGCATATAGAGAACATCCAAATCTGACATCAGTAGAGAAGTTATGATTTTTCAAAGTTTTAGCGCAACAGTGCGGACACAGAAATTGAATTTTAGATCGGCCAATTTTTAGCCGAAATGATCTAAATGATAACTGAAGATCTCGTTAACAGTGTAATATAATCATACTGTTAAATTTAAGAATGGTTGAGAATTAGCCGATGGGGTCAAAAGAAAAGTTGTAGTACTCGGAAATACCTACACGTGGATATAATGAATGTAAAAAACAGAGCTCGTATGTGAAGGTTATGAATGTTTAAATATCTTCCATTTTTTCTGCATCTGGTGCCACGTGTCAGTACCAGAGGCGAAGCGTTGGTTCTTACGTATGCTCATGACTTGAGAAGCGTGTCTCGCGACGTGAGAGGCCCCTGAACAGCCTATAATTAGAGCCAAAATTTCACTCATTCTTCACACCTTTCCGTTTTATTCTCTCCCAAAGCCCATAAGCCCCCAAGGCCTTTCTGTAGCACTTTCTAAGTATTAGTAGTGAAGCTACGGATTGCCAGAAAGCCCTAAGAAATAGAGCTTTCGGTTTAGAAATTCTGCCTGCGCAAAGTTTGGTTTCTCGCTAAACCACCTGTAAGTTGAGTTATGCTTGTTGTACTTTAAGTGTAACTTATGTTTAAGTTCATTATCGTTATTATGAAACTATAAAAAAGATTTATCAGTAATTCCAAGTCGTTATACTGATTGATCTACTTACAGGAGGGGTGTCTAGAATAGTTACATTGGCTTGGTTGTTGGATTTCAGAAAATCTATACGCTGAAATGATCCTGCCTCCCAACTGTCCTTCCAGACTGATCCTAAAGTTGACTTTGAATTAATGATGAATATAGACTAATAATTAGTCACAATAAATATTAGAGACTCATTGATAATAATACTAGGTTATGTTGAAAGAAAAGACATTTTGTAGAAGCAAAGCGCTGTCTGAGTTTCGAGTCATCGATTTAACAAGTGAGTGGATAATTACTTTCATATTACACATAGATATGAAGTTTTTAATACAAATACATGCTATATGTGCCTGTTATCTGTGTTCCTGTAATCTATACTAGATGAACGATTGATACATGTTTTACTTGATTTAAACTATATATGTATTTTTATACCAATAAATATATTTGCTAAAGATAGGTAGATAAAAGATGATATAGATGATAAGAGATGAAAGATGATATAGATGATGAGAGAAGAAAGATAAAATATAGGATGAGAGGCCTTCACTTTAAAGATGATGTCATCTAGTAGAGTATAGATGACAACCAGATACTATTCTTGACGGTCCAGTGGAACGCTAGCAGGCTCGTAACTTGTAGGTGTATGTGAGCCATGTGTTCATTAGATGTACTCTAAAAACCCCATTGACATAAATTATGGGTGGAATCCCTAAAATAACATTGTCAATAAAGAAGATAAGCCCTAGCAAGTATGGACTTAGTGTCGAATATATAAACATTGGCAGCAATGGACTTAGTGCCTATTAGAAAAGCCCTAGTAGCGATGGACTTCATGCCTATTCCTTAAGAGAAATCCTTATGAATAAATATAGAAGGATACCTATTAAAAAGTATCATGGAGGAATCCTTGAACTAGTAATGTTAGAATATATGATCATTAGGGTAGATCTTTAAGAATAAAGAAGATAATGGGGATGGGAAATTGGGTTAATTGTTTGATGATTAAACATATTAATTATATTACTGTGGGTTGAAAACTGTATGTACTCACCAGGTTTTCCCACCTCACCCACTCAGTTTTTTTTTATTGCAGGTAGCGATATGAAAGATACATTCTACTGAGATATTCGAGGAGTATTAGGCCATTAGTTTAATTACATTAAGGCTTGTAATATTTCATTATGCTTATGTTTCTGTGTTAAAGATGATATCTCAATGTTTTTGTAACGCTCGATTCACCAAGTATGACCCTTAAACATTATTTCAGTTAATCAAGGACTAGCTGAGAGTGTGTTGGGTTACAGAAGGTACGCACGACGTACTCCTTTTCCATGTGTGTTTCAGGATGACCCCTACATACGCTGGACATACCCATATGTACTTAGGGCGTACTCAAGCCAGAGGCAAACCCTAATTTTTAGGATTTTCACCCTATTTAAGCTCATTAATCCCTTCAATTTCATCACCTTATTAGCCTCCTTTGACTCTTGAGTCATATGTCGAAACCCTAATCCATTTCCCTAAAGTATGAGCTTGTGTGAGTGTGTTTTGGGTGTGTTTAATGCTTAGAGAAGAAAAAGAAAATTTGTGAAGAAGCATTGGATCAGAAAGAGTTTGTGGATACAAAGGTTTCTCATTATTTCTAGCTTATTGGAGGTAAAAATCTTCTACCTTGAGGACTCCATATGTTAGTTTGTAGTTTAGGGATTATTTCATCATAAAATGGTCCTTAAGGTATTTCTTCAGAGTATGAGCTACTCTAGAAGGTTATAATGTTAGATCCTAGTGTTTCTAACATCCCTTGAGTATACAAATGGAGTCTTGTTGGATTAAATTCAATCATGCAAATATTGAAGTTGGTTTCATGAAGATAATGTGGTTTAATCCAAGATTTGCCCCCATTAAGACATGAAAAAGCATAAAGTTGGCAACTTTATGACTTAATGCACTTTAATAAGCCTACACCTAAAATTGGACGTTGGGTCTTAACTGATTAAGACCTTAGAATGAGGTTTTGGCCAGTTGCAGAATACGTCGAGCATACATACGGGTATGTTGCGCGTACCTGTATGAAGGCCTGATAATGCGAGGGTGTGAGTACATTGGGCGTACTAATTGGCACGCTGAGCGTACTCATCATAGTGGGCCTTGGGCTTGTTTCGTGATTTATGTGGGACTTAGGGACTTTGGGGCCTTTTTGGGTCGTGAGTTTTCCTATGAAGGGATTTTAGACTTGGACCCATTTTTGACATGACATTTCTTTTGGGCCTTGGGACTAATTGTATGTGGGCTTTGGTGGATTAGGCCTAATAAGTCAAGGATTAAGTAGCTTTTTCCCTTAAAGATAGGATTTAGGGTTTGGACCCTCGTGTAGGGCTATTGACCTAATTTCTAATTAGGGCTTATTTTTACTTGTGATTTAGAGTGAGAGGATTTTGTGTGTTACCAGCTCGAGTGTGATTTGATACCTTCAGTTTGAGGTGAGATCCTTCACTGTATTTATGGGTTGAAGGCACCATTGCCGACCCACTAGTTTATGCTTGTAGTATGATGATTATCTTCATGATAATTATCTGTTATGCCTGTATTTTCTTGATGTCTCTGTGACTCTTTTTATGATATTATGTGGTAGTGGTAGGGGTGAAATACACCCGATACTGGTTGAAAGTAACTGAAGGGGTTGAAATATACCCAATATCGGTTGAAAGAGACCAAAGCGGTTGAAATATATCTAATACTGGTTGAAAGAGACCACAGTGGTTGAAATATACCCGATACTGGTTAAAAGAGACCGAAGGGGTTGAAAGCACCCATATATGTTTGATTGTTTTGCATGTATGCTATGGGGTATTTTGCGGAAACTCACAAAGCTTTGTCTTATGGTTTTCAGTTTATGTTACATGTACTTCCAGCTCGAAAGGGAAAGGTCTGGCCTGATCTCACTACATCCACCTATGTTTTTCCGCATCAAGTGATGTTTTGTGATTTTGTACTTTGACTATGTTTTATTATGATATACTTTCAACTATTTTGATATGATTATCATATGATCAAAATGATCTAAAAAAATTATCTGCGTTTTTGGGATGTTACAAGTTGGTATCAGAACCTTGGTTTGAGGGATTCGGGCATACCCTTGGGTGTGCCTGAAATCAAATCGGGGGTTGTATAGATTTTCATAAAATGAGACGTTTTAACTAAGGAAAATTTATAAATGAAAACGGGTGTAACGCATGCAATCAGTTGATCTCAAGTAATCCTTCCCAAAATACCCATACATGTTATATGTTTTACTCTCTGATATGAGAACTGCATGCAAGATTAGGGACTAAAGATATGCTTAGCGTTGCATGATAGATTGTTAGGAGAGATGCCTTTATGTGCCTATTGTATGAGCTTATAGATTTGCATGTTAGTATCAGATCAATTATTTTATAGGAGGGCCTATATACGTTATGTTCTGACTTGAGTTGGTTGATGCTCGAATGTTGCATACTTTGTGCTTTAGGAAATTTTATTAGTACTAACTAACTAGTGGAAGAATGTGTTGGGTTACCTGTTATTGAGATTGGATAACTTTAGAAGGATATGTTTAACTCTATCGAACAGCTGGTGTTTGAGTCCAGCTGTTGTAGTGTGGGACCTTTCATTCGAAAAATTATCTAGTACCGATAATATGTAATGGTATTTATGTGGTAGATAGATGGTATTACTAGGAGTTCCTTCTGCAGCTGATAGCAGAGAGTGGTGAGGAAGGGAACCCTAGGAAGCCCGTGGGATATTTATTGGTGCGTAGGACACCTCATTGTATGAGAAGAGTATTAGATGGGGAGGAGTAACTTAAGGGAGTAGGGGTAATTCTTTAAGAGGGTATAAATAGGTGTGGAAGGTAGTATTGGGCCCGTACTACTGAAAGCACAGGATTTATACCTGAGACCAGGAAGACCATGATGAACTAGGAAGCATGAGAGTGTGAACCTTCTCGTGTGTTTCCTAATTGTTTATGTGGTTATGTTTCAGCATGGTGATGACGCGCAATAGATGTGACAACCCAAAATTTCTATTTGTACAAACCCTACAGTCAAGCACTACAAATAGAATTCAAACTCATTTTTGCTAACTTTTATCTCAGTTTAAAGTCCGTTTGGGTGTTTTTAATATTAATTCGTCAAACGAACAAATAAAAGGAAGTACTTTCTAAGTTTATGGGATAAGAATTAAACATTTAACACCATAACAAGGTGTTTACGGCCAAACTTTGGGAGTTTGAGCCGTAAACTCCTCTTTGCTGTGAACTCATGCTTATGGCATGAGTTTACTCCCCATTTTCCTCACTTTTCACTTTCAAGCTCAAGAACACCCACATTCTCTCTCAACTATCATAAGATCTTCTTCCAATTTTTCCAAAAATGTAAGTATTTCTTCTCTTGATTTGTTGTTATAACACTTCATCTAGTAGTTATACATGATTTCATCCATGAAATCTTCTCTTTTTCATAGATCTTCAATTGTTCTTCAAAACACCAAGAACACACACTAGTGTTCTTGGACCTTAAACACTCTTACAAGCTTCCTATAAGTAAGTACACTCCTCCTATATAGTTATATGCTTAGATTGCTTGCTACACCTTTGAAAAAACTCCAAGAATGCCCAAGAACACATGGGTTTACGGCCAAGGCAATCTCCTTGGGCCGTAAACACCATTAGGTGTTGTATAGGTGATACCATTACCTCCTAAGGCTTGGATATTGGACTAGAACCCTTCCTACTTGAACTATAGACCTTATACTACGAAATAGTAGGAGTTACCATGGGTTTACGGCCGTAAACCCACTAGGGCCGTAAACCTTAGGCCGTAAACTCCATGGGGTTTGGTCTTTGGGCCGTAAACTCTAAAGCAATGCCTTACACTCCTTTAATGCAACCCTATGACCCTCTAACACTTAGACCAAGGTGTTTTCCATGTTTTAGGGTGTTTATACTTACTTAATTGGTTTTATAATCACTAATTAGATGCATATATATGTCTTTATATGTTAAATAGGATCAGTGTGTGTGCTCAAGTCTTCACTTGACACTTAGCATTCTATACCACTTGGTCATCCAATCCACTCACTACAGGTGAGCTTATACACCTTAATCCACCTTTTAAATGTTTTTAAATGCTTTTATGGGGGGGGGGGGGGCGATACAAATTGAATCAAACTAGTTATAATATCAATCGCATGTGATTTATAACTTGCGAACAAATGGATTTACTATACTTTTAACTGCCTTGTCAACAAAACTACTTCAAAATGGTTATCAAACTCTTTTACATGTTAAACTATTTATATAACTTGTTATTAATTACCAAATATTCACTTTCAAATCTTTAAACATATATATTGCCCAATCATGTCTAATGCATATATAGTTATATAAGTAAGGTTTAAAGGACTTGGGACTGATAACACACTTTACTTCCTGTTCCTTGTTTGGTTGTGGACTTAGAGTACCATGTTGTTTGTCCGAGTGTTGTTTGATCCTTAGTTATATATCATGTATACATGTGTAGATATAAAGCTTTTACTTCAGTTCTAACACTTTGGGTAGCAAAGGTGTATATACTAAGTCCCTTATACAACATTACTAGTAAACTATAATAGGTATAGTTTAGAAGTATACTACTTACTATTTCTAATACTATGAAACATACAAAGAGTTAATTCATACATGAATCAATACATACTGTAAAACAATATATACACTACACTATACAACGGAACATACTACACACTAGAAAGAGAGAACATACACTATTACATACTATTCCTGCACACTAAATACTATACTAAAGAACATACTATGATGAGAATCAGGGAGGACATGCACTACACTAATACACACAATACATACATACTATAACATAAATGTGAACCACTGTTTTGTGGCATGGCATCACCTGCCATGGCTCGATATGTATCCAGAATCTCCTGGAGGGAGAACATGAATTTGTGTATAGATCTATACTGGATTGACAATCGTACACCTTACTGCTAGCTACAGTGGGATCTGTAGATCTTCGGGTGACAAATGTCATTACTGTTTGACGTATTACAACGTCATGATTTCCCCTAGTCAATTAGTACGGTTACAATTATATCACATTATACCTTAATTAACATTTGGTTTGAGGTAATAAGTACAACAGTAAATGCTATATTATAATACTACAGTACTTCGTTATTTTTCCATTACATCTACTTTGTGATCTTCTCACATAAACAGTAATGAAAGAACTATACCTTATTAAATGATAGTCACATTTGGGAGAAATACTCACTTTTACAATGAACAAACATTCATCACTTGATGCCTTGGTAGAAGACTACTGTTAATAGAAAATATAGGTTTTTCTAAGGATTAAAAACAATTAGTAAAAACATTTTTATAAACTTACACACTCAAACACTTACAATGTTTTTCATGCAAACAACGACAGTAAAATACTTATGAACTCATCGGCTTTAATGCTGATAAACTCTTTCAAAATAATTTGTATTCTCAGGTCATCAGTAGACAGGTACCGAGCCCAGCTTTTGAGAAGATGGAGCATATTTCAAGACTCGTCTTTTATTTTGATTCATATTTTTGGTGTCTTATAAACTGTACAAAACACACTTGTATTAAAATACATTATTATTGCAATGGATGATGTTGTTTGCTTGTTTACTATTATTCTGTGTTGTGATACTGTACATGACATCCTCAGCCCCAGAACGTTTCCGCCGTTCCCGTTTTGGGGTGTGACAATAGAGTAGGAGGTTCAAGATCTAGATCTGGATCGGGCACGAGAACCGAACCTATTGCAAAGGGTTTGCGCGAGCTCCTTACATCTGAGATTACTAGAGGCATACTTGATGCGACCATTGTGATGTTTGGGTCAATCAAGGAGGGTATTATTGAGTTGATGGAGGATCGTCTTCAGATTTTCAAGGCCGATCTAGACGCTAGCCAATCTAGGGCCCGCACTCTCTCCTTCAAGGATTTCAGGGGATGTGGGGCACTAGATTTCTTTAGGGTGAAGGACCCCATTGCCGCCAAGCATTGGATATCAGACAGTAAGTGTGCCCAGATTACGAGCTTCTGCCCTGAGGGGTCGAAGGTGAGGTTCGTTACAGAATGTATAAGGTAGCAAGCCCATGATTGGTGGGAGGCGGTCGACTATACTTTGGGAGCCCCAACTATTGAGGCCATTAATCACCCGGCTCCGAGTAGAGTTTGCACTAGTTATCGAGGTGCAACAGTTCGCTAGGGAGTTTCTGGACATGAGATAGACAATGGAGACCGTGGCAGAGATCACCACAATGTTCTGGGAGAGAGCTCTATTGGTACCCCAGTATGCCGCAGATGAGGAGATATGAAAGACTCGGTACCATGATATGTTGAGATCAGATATTCAGAATTTTGTTAGTTTCTCTGCCTTCCCGACATTGGATGACATGATAGCTAGGGCCCGAGAGCAGGAGATTTATTTGGAGCTAGGGTGGTGGTGTTTTCTCTATAGATTTGGCGACATTACCTCAATAGGGTCTGTTGTACTATCTACACGGATCACAAGATCCTAAGATATTTGATGGATCAACTGAATTTGAACATGAGGCAGTGTAGGTGGTTGGATGTGGTGAAGGATTATGATTGTGAGATCCTTTATCATCCGAGGAAGGCCAACATGATGGTTGATGCTCTCAGCCACAAGGCGGTAGCGGCTCCAATCCAGGATTTATGTTTGTTGATGACAGTGATTACTCCACTCTTGGAGCACATCCGAGAGGCTTAGGTTGAGGCTATGAAGGGAGAGCACTGAAAGAGTGAGCGCATTGTGGGTCAGGTGGCTTCATTTGATTATGATAGCCAAGGGTTATTGAGTCTCCATCGGAGGGTGTAGGTTCCATACTGGGGAGGTGTGCGGCAGGTCCTAATGGAGGAGGCGCACATGTCAAGATTCTCTATTCATCCCGGAGCGACAATAATTTATAGAGATCTCCGTCCCGATTATTAGTGGCCATGCATGAAGCGGGATATAGCTTGGATGTGGAGAGGTACCTGACATGTAGGAAAGTCAAGGCCAAGCATCAGTGACCTCATGAAAATATGCAGTCGTTAGACACTCGTTTTTGGAAATGGGAAGAGATTACTGTGGACTTCATCACAAAATTGCCACGGACAGGGTGCAGAGTTGATTCGATATGGGTCATCATGGATCGATTAACCAAGAGCGCGTATTTCATTCCGATTCAGAAGAGTATCTTTATGGAGAAGTTCGTTGACATCTACATCAAGGAGGTTGTGGCACGACATGGGGTGCCGATTTCAGTGGTTTAAGACAGGATGTCTGGCTTACTTCTAGATTCTGGAAGAAATGTTAGATTAGGTGTCTAAGCCCATAACTATTATTGGTATGTACTTTACCCAAGAGTAGCATGGTTCATTTTGGGTTGTATGGCACCGGAACAATCTGAAGGATGGATAATTGAGATAAGGTTATTTATGGTTTGTTAATATATTATAAGTTCTAATATATTAATATGAAATCATATTATTTAATTAGTATTGATCAAGAATTAATTTGGTGATCAAAAGAGACTAATTAAATATAAGGGGCTGATTTGGTAAATCATTCATTCTTATAAAGCAGGCTTATGATCCATAGTTCTTCATGTTGGGCTAAATCCATGTGGTAACCCATGGATACTCCATAGAGGTTTTAACCCATGGAGCATGAGGGATATGGAAATTCATTAGGGTTTACATGGTGTAACCCTAGTTTGCCACACTATATAAGAACCCCTCTAGCTCATGAAATTAGGACTTATGTGGCACTAAGGAGGCGCTAGTGGAAACACAAGAGGGCAAGCCGATTTTATGAGTGCAAGTGACATCTTCTCAAGTTCCTCCATTTGTTGGTGGTGTTGTGTGATTCCATTTGAGGTGCAACAATTGGGGCACTAAGTTCTTAAAGGTCCAAGGGTTCCAACTACACTAAAAGGTATGTCATCTAACTTGTATTTCATGTTGTCTAAGCTTCATTGTATGCTAGTTAGGATGATGCTTTGGAATATTTAATGTATGCATTTATAATAGAGTAAACATAGATCCAAAGCATCTAGGGTTGCATGTACACCATAGGAGTGTTAGAATTCTCAAAACCCTTCAGTGGTATCAGAGCCTAGCATTGTTTTCAATTATACTTGATGCTACTTGTTGTTTAAGCTTGAAACAATCCTTTTTCTGTTGTTCTAGACAGTGGACTCACTGAGTCCAAGCATAAAACTGACCAACTCGCCAAGTTTGTTCATACAGTCGACGAGTTGGTGCTCCAGAATGCAGATTTTCGAGGTTTTTGGCTAGAATTGGACTAAGATTATTACCCTAAGTTGTTTCTGAACTTATAAACCTATTTTTGATGTGGTAATGATCATGCTTACCCAATTTAAAAGATAATTGTCAAAATTTCATGTTTTGTATTAGTTTATATGATTATGCTAATTACATGAAATTTGTTTGATATGAATTATCTTATTAATATTAGTTTAATCTAGATCATGGACATTATTTAACATGCTTGTTAGTTTATTTTATGATCTTTATGGCCTTTAATGTACTCCATAACTTGTCCTCAAGTCATGGAAAATGAAAAGTTGTTCTTTTAAAGAATTCATTAAACTCCTAGGTTATGGTTTTGAAGAGTCTTTTTCCATAAATGTTTTTATGAACTCCATAACTTGTCCTCAAGTTATGGATTTTCAAGATTCTTTTCATTAAAGCCTATATTAAACTCATATGTTATGGATTCCAAAGGTTTTTTAATAGTTCAAAACTTGCCCTCAGGTTTTGGAATTTGTAAATGTAGAGTCTTCTTTTGACACATGTAGTTCCAAACCCTAGAATTTTCAAAGTTTAAAATTCAACCCTTATATTATTATAATATTATAGGTTTAATATATATATATATATATATATATATATATATATATATATATATATATATATATATATATATATATATATATATATAAGAGTAAATTCAATCTTACCGTTAGTAGGCATCATTCACGAAGCGGGTCTATAAGGGGGTATAAGGTTACCACCTATAAAATGGCAGTTTAATGGGTGTCCACTCCCACCCACCGCTTCCTTGACTGGTGGAGGGTCGTTAGCTGGACAGGTAGGATAGGACTCTAATTCTCCTTTATTAAAAGCATAATGATAAATATAAAGTAACTAAACACTTATAAACTCCCAATCTTAGTTACTTAGGAAAATCTAAATATGGTGCTAACCCATGAAATTGCACTTTCCACCTTATTAAGCCATTAGTGGAGCGTGTGTGGTTAACCGACACACTAATATGGACTGATAGTGTGTGGCAAAGGGTAGCTTGATGTTAATCATAGATCAATGAGGCAGGTGTGGTTAACCGGCACATTGATTAGGTGGTTGTAGCATTGGGTGTACCAAGCTAATTTGCATGGTGATTCACAACTTGTTTGTGATCCTCGACAACCCAGTCACAAACTTAAAGGGGACAATTAAGATTTAAACATGCCATTGAATTGTTCAATGAATATCAAAGGATCTAGGAGTTTCAATCCACTTAATACCTAAAATTATTTTTCGTTTTTCATGGTGGAAATTGGTAAATCGTCACTTACCTACCTTCAAATATTTTACAGCTTGGATTACGAAATCCCTCTTCCAAATTGTAAAATATTGTGTTAGGCCCTAGCCTTAATGTTTCATTTGGGTGTTATATTAAGGACTTAAATCAACTAACATGAATTTTTCCCATTGTAGATGTCTAGTTCAGACAACTATGGTCTTCCCAAATCTTTTGGAATAATCTTTCCTCTTGAAGATAATGTTCCATGGTTGGATCGTGGAAGTCATACTTCACTTCCTTCACCTCCTCTAGTAATTCTCCCTAACCCACAAGTTCTAGGTCACTCAAAGCCCTATTACCAGGAAGGAAAGTTTGTATTTGCTCACGTCTTGGAGATGAAGTTACATATTGAGAAGTTGGGAGAGTCGGGTGTCGAAGTCTCAAAGAATTTGTTTGTTAACTGGGTTCTTCAATCACTTCATGAGTCATATAGTGAGTTCATTAAGGACTACTATGTGACATACCACGACATAACCTTTATTGATCTTACCTATTGGCTTGTTACTGCTGAATCAACAATGATTTGGTCCACTGGAAAAGCGAATTTCATTGGAAGATCTACTCCCCAGACTTCCATGGACAATGACAATGGAAACATTGGAAGTCCAAAAAGGATTTCTCTTTCAAAGGGAAAGAGAAAGGCTAAGTCTAAGCCCGTGTACCATTCCCAAAGAGTCCATATGTTTCTTTTTCCAAGGGAAGGGACATTGGTTGCGAAGCTGCCCTGACTGCCTGAAAGATCTGAGAAAATGTAGAATCGAAAAGTTTGACTCTACTTCAGGTAAGTCTACTATCCAACTCTATTAAGTTCCTAATTTTTTATTCTTAATACATGATGTGACTAGGTCGCATCTTGATATTTTGTAGAATCGAAGAAAAGAGAAGGAACCTTAAAGGAAGAGTATGATGAATCTGGCCGCGAAGATGGATTTCAATTGCATGGTTCGACGGTCGGATTTTTGACTTGCTTCTTAAGAGTTGTGATATATTCCTTAGAAATATGTAGTAACATAGTTTTCATTTGGAATTGCATTGTAAGGAAAAGTTTTTCCGCATTTTTTTATAAATAAATATAATTTTGTTTTATTTTTTTATTATATATCTTTGCAATGACATTTGTGAAAATTGATGTTTGTATATTTCTATGTTAGCAATATGAATTTGATTCTTTTGTTTGTGGTAATGTCGGGCATTTGCTAAATAAGGAAAGATTCTCATCACCCAAGTTTCAATTGGACAGAACTTGGAATCATGCAAGTTGTATTGTATGATGAATGAGAATTTTCATCTTTGGCAAATTAAGACTAATTCCTTGATCACATGTATATGTGTGTCAAGTGAAGGACTAAGGGATCGAGTACACATTCTTGTGCACTGGTCAAGTCCACCACAAAGAATGAAAAGACTTTTCGTCATTATTTACTAAAGTTTAGTAAATATGGTTATGATTTAAAGTTTAAGTATAATTCTAAAACATTGGAAAAAGGTTTAATGTATGGCATAACGAATGAGAAGAATCAAATTAGGCAGAAAGATAAAAGTTTCTCTAATCTGAAAAGATGGTAGAGTACTTTAGTATCGAGTTTTATGATCATCTTAATGATTATCGAAACCATATCATAATTGATCCTTTAAAGACATCTTAGTGTATTTGTATGGCTAAGAAGAGGAATTGTGAATCATTGAAATAGTTTAAATAAAGAAAATGAGTCACACTTCATTCCCAAAACAAGTCTTAGAGTCATACTCCAAGATTGTAATCTTGAGTGATATAATCTTAAGAATGGTTTAAAACACTTATCAAGTGTAGAGTAAATGTTTTTTCTACTCTTGTACATTTGAATTTGGTAAGTTGTGATGTTTTGGATAAAACAAAGACCGACTAAGGCCAATTGTGTGAAGTCTTAATCTTGATTAGAATCCACACTAACTCTTGAATATTTGTTTGTCAATAATGTTTCTTGACAAAGTGAATCTTGTATGTCAAGAGGTCAGTGGGAGTCTTAAAGATCTTGACAAGTTGCAACAACTAATCAAGAGTTAAACCTATTGTTATACACTAGCACACAACTTGAGGTTTATAACCTATCATGTCGACATATTCTTGTTTCTATGCCCATTCCAATTAAGTTGACTATCCATGTGAGTTGTATGAGTTCTTAGTTGTTTGTATATCTGATGTTTTTGAGCCAAAAGAACATCCAATGTGCACATGCAAACCCTAAAGCTTGGATCTAGGTTTCTCTATTGTACATGCAAGTTATCCAAGACTTATGAACCCTAGATCTAGCATACATATTTCAAAATTATCATATGAAAACAGATCTAGATAATTACCTCTTCAACAATGGCTTGAATCTTCTTGTCTTGGAGCTTAGAGTCACAAATGTCACTCCTCTAATGGCTTACAAACACCACACAAGCAAGAGGATGATATTGGAGAGAGGGGAGGAGGCACAATTTTGGCTATCAACTCTTCCTGGATTTCCAGTCCGAAATCTAATGCCCTAGGGGTTTATTTATACTTGTGCTGCTAGGGTTTCAGTCAAAACCCTAATGGACAGCTTAGGATGGACACATCCCTAATTTCATCCATGCCTAATCCATAAGGCTTCTCAACCCAATATTCAACTATCACACATTTGACAATTTAAGTCCCCCTCATTTAGTTAATGTCTTTTAGCCACATAATTAATTCTTAATTAATTCTTGTCTAATATTAATTAAACTATATGATTTCTCTTTTAATATATTATTCATATAATATATTAATAAACCATCATGACCTTTCTCTCCATAAATCACCCTGTCAAGTTGCTCTGATGAAGGCAACCCAAAAGGACCATGCACAACCGAGTCAAGTACATACCAAATATAGTTACGGGCTTAGACACTAATCCAACAGTATCCGACTTAGATAATTCTAGTAACTACAAATGTAAGTACAATCCGATTAGCAATTGTAGCTCCCAAAGACACTGTTGAACTCTGATCTTATCAATAACCTGTCCTTTAGACAAGGGATCGTATAGTCCTCCGTTCCAGATATCGTGCGGACTATTACATAGAGCATAGTCATACTTATTGTCCAACAGTTTGTTTCTCGATCTCTGATTCGTCCCACATAGAACTTAATTGAACACATCAATTCAGTCCTGACCGGGCCCGACACATAATTCAAACCAAATCATCGAGGGGCCCGGATATCGCTTTTACCCTCTTAGGATAAAAGGAACAGATAAACTTCGACTTATATGGATTTGCCATTCACTCATCAAATCATGCACAACAATGTGTTTTATAACATCAAGTTACTGATGCGTTTACGCATTATCAATGCACAACCAACTCGCAAATGATAAACCATATATATAGGTTTTAAGACCATATGATATTATCATCTTGCGATCACTCGTGATAAATTCCATGAAGTGATACCAGCAAGCGCGGGTTTAATCCAATACTCAAATCAAATTCATAAGCACTCATGAACGTTGCAGCAAACCTTTGTTATGTCTAATACACTTTAGAAAATCTACAAACCAGTTCATGAAAATCTTCTTTCATACCTACTCCCAAAGTATGAGTGATTGTGGAACGTTCAAATAATCAGATTATTTAGGAAGTCAAAACATGCAGAGTGAAACAATAGGTAAATAATCAACATAAGATAGTAACTTTACATATAAATAATACCCCTTTATTTAATCATCAAATGTCAATAACATTTATCTATTACATGTTTCAAAGCTATCTAATCTAAACTAATATCTTCCTTCAGCCCAATGTTTCTAGTGTGCTGCAAGTGCTTAACCCTACTCAGTCCCTTTGTAAAGGGATCTGCTGGGTTATACTCCGACGATACCCTCTTCACTACGAGGAGTTCTACTTTCACCTAATGTAAAATAAAGTGATATTTTATGTCTATATGTCAACATCTACCATGATCCCTCGATTCCTTGGTCAAGGCAACCGCTCCTTCAATATCAAAGAAAATATTCATGGGCTCCTTTATGGCTGGCACAACTCCAAGGTCTCCGATGAAGTTCTTCAACCATATCGCCTCCTTTGACGCTTCGCTCGCCACTATATACCATGAGTCGCACGTTGAATCAGCTACGGTCTCCTGCTTGGAACTTTTCCATGTCACTGCTCCTCCATTCAAGGTAAAGACCCAGCCCGACTGCGAACGGTAGTTGTCCCTGTCGGTTTGAAAACTGGCGTCGCTATACCCGCACCCTTAAGTCATCACTTCTAGGGGTGTCAAAAAAACTAGAACCCGATCAACCCGAACCCGAATAAGGTAATTAGGGTCGGGTTTAATAGGGTTAGAACTCTTAATCGGGTTATTCGGGTTAACCCAACTAACCCGAATTATTATTAGGGTCGGGTTTAGGGTTGATTTTTTCAAAACAATTCGGGTTTTGGGTCAACCCGAATAACCCGATTAAGAATTTATTACCAAATTTTTTTTACTGCGTTGAATGACATAAATTCAAGATCCCATGAGATTTTACAACTAATACATATTTCTTATTTAAACAAACTAGATAGTAAAATTACTATGTATAGAGATGTATAAAATGACATAACTTTCCTCTCTTCTTAATGCAGTACGGTTGTGTTATAACAGTTTTACGAGTTTTAGTCATTGTTTACAATACTAATATGCTAAAAGAAACTCCAAAAATTCATATCGTATACGAACTTTACAATTTAAGTCCCTATACATGTGGATTAAGTATTAAAATAGCACAACATAAATTCATCTTACATTTCAACCTCAACCCGACTAACCCGATTAACCCGACCCTACAAACCCAAAACCCGATTAACCCGAACCCGACTAACACATACTGTCACACCCCAAAACCGATAACGGCGGAATGCGTTTCGGGGTGGATGACGTAGTGAACAGTATCATCACAATTGCATAATAGTAGGAACAAGAATCATACAACCATAGAATTACATAGTGAATTTAATTACATGCGTGTTTTGTAATGTTTAACAATCACTCAAAAGTAATTCAAAAATAAGAGATGGGTCTTGTGTGCTCCACCTTCTCCAAAAATGCTGCGTCTGAACCTGTCTATCTTTGACCTGAAGATACAAGTTATTTTGAAAACGATTATCAGCATAAAGTTGGTGAGTTCATAAGAGTTTAGTGTGAGTTTTTGTATACAAAGCATTAGTGTTAAAAATGTATCATTTAGGTTCATCAGTAGTAGAAACTTAGAAAAATCCCATATTTTCCAGGAAATACATTGTAAGTGACAATCTGTGAAAAGTACGCATTCTTTATTTCTTTGAAAACAGTATATTGTAAAAATACATTGGCAAATCTCCAAATAACAAACGTGATAGGATAAGTTAAGCCCGTGATCAATGATAGAGGTGCGAGCTTCCTTTAGTGATAGATACTTACTTACTTCGGGATGTGGTTTAACATTTAGTGTAGTATTTTAGAGTAGTTGTAGGGTATTCCTTGTACGTTACCAATAGTGAGGATAATAGAGAATCCCATGACCTTCCCGGTCATGCACAGTGTAGTGAAGTAGTGGCATCCCTGGGCCTGTACGGCGCAGACTGAGTTAACAGTCAGGATGTAATAGCGTCTGCCCCGTATAGATCTATACATGTAGAGTCGTCTCCCTGCTGGAAAACTCCGGGCGTAGTGGATAGCGAATAGAGTATCTCATAGTGGGTTAGTGTATTATTGTTTGTTTAGTGTTTTCTCTGTTGTTATAGTGTAGTAATCTTTTAGTGCTGATCATAGTGTATTCTCTTACTAGTGTATCGTCTAGTGATAGTGAGTATTGTAGTGTAGATGGTAAATACTTTAACGAGTAGTAGCGGTAGCGACCCTAACCATACCTATTATGGTTATCTTAGTGGGGATGTTTCTTAGCACGTTAGTGACTTTAGCATTAAGTGAAAGCAGTAATATTCGTATCCCATACTGATATACAGATTTTATATAAGTAAGAAATCAACGACAGTCGGACGGATAACTACTACCCTAATCCCACAATCAAACAAGAACAGGAAATAAGGCGAGATATCGGTCCTAAGTCCTCCAAGTCTTATTTATATAAATATATCAGAGTGGTTACATTTTATAAGCAAATTGATTAAATAAAAGTATTTTGCCAAATGAATATTTAAATTCTGGTTCAATGTTTAAAAACAGTTTGAAAAGGGTAAAACCCGTTTTTAAGGCATAGGGGCAAATCACATGTGATTTGAACTAAGAGTAGTGAATCACATGTGATTAACCCTTGTAACTTGGAAATCGTTCTGTAAAACTTTACATAACATTTATAAGCAACTTGTATCTCCCCCCTAAAACATGTAAAACACTTGAAAGGTTCATTAAAGGGGTATGAACTCACCTGAAATCGCGGAAATCGGGTGAATCGGGTAAATCGGGTAATAGTGTCGATTGAGCGTTTGGTACCAAATAACCACTTGAGCACCTTTTAGGACCCTAATTTCATATGAAATATGTATTTTGCAAGAAGTTAATCATCTTATGCTTTTTATTATAGAATTTGGACATTCTAGTGTCGTTTTCGGGGTTTTAAGGCCTAGAAAGGGTTCCCGGGAGTGGTACAAGGCCACGAATGATTTACGGGAGGGTGCTTGAGTTCACTTTCTTAGAGTTTATGGCCTATAAGCCATCCATTGGGAGTTTACGGCCGTAAGCCCCCTAGGCTTGGCCGTAAACTCTTGTGACACTCCAAAATGTGTGTTTAAGGCCTTATCTCACTTCCTTAATTTAGTGGTGTGTGTTTTGGACCAAGAGGGAAGGATTAAACATCTAAATTTGTGATATTTTTGGGGAGTTTACGGCCAAGACTTGTTCTTGGGCCGTAAACTCCTATAAGTCCTTTAAGATGTAGGTTTTACTTGTACAACATGGTCCCAAATGGCTTAGAAAAATCCTAGAAGGCCCTATAGTGAGTTTGGAACAATTTGGCATATATTTATGGGGAGTTTACGGCCCAAGAACATCCTTGGCCGTAAACTCTTCATTTGGTGTCAAAATGAAGTGTTTAATGGTACAACACACTTCCATAGGCCTTAGATAAATTCCTTTCATGCATTAGAGTAGTTTAGGGACTTGTTTGACACAATTTCTTGGGTGTTTACGGCCCAAGCTTAAGCTAGGCCGTAAACTCCTCTTTTTGGCCTCAAATGATGATGTTTAATGCACTCAAGCCTTCCTTGGAGTCAAGTCTAATTTACTAAACACCCTAGAAGAGTTTTTGAAGCCTTAAACATGGATTTGTGGGGTGTTTGTGGTGTTTACGGCCTAAGCACATGCTTGGGCCGTAAACTCCTTTTTACATGTCAAATCCTTGTGTTTTAGTGTCCAAACCCTTCTAGATATATGCCTTAATTAGTATACTAACATACAAGAAGGAAAAACTTGGTCTTTAGCATGGATTTGGGGGTTTACGGCCTAAGGAGCTTCTTAGGCCGTAAACTCCTCTTTGGACCTTGATTCCCATGATTTTGGCCTTAAAATTCAATGAAGTATGACTAGAATAAGATAAAGGGTGAATACTTACGTTAGGAAGTCAGAAATTAGCGGAATCGGGGTCGTTTTTGAGTCTAGAGAGAGAAAGTAGAGGGAGAGAGAGGATGTGTAGCAAATGAGTGTTCAAATGTTGGGCACACCCATTGCATATGTCTCAGGAAACGCACCCGATACACGGCTACCCGATGTTTAAAGTTAACTGGGTTAAAACTTTTTACCCGGGTGAAGTGGTTGAAAAGGTAATACAACTCTATTAGGTTAAACGGGGTTAACACATACGAGTTATATTTCTTATAATAATATCAGACCATGCTTAAATTTAGATATTCGGATATTGACGATTCCAATTATTGCGTAAAATAACGTATAGTGACGCTTTCCGTTAGTGAAAATGGGATTTTTAACGGAATTAGATTTGGGGTTGTCACATCATTCCCCCGTTAGGGGAATTTCGTCCCGAAATTTAGAATACAAACAGATACGATATTACAATACTACTAAGCGAAGAGGTGAGGGTATTTGAGTTTCATTTGATCCTCGCGCTCCCAAGTGAATTCCGGTCCTCGCTTGGCGTTCCACCGAACCTTCACAATTGGGATGCGGCTTTGTTTCGTCCGCTTTACTTCACGATCCAACACCTCCGCAGGTTCTTCCACGAAGTTGAGGCTCTCATTGATCTCAATCTCGTCGAGGGGGATCACGAGAGTCTCGTCGGACAGACATTTCTTCAAGTTTGAGACGTGAAAGGTAGGATGTATGTTACTTAGCTCGTGGGGTAAGTTTAGTTTGTAAGCTACTGGGCCGATTCTAGCAAGAATTTCAAAAGGCCCTATGTACCTTGGATTCAACTTTCCACGCTTCCCGAAGCGTATCGTGCCTTTCCAGGGCGAGACCTTCAGAAGGACTCGGTCTCCCACCTGGAATTCCAAGGGTTTTCTTCGTTTGTCGGCGTAGCTTTTCTGTCGATCCCTAGCGGCTTTTAGTCGTTCACGTATTTGTACAATCTTCTCGGTCGTCTCTCGAATGATTTCTGGACCAGTGAGGGTGCTGTCAGGAACTCGTCCTTTAGCCAACTGAGTGTCTCCCACCTCGGCCCAGCACAACGGAGATTTGCACTTTCGGCCGTAGAGAGCTTCGAATGGAGCTGCCTTGATGCTCGTGTGATAACTATTGTTGTAGGAAAACTCCACAAGAGGTAAGTGTGTATCCCACGATTTCCCGAAATCGATCACACAAGCTCGCAGCATGTCTTCTAAGGTTTGGATCGTCCTCTCACTTTGTCCGTCAGTCTGCGGATGGTAGGCTGTACTCATATCCAGCCTCGTCCCTAGTGCCTTTTGTAATGATTGCCAAAATCTAGAGGTGAATCTACTATCTCTGTCTGATATAATAGATATAGGGACGCCATGCAATCGCACGATTTCCTTTATATAAATCCTAGTGAGCTTTTCCATCTTATCCGTCTCTTTGATGGGTAGGAAGTGGGCGGACTTGGTCAACCTGTCAACGATGACCCAAATGGTATCTAATCCACCTGCTGTCTTGGGCAGCTTGGTGATGAAGTCCATTGTGATTCGCTCCCACTTCCATTCTGGTATTTCTGGTTGTTGGAGGAGTCCTGATGGCTTTTGACATTCTACTTTGACCTTCGCGCAAGTAAGGCACTTACTTACAAAGGTAGCGATCTCTGCTTTCATGTTCGGCCACCAGTATAGCTTTTTGAGATCCAGATACATCTTATCTGAACCCGGGTGAACGGAGTAACGAGTGTTGTGTGCTTCTCTCATAACCAAATCTCTGAAACCTCCATGGCGTGGAGTCCAAATTCGGTCCATAAAGTAATAGGCTCCGTCACCCTTAACCTCCAGATTTTTATCCATTCCACGCAGAGATTCTCCCGTCACGTTTCCAGGCTTTAAAGCTTCTAGCTGAGCCTCTTTGATCTGCGTGGATAGATGTGAGTATATAGTCATTGTCAACGACTTGGTTCTTTGTCCAGAATATTCTTTTCTGCTCAGGGCGTCTGCTACCACGTTGGCTTTCCCCGGGTGATATCTAATTTCACAGTCGTAATCGTTGAGTAATTCGACCCACCGACGCTGTCTCATGTTGAGTTCTTTCTGGTTCAGTATGTGTTGGAGGCTTTTATGATCAGTATACACCACGCTCTTCGTCCCATACAAGTAGTGTCTCCAGATTTTTAGTGCGAAGACGACCGCTCCTAACTCGAGGTCGTGAGTAGTGTAGTTCACTTCATGGTTCTTTAGTTGTCTCGAGGCATAGGCGATAACCTTGCCTCGTTGCATCAAGACACAACCGAGCCCCTGATTGGATGTGTCACAGTATACAACAAAATCTTCTGTCCCTTCGGGAAGGGATAATACTGGTGCGGTGCACAGGGCTCGCTTCAGGGTCTGGAATGCCTTCTCCTGTTTCTCTTCCCAGTCGAATGGCACACCCTTTTGTGTTAGCGTGGTGAGAGGCTTCGCAATCCGAGAGAAGTTTTGGATGAATCGACGGTAGTAGCCCGCGAGGCCTAGAAATTGATGAATTTCCGTAGGCGTCTTTGGTGCTGACCAGTTCTCAATAGCCTTGATTTTGAAGGGGTCCACGTGGATTCCGTCTTCGCTGACCACGTGCCCTAAGAATTCAACTCTTCGGATCCAAAACTCGCACTTAGAGAACTTCGCATACAACTTCTCGGATCGCAGGGTTTCCAGGACTAATCGTAAATCGCTTCTGTGCTCTTCCTCGCTCCGAGAGTAGACAAGAATGTCGTCAATAAAGACGATGACGAACTGATCTAGATATGGACGACATACCCTATTCATCAAGTCCATGAATACTGCGGGGGCATTAGTCAGTCCAAAGGGCATCACTACGAACTCGAAATGCCCGTAGCGGGTTCGGAAAGCTGTCTTTGGAACATCTTCCTCGAGCACCCGCAACTGATGGTACCCCGATCTAAGATCAATCTTGGAGAAGTAACTTGCTCCTTGGAGTTGATCGAATAAGTCGTCGATACGAGGGAGGGGATAGCGATTTTTGATCGTGAGTTTATTGAGTTCTCTATAATCGATGCACATCCGAAATGACCCATCCTTTTTCTTCACGAACAAGACCGGAGCTCCCCAAGGTGAGAAGCTCGGTCTTATAAAACCCTTGCTAAGCAGTTCGTTGAGTTGACCGGATAGTTCTTGCATTTCGGCGGGCGCTAGGCGGTAGGGCGACTTAGCTACGGGGGTAGCTCCTGGAATTAGGTCGATTCTGAATTCAATCTGTCGTTTAGGAGGTAGGCCTGGGAGATCCTCCGGAAAGACATCAGGAAAATCGCATACTACTGGAATGTCTTTTGGATCTTTCGATTTCTGGTTAGTGTCGACGACGTGAGCAAGGAAGGCGCGATATTCCTTGCGCAAGTATTTCTGAGCCTGAATACTAGAGATGATACGAAGGTTTGTACTTGGCTTATCTCCGTATATCAATAGGGCCTCTCGATTCGGAAAGTTCAGGCGAATGGCTTTCTCGGAACATAGGATGTCGGCATAGTGAAGGCTTAGCCAATCCATACCAACAATGACATCGAAATTTTTGATTGAGACTGGTATAAGATCGATTAAAAAGGGGTGATCATCTAACGTGAGAGTACAACCTATATAGATTTCATTAGAGCTTTCTGTCTTCCCATTAGCCATTTCTACAACAAATGTTTCTTTTAGTGGTTGAGGGGTTTGTTTGAGTAAGTGTTTAAAGTTTTGATTTATGAAGCTTCTTTCTGCACCACTATCGAATAAGACACAGGCATAAGAGTTGTTGAGTAGAAACGTACCCGTGACCACCGTGGGATCGGCTACCGCTTCATTGTGACCGATAGCAAGTAACCTTCCAGTTCCCCCAGCAGTTGCGGCTTTCGGACAGTTCTTCTTAAAATGGTCCGCTTCACCGCAACCATAACAAGTTGGTGTCACTCCCGTACCAGGAACCTGTGTAATAGGTTTGGGAGGGGCCTTGCAAAACCGAACAGTATGGCCCTTCCGACCGCAGTTGGAACACTGCAATTCACGGCATGGACCGTTGTGGTGAAAAGGGCACTTGGGACATTTAGGCAAGTTCCCACTGTAAGCCTTTGGTGGGACTGGAGCAGCTGGTGCGGCTGGGATGGTGGCAGCATGAACTGCCACAATTTGCTGATCCTTGGAGGCGGTTTGAGTCTTCTTGCCCTTTTTCTTGTCCCATCGTTTCCTTTTTCTGTCCGATGATCCGGATGGTGCAATGGTAGTTGTGGTTGTTGTCGCTGGAGTGGAGGAGATTTCGTGATTGATCAGACTCTGGGCCAATTCCTTGGCGCTGTCAAAAGTGGTAGGGCGTGAGGCCAGAACATTTCCTCGATACGGGGGCACTAAACCCCAGATGTAACGCTCAATCTTCTTGCTTTCCGAGGGAATCATGTTGGGACACATAGCCGCCAAGTCGCAAAACCTGGCCGTATAAGCCGTTATGTCGGTCCCCTTCATCTTGAGGTTCCAGAGTTCTTCCTCAAGCTTCTGAACTTCGCCCCTAGGGCAGTACTCCCTTCTCATAAGATCTTTTAGAGTGTCCCAGCCCATGGCATTGGCTGTGACCAAGGAGAGTGTGTTGACATGGCCGTTCCACCATGACAAAGCCCTGTTAGTGAGGGTAGCAGTAGCAAACTTGATTTTGCTCTCTTCGGGACAAGAGCACATTTTGAATACAGCTTCGGTTCTTTCGAACCATTGGGACAATGCCAGAATTCCTCCAGTACCATCGAAGAAAGCAGGTTTACAATTCATGAAGTCCTTATAAGTGCATCCCTGCACTCGCTGGTGGACTTCACCAAATCTAGAATTCCCACCACTCGCATCACCCGAGTTCATTTGGGCCATGGCTGCTGTTACAGCTGCAGTCACAGCCGCTTGGAACAGCACCGGATCGAACTGCGGAGGAGGAGGTGGTGGAGGAAGGGTTTGAGTTTGAGGTCTTCCTCTGCTGGGACGCTTTCGTGGAGGCATCCTTCACTGGAAGATCATAGAAATGATAGCAATAGTAAGAGCCTATTGCGAACATGAATAGAGTGTTTCGTGGATTAAATCAACATAATACAAGATCAGGGTAAGAGCTATAGCAATAGAGAAATCATCTGCCAATATACTGGTATTAATGATGCAACAGAAGTTCATGAAAATTGACCTAGCAGTAGGTCTTACATCATACCATAGAGAAAATGTTGGCAGTTTAGAGGTTCAGCTAGAGTACTTTTAAACTAGGAATGTTTACAGACAAAAGACCTACGGAACATAGAGATAAAAGGCTAGTCCTTTAAACAAAAGAGTGAGGTAACTAGATGTCTTCTACTGGCGATGGCTGCTTGTCGGGCGAACCCTCAGATCCTCTAGTTGACGCATAACTTCTTGAAGGCGTCGATCATGAGTCCTTTGGCGTGCTCGGAGTTCCCTAATTTCAGCTTGGGATGCTGCCAGCTGATGCTGCAGAGCCTCGTTGGTCCTCCTTGTCCTGTCCATGGCTTCTTCGAGTTGGCAGATGCGAACAGTGTTGAGGTTTGAGTTGGCATCCACTTCTACCACCCGACCTATGGCAGCTTGACTTTGCTCAACATTCCTGGCAATTCTTCGGATCATGATGGGCAGAACCCGATCTGCTGATCCTCCTTCGCTTATGTTGTAGAAACTTCGGTCTCCATTGTAAGGCAAGGGCTGACCCTGCTCCTCGCTCCATCGACGCAAGGATATTGCCCACATAGGAGTGGGGCCCTGAAATGCCGGTCGGGGGTTAGGGTTCGGGGCTTCAGGAGGTTGGTTGTTGACTTCTGGTTCGGAGCTCAAGCTATCCGAGAAGCCTTCAGCATGATGATCATCCAAAGGAATAGGGTGATCATCGTCTGACTCCTCTTCGAGCCATCCTCCATTACCCTGGTTCGGAAAGTACGGATCACCAGGTAGGTGGAAGCCAGCCATGCTATCTACGCGAGAAAGGGGGAAAGAAGATTAATAGACGTACTGTTCTAAGATACTTATAGGAGGAATCATTACCAGTTGACCCAATACTTGCATAGTGCATACCGATTACGTGTAACCGAAGCAAGATAGTCCTTCGAATAAACCACCCTAACTTCAGACCCCCAATCAAACAAGAACAGGGAATGAAGCAAAGGCTGCAGATTCTGAGTCTATAGCGCCCCAATCATATGTAATCGTGGTGTATCCACTTAGCAACTATTGTCCTACTAGTAACGACTCTTGATGATAACACATACGTATAATCTAGAGATACAGAATACTCCTATAGTATTCTTAGGTTAGCGTCATTGTGGCATTGTTGGTAAGTTTTAGACTTGTTGCAACATCACAACCGAACTTAGGCACATGCTAGTCACCCTCAGGAAAACGTAGTTGATCAGGCTACATCATCCTGAATGTGACTATATGTCTCTAAACCCAATTGTGCTGCCCAACAATCTTAATGCTTTTGTTTTGTTCTAGGATGATACTGATTCCTGTGTTTCATAGTGATGTGTGTATATATATACTTAGTTAGATCTTTTAGATACTTAACAGTATATATTTTTGGTCAGAGTGTTTTAGTCCCGAAGTGTTTATAGTTTGTATATCTTTTATAGGTTGATATACTTGATTCACTATAAACAATGCTCTGATACCAATCTGTCACACCCCAAAACCGATAACGGCGGAATGCGTTTCGGGGTGGATGACGTAGTGAACAGTATCATCACAATTGCATAATAGTAGGAACAAGAATCATACAACCATAGAATTACATAGTGAATTTAATTACATGCGTGTTTTGTAATGTTTAACAATCACTCAAAAGTAATTCAAAAATAAGAGATGGGTCTTGTGTGCTCCACCTTCTCCAAAAATGTTGCGTCTGAACCTGTCTATCTTTGACCTGAAGATACAAGTTATTTTGAAAACGATTATCAGCATAAAGCTGGTGAGTTCATAAGAGTTTAGTGTGAGTTTTTGTATACAAAGCATTAGTGTTAAAAATGTATCATTTAGGTTCATCAGTAGTAGAAACTTAGAAAAATCCCATATTTTCCAGGAAATACATTGTAAGTGACAATCTGTGAAAAGTACGCATTCTTTATTTCTTTGAAAACAGTATATTGTAAAAATACATTGGCAAATCTCCAAATAACAAACGTGATAGGATAAGTTAAGCCCGTGATCAATGATAGAGGTGCGAGCTTCCTTTAGTGATAGATACTTACTTACTTCGGGATGTGGTTTAACATTTAGTGTAGTATTTTAGAGTAGTTGTAGGGTATTCCTTGTACATTACCAATAGTGAGGATAATAGAGAATCCCATGACCTTCCCGGTCATGCACAGTGTAGTGAAGTAGTGGCATCCCTGGGCCTGTACGGCGCAGACTAAGTTAACAGTCAGGATGTAATAGCGTCTGCCCCGTATAGATCTATACATGTAGAGTCGTCTCCCTGCTGGAAAACTCCGGGCGTAGTGGATAGCGAATAGAGTATCTCATAGTGGGTTAGTGTATTATTGTTTGTTTAGTGTTTTCTCTGTTGTTATAGTGTAGTAATCTTTTAGTGTTGATCATAGTGTATTCTCTTACTAGTGTATCGTCTAGTGATAGTGAGTATTGTAGTGTAGATGGTAAATACTTTAACGAGTAGTAGCGGTAGCGACCCTAACCATACCTATTATGGTTATCTTAGTGGGGATGTTTCTTAGCACGTTAGTGACTTTAGCATTAAGTGAAAGCAGTAATATTCGTATCCCATACTGATATACAGATTTTATATCAGTAAGAAATCAACGACAGTCGGACGGATAACTACTACCCTAATCCCACAATCAAACAAGAACAGGAAATAAGGCGAGATATCGGTCCTAAGTCCTCCAAGTCTTATTTATATAAATATATCAGAGTGGTTACATTTTATAAGCAAATTGATTAAATAAAAGTATTTTGCCAAATGAATATTTAAATTCTGGTTCAATGTTTAAAAACAGTTTGAAAAGGGTAAAACCCGTTTTTAAGGCATAGGGGCAAATCACATGTGATTTGAACTAAGAGTAGTGAATCACATGTGATTAACCCTTGTAACTTGGAAATCGTTCTGTAAAACTTTACATAACATTTATAAGCAACTTGTATCTCCCCCCTAAAACATGTAAAACACTTGAAAGGTTCATTAAAGGGGTATGAACTTACCTGAAATCGCGGAAATCGGGTGAATCGGGTAAATCGGGTAATAGTGTCGATTGAGCGTTTGGTACCAAATAACCACTTGAGCACCTTTTAGGACCCTAATGTCATATGAAATATGTATTTTGCAAGAAGTTAATCATCTTATGCTTTTCATTATAGAATTTGGACATTCTAGTGTCGTTTTCGGGGTTTTAAGGCCTAGAAAGGGTTCCCGGGAGTGGTACAAGGCCACGAATGATTTACGGGAGGGTCCTTGAGTTCACTTTCTTAGAGTTTATGGCCTATAAGCCATCCATTGGGAGTTTACGGCCGTAAGCCCCCTAGGCTTGGCCGTAAACTCTTGTGACACTCCAAAATGTGTGTTTAAGGCCTTATCTCACTTCCTTAATTTAGTGGTTTGTGTTTTGGACCAAGAGGGAAGGATTAAACATCTAAATTTGTGATATTTTTGGGGAGTTTACGGCCAAGACTTGTTCTTGGGCCGTAAACTCCTATAAGTCCTTTAAGATGTAGGTTTTACTTGTACAACATGGTCCCAAATGGCTTAGAAAAATCCTAGAAGGCCCTATAGTGAGTTTGGAACAATTTGGCACATATTTATGGGGAGTTTACGGCCCAAGAACATCCTTGGCCGTAAACTCTTCATTTGGTGTCAAAATGAAGTGTTTAATGGTACAACACACTTCCATAGGCCTTAGATAAATTCCTTTCATGCATTAGAGTAGTTTAGGGACTTGTTTGACACAATTTCTTGGGTGTTTACGGCCCAAGCTTAAGCTAGGCCGTAAACTCCTCTTTTTGGCCTCAAATGATGATGTTTAATGCACTCAAGCCTTCCTTGGAGTCAAGTCTAATTTACTAAACACCCTAGAAGAGTTTTTGAAGCCTTAAACATGGATTTGTGGGGTGTTTGTGGTGTTTACGGCCTAAGCACATGCTTGGGCCGTAAACTCCTTTTTACATGTCAAATCCTTGTGTTTTAGTGTCCAAACCCTTCTAGATATATGCCTTAATTAGTATACTAACATACAAGAAGGAAAAACTTGGTCTTTAGCATGGATTTGGGGGTTTACGGCCTAAGGAGCTTCTTAGGCCGTAAACTCCTCTTTGGACCTTGATTCCCATGATTTTGGCCTTAAAATTCAATGAAGTATGACTAGAATAAGATAGAGGGTGAATACTTACGTTAGGAAGTCGGAAATTAGCGGAATCGGGGTCGTTTTTGAGTCTAGAGAGAGAAAGTAGAGAGAGAGAGGATGTGTAGCAAATGAGTGTTCAAATGTTGGGCACACCCATTGCATATGTCTCGGGAAACACACCTGATACACGGCTACCCGATGTTTAAAGTTAACTGGGTTAAAACTTTTTACCCGGGTGAAGTGGTTGAAAAGGTAATACAACTCTATTAGGTTAAACGGGGTTAATACATACGAGTTATATTTCTTATAATAATATCAGACCATGCTTAAATTTAGATATTCGGATATTGACGATTCCAATTATTGCGTAAAATAACGTATAGTGACGCTTTCCGTTAGTGAAAATGGGATTTTTAACGGAATTAGATTTGGGGTTGTCACACATACCTTATTAGGGTCAGGTTTCGGGTGGATATTTTTTGTAAAAAAACCCGACTAGAAACCATTCCTTGGTCCTTGGAAGGTACTTAAGAATATTCTTAACTTCGGTCCAATGTGCTTTCCCAGGGTTCCCTTGATATCTACTAACGATGCTCAAAGCGAAGGCCACGTCAGGGAGAATATAAGTCATAGCATCCATAATTGACCCAACTGCGGAAGCGTAAGGTACTCGGCTCATCTCTGCTACCTCGACTTCGGTACTCGGGCTTTGAGTCTTCATCAACTTGGCATTGCTTTGGATTGGTAACTACCCCTTCTTATAATTCTCCATACTAAAATGCTTTAGTACCTTGTCCAAGTAAGTATTCTGACAAAGTCCTATTAGTCTTTTACTTCTTTTTCTCACTATCCATATTCCCATAATATATGCAGCCTCTTCAAGGTCCTTCATAGCGAAACATTTCCCAAGCCAGGACTTGACTTCCAACAACGTCGGGATGTCATTTCCTATGAGCAGTATGTCTTCGACATACAATTCAAGGAAGCTAACTATACTCCCACTGGCTTTGACATATACACATGATTCATCTTCGCTTCGCAAAAAACCAAACTCTTTGACTTTTTTGTCGAAACAAATATTCCACCTGTGAGACACTTGCCTCAATCCATAAATGGATTTTTCAAGCTTGCACACTCTATTGGGGTGTTTTGCATCGACAAAACCCTCTGCCTGATTCATGTAAACATCCTCAGCCAACTTTCCGTTAAGGAAAACGGTTTTGACATCCATCTTCCATATTTCATTGTCATGAAATGCAGCAATGGCCAGCATCACCCTAATAAACTTTATCTTCGCAACCGGTGAGAAGGTCTCATCGTAGTCAACTCCAAAAGTTTGAGTAAAGCCCTTCGCAACCAATCTCGCCTTATAAGTGTGAACATTCCCATCCATGTCGGTCTTCTTCTTGAAGATCCACTTGCACCCGACCATCATACGACCTTGCACTTTATCAACCAAACTCCAAACTTAGTTATCGTACATGGACTGAATCTCGTTGTCCATCGCCTTTTTCCATTTTGCAGACTCCGGGCCTGCCATGGTTTCCTTATAGCTGTTAGGTTCGTCTAAAGTCACTAGTGTACTATCACTAATGAACGTATCCCCTTCTATAGTAATATGAAAACCATAAAACTGGGGTTGAACCCGAACTCTTTTGGAATGTGTAAGAGGTAAGGACTCGTCAATCGGTTCAACCGGAGTTGCGTCATCGTGTTGAGCGCCAGAGTTAGAGGTTCCTTCATCGCTCATATCTTGAATCTCTTCAAGATCGATTTGCCTCCCACTGTCCTCTTGGCTTATGAGTTCTCGTTCTCAGAAAACCCCTCTCCTCAGAACGAAGACAACATTATCACTCAGTCTATAGAAGAGATATCCAAAGGACTTCTGTGGGTAGCCGATGAAAATACACCGCTGACTATGAGACTCGAGCTTGCCGTGAGTCTCTCTTCTTACGAAAGCCTTGCAACCCCAAACCTTGATATCTACCAATGAGGGAGCTTTCCCTATCCACATATCGTGAGGTGTTTTGGCAACCTTCATCGTATGGACTAAGTTAAGGATATGGGCAGGAGTCTCTAAGGCATACCCCCTGAATGAGATAAGTAGCAAAGCATGACTCATCATGGAACGAACCATGTCTAGAAAGGTTCGATTATGCCTCTCAGCCACACCATTCAATTGAGGTGTCCTAGGTGGCGTCAGTTGCAAAACGATTCTGCATTTCTTGAGGTAGTCGTGTAATTCAAGACTTAGGTACTCACCACCTAGATCGGATCGAAGCATCTTGATTTTCCTGCCCACCTGATTCTCCACTTCTTGTTTAAACTCTTAGAACTTTTCAAAGATTTCTGACTTGTGTTTGATTAAGTAGATATACCCATATCTGCTATAATCATTGGTGAAAGTCAAATAGAAGCGGATTGCATCCCTTGTGGTGGATCTAAAGGGCCCACAAACATCGGTGTGTATGATATCTAATAAACTTTCACCCCTTTCACAAGTGCCAGTGAAGGACGAGTTGGTTATCTTTCCAAGTAAACAAGACTCTCACACATCATCTGTTGGATTAATGTCTAAGTCTATAACTATATTTGGTATGTACTTGACCCGACCTGGCATGGTCCATTTGGGTTGCTCTTCACCGGCACAATTTATATGGATAGTCTTTTGAGAATAGTATATTTATGATTTATATTAATATATTATAAGTTCTAATATATTAATATATAATCATATTATTTAATTAGTATTGATCAAGAATTAATTTATAATTAATTAAGTGATCAAAAGGAACTAATTAAATATGGACTCTTAGATATATATATGTGTAGTGAGCCAAGTTCATTTAGGTTTGGCTAAGTCTTCATGGATAGTCCATGGAGCTTTAACCCATGGATCCTAGGAAATGAAAGGTCATGGGTATTAGGGTTTAACCCTAATCCTCCACACTATATAAAGGGTCTTATGGTTCATGAAATTAGGCTAGTGGCTAGTGTAGATACACTAAAGAGGGAAATAACCGGTTTTATAAGTGTGAGCCAAGTATCCATATTCTCTAAAGGTTTTCCAAGGTGTTTTGGTGATTTGTGATTCCACTTGAGTCTTCCACACTATTGGGGCTAAGCTCTTAAAGTTCAAGGCAACAAGCTTCATTAAAATGTATGTATTCTAACTTGTTATATTACCCAAGTATCAAGGATTGTATGCTAGATACGGTAATACGTTGGAATATTCATATTTGCATGTATAATAGAGAAAACATAGATTCGAGGTATTTAGGGTTGCATGTACACTTAGGAGTGTTTAAATGCTCAATACCCAACAGTGGTATCAGAGCCATGGGTTGTTTTCTATTATATTCATGCAAATGTTTGATTTTCAAAGTTGGAAAAAAAAGAAAAAAAAAACATGAAGTTTGTCAAATTTTAAGATAATTACTTGTTTTGTGAAAAAGTAATTATTTGTAAAATTTGAATCATTTGCTATATGAGTTGAATTAGGTCAAATTTAGTGAAAGATAAAATGATATGATTATTTTATTAGTTTTAATAGTTTGATCTAAATGTTTTAAGGAGTTACAAATTTTGTCATAAAATTTTGGAGCTCAAAAGTTTTTTTTTAAGTTGTGATCTTAAGTGTTTTGAAACCTCCATAAGTTATGGATATGAAAAGGTTTTAAAATTAAAAAAAAAATTGATTCAAAGTTTTTATGGAGTTACAAAATTTGTTGTTAATGTTTTAAAGAATTCCATAACTTATTCTTAAGTTATGGAACATGAAAAGTTTCATCATAAAACAAGCATTTAACTCCATAAGTTATGGATTACCAAAAGTTTTATGTTTCCTTGATTTATGAGTTAGCTTAGATTAATGGAAAAAATTTCATTTTAGTTGTTTTCAATCCTAATTAATCTAGACGTAGTTCATAAAATGTGTTTTTTTTGTAACTTGTCCTCAAGTTATATGAAAAGTCACATTTATGAATCTTAAAACTCATAAAAATGCCTTAGGTTACAAAAAATGAAGAGTCTTTTCTTATAAATAGTCTTTATGGCTCCATAACTTGTCCTCAAGTTATGAATCCCCAAGAGTCTCTTCATTAAAAGTTTTAAAGCTTTAATTAAAACTCATAACTTATGAAAATCCAAGAGTTTTGAATAGTTTCAAAACTTGCCCTCAAGTTTTGGAATTTGAAAAGTTTTCTCTAATGAATACTTTAAATCCAAGTTAAGCCCTTAGAATTTTAAAACATAAAATTCAACCCTTATACTTTATAATATTATAAATTAATAATACTTATATATATATATATATATATATATATATATATATATATATATATATATATATATGTATGTATAAGAGTAAAGTCGTCTTACCATTAGTAGGCCTCATTAACGAAGCCAATCTATAAGGGGGGTATAAGGTTACTGCCTATAAAATGGCAGTTTAATGGGTGTCCACTCTCACCCACCGCTTGCTTGACCGGTGGAGGGTCGTTAGCCGAACGGGTAGGACAAGGACTATAATTCTCCCTTCATTAAAAGTATTAACGACAAATACTAAGTAACTAAACTCTTATTAATACCCAATCTTAGTTACTTAGCAAAATGTGAATTTGGTGCTAACCCATGAAATTGCACTTTGCACTTTGCTTAAGTCAGTTAGTGAAGCGTGTGTGGTTAACCGGCACACTAGCTTGATTTAACAAGGCAGTCAAAGGGTAACTTAATGTTTATCATAGTATCGGTGGAGCACGTGTGGTTAACCGGCACATCGATTGAGGGGTAAATATTAAGGGTACCAAGTATATTTGCATGGTTATTTCACACCTTGTTTTGTGATCCTCGGCATCGTAGTCACAAAACCTGAAGGGCACACTCGAGATTGAAACATGCCTTGGAAAAGTTCAATGAATCTCAAAAGAATCTAGGAGTTTCAAAACCAATTAAAACCTAATAATACATTTTGTTTATCTTGGTGGAAATTGGTGAATCGTCATTCACCTACCTTCAAATATTTTATAGCTTGGATTACGACATCCCTCTTCCAAGTTATAAAATAGTTTGATGGGTCCTAGCCTTAATATTTCATATTGGGTGTTATATTAAGGACTTTAAATCAACTATCTTGAATATCTCCCAAAAAGATGTCTAGTTCAGACTTCTATGATCCTCCCAAATCTCTTGGAACTTCACTTCCTCCACCTCCTCCAATTATTCTCCCTAACCCACAAGTTCAAGTTCACTCAAGTCCTATTGACAAGCAAGTTCTATGTGTGATCGCATCTTGGAGATGAAGTCACATATTGACAAGTCGGGAGAGTTGGGTGTCAAAGTCTTAAGAAAGTTGGATGTTCAATCACTTTCTAAGTCACATAGTGAGTTCCTTTAGGACTACTATGAAATAGACTACGACATGACCCTTAATGATCTTATCTATTTGCTTGGTACTGCTGAGTCAGCAATAATTTGGAGCTTTGGTAAAGCAAATTTGATTAGAAGATTGACTTCCCAAAACTTTATGGACATTGACAATGGTGACACTGGAAATCAAGAAAAAGCATTCTCTTACAATGGAAAGGGATCAGCCATAGTCAACTCGGTTGACCAAATGGTAAAGAGAAAAGCTAATTTTGTGATAGTCACATGTACCATTACCAAAGGGTCCATATGTTAAATTGCCAAAGGAAGGGGCATTGATTACGAAGCTGTCAAATTTACCTAAGGATGTTAAAGCCAGTAAGTTTGACTCTACTTCAGGTAAAGTCCATTGTCTAACTCTGTTAAGCTCCTATTTGGAGATTCTTATTACATAATGTGACTGAGTCACATGGTGATGTTATAAGAATCAAAGAAAAGAGAGAAATCTTAAAGGAAGTATATGTTGATTCTAATCGCGAAGATGGATTTCGATCGCATCAGAATTTTGAGCTGTTACTTAGGAGTTATGACACATTGCTTAGGAATAGATAACAACAAGGTTTCCATATGGATTGTAAGGATGGGTTTTTCCGCAAAATTTTTAAATAAAAGGAAATTTTTGATTTTATTTATATTAAAATATCCTTACAATGGCATTTGTGAAAAGGAAAAAAAAGTGTTGCTTATATGATTCCATTAATAGCAAGAGTGGAAATATGAGTTTGATTCTTTCATTTGTGGTAGTGTCTAAATTTTCCAAATAAGGAAAGATTCTCATCACCCATGTTTCAGTTGGATAGAAACTTGGAATCATGCAAGTTGTATAGTATGATGAATGAGAACTTTCAAGCATTGGAAAATTAAGACTGATTACTTGTTGACATGGATGTGTGAGTCAAGTAAATGACTAAGGGATCGAGTACACATTCTTGTGCACTGATCAAGCCCACCACAAATGTAACTTGAGTGACACATCTTAAAGAAGGTTTATTAACACTAGTGAAATGTAAGAGTAAAAGGATTCTACTCTTGTACATTTGAATTTGGTAAGTTGTGATGTTCTGGATAAAACAGAGACCAACTTAGGCCAATTGTGTTAAGTGTTTGTCTTGATTAAAATCCACAATATCTCTTGAATATTTGGCAAGAGAGTCTTATAGGTCAAGGAGACAGTGGGAGTCTAAAAGATCCTGAACGAGTTTCAAGAAGTAATCAAGAATAAAACATGTATTTCATCACTAGCACACAACTAAAGGTTTATAAGCTATCGTGTTGACATTTCTGTGCCCATTCCAGTTAAGTTGGCTATACATTTGAGTTCTACATGTTCTCAATTGTTTGCATAGCTACTTGGAAGCAATGGTAGGCCCTTGAGTTACCAGGTGGCAAGAAGTTAAGATTGCACAAGTTCAGTCCATATGAGTTAGGATTTGTCACTAACCTAGTCTTGTGATTATGGGTTGACAAATTCACGTGGATAATAACACATACACCATAAAATCTCAGTGTCATAAGGTTTCTCTCCGATTCATGGAAATGATGGTGAGGAAATTCTTTCACTAAGTAGATTTTAAGTAGATAGCAATTGTGATATTTGCAGTTCTCAAAGTCATTAGTGGAGCGTGCATGGACTTATGAGAAATGGCAAAGGTCTAAACAATTGAGACTATGATTACGACATCCCTTTTCATAGTTCTGAAAATTTTTAGACACACCTGTGAGCTATCTAAGATAAGGTGTATGATTTTGATAAAGTCTTATCAAAGCAATCTAGTATTAGAAATCTGAACTTTGGTAAGAATGTCAATAAAGTATTGAATTCTAAAGGTCCAATTGTTTTTTGGATACACGTCAAATCTAGTGGGAGCGTATGTGTTATGCTATCAATCATCATGTTAGTGGGAGCATGATAATTATGATAAGTATTGCAAGTTAGCAATGTTAATTATAGAAAACAAAAGTTTCAATTTGTGAGGTTGCAGGGGTTGAAAAAGTTGTTTTGCTATAATTAAGTGGGAGGAAATTATACTTCATTTCAATTCTAAAAATCTTAGATTGAGTTTATAATCATTCTAAAGATCTTATATTAAGATTTTAATCACCTTTAGTCAAGAATATATATATATATATATATATATATATATATATATATATATATATATATATATATATATGAATTTCATGTTGGATTGGTTCAACTTAAGAAAATTCTATATATTGCGTTCTCAAAATTCGATTATGATTACGACATCCTTTTTCATAGTAAAATTTTGAGAATATGGCAAACAAAAAATTATTATGGCAAAAGACTGGTCTAGAACCATGTCTTTATGTGAAACATCATGAATCGTGTCCCATTTACTTTGGGTACAAGATCGATTACATGTGCTATAATATTTATTCATTCTGAGTTTTCCAAATGCCTTGGGGCATTAAGGAGGAAAATTTCTATAATTGGATATGAATAAATTGATTAAGCAATTGTCGAGGACAATCTAAGGTTTACCAAAGATTGGTTGTTGTAACGCCCGTAGATCCGGGCTAGTCAATTTAGAGATAATAGGGGTCGAAAACGACTTTTCGAAAAATTATTATTTAGAATAAATAATCTTAACCAAGTTGTAGAATATGTCTCAAGGGTTCTGTACATATAAAAAACGCCGAAATCCGAGTTATAACGAAGAAGTTATGGTCCGTCGAAGTTTTTCGTCAAAACCGGCACGGCACCGGGAGACGTAAATAGTGAATTTAAGATAGAGGACTTTTTAACCTTAGTGATCTAAACAAAAGTTGTACTATACATTAAACCGAGAACATACAAAAAAAAAAGAACGCCCAAATCTGACTTCGTATGAGGAAGTTATCATTTTTCTAAGATTTGGCATAGCAGTGCACGGACCGAAACTCGAATTTTAGTTCGAGCGGTTTTTGTCTTACGCAACCTTAATGAGAGTTGAATATCTCATTAATAGGAACTCAACGGTAAAAAGATAGACAAAACGGATTCCGTATGAAGGAGTAACGAATTCTTCGCGGTCATTTAGCAATCTAATCGCCTCTTACCGTTAAATTTAAGATCGGTTTAGATTTAGCCTACGGATTCTAAATGAGAGTTGTAGATCTTATTTTTACCTACGCGTAGATATAAAGAACATCGAAAACGGAGTTCGTATGCAAAAGTTATGAATTTTTGAAAATCGGTTGTTTTACCCTCTGTGTGATGCCACGTGTCAGCACCAGGTTTTGCCTTGGAGCCTAAGCAAGCTCACGAGGTGAACACTAAAAACTCACGAGGTGAGTGACCCCAATTCAGCCTATAAATAGAGACGCACCCCTCCTTCATTTCTCACACCATACTCTTTCTTTCCTCTCTCCATACTCTCTCTAATACCCCCCCCCCCCCATACCTCCAAAAGCCTACGGTAACTCCCTAGCACGAGGTGGAAGCCCCGGAGTGCCTGACGGCTCTGAGAAGAAGGGTCTTTCGGTTTGGAAACGCTGCTCCAGCGGAGCCCGGTTTTGAGAAAAACCCGTTGTAAGTTAGCTACGCCTAACCTATCTTTAGTATAACTTATGTTTTAATATAGTAATGTTATTAGGACCTTAAAATAATTATTTGGGCTATTATTATGAGTTATATAAGAGTGTTTCTTAACGCTTATATAATAGCAATGATAGCTATACTATTAATTAGTCACGGTTAACGTTAAACTAAACCCTAGTGGTAATGATACTAGGTTTTGTCGAGGGAAATTGTTTTAAGAGTAACGAAGCGCTGTCTGAATTCAGAGTCACCATCTTATCAGGTGAGTACATGGTCCCTTTCATCTTACACATAGATATGAAGTATTTTATATAAATTACGTGTTATGTGTGCTAGATGAACGATTTTATACATGTTTTAAATGATTTAAACTGTATACGTATTTTTATATCTACGATAATGTTGGGGTAGAACATGGGTAGATGTAATAGATGGAATATGAGTTGGATGATGAGTTGAGACGTGTTATAGACCATGAGGTTTGGGTGAGAGGTGGATGATGTGAGAAGCCTTTTCCCAAACGATGGCCTCGTCATTCAACAGAGTATGGATGACAACCACAGACTATTCTAGACAGTCCAGTGGAACACTAGTAGGTTCGCAACCTGTAGGTGTTGTGAACGATGTGTTCACCCGGTGTACTCTAAACCTTGGTGATCATGTAGACTTGATGCCCAAACCTTGGTGATCATGCAGACTTGATGCCTAAACCCTGGTGATCATGTAGACTTGATGCCTAAACCTTGGTGATCATGCATACTTGATTCCTAAACCCTGGCAACTATGCAGACTTAGTGTCCGTTGTGTAAACCGTGGCAACGATGGACTTTGTGCCAATTCTTTAGGATAATCCTTAGGAATGAGTGAATGAGAAATAGTTGATTCTTAGGGTAGATCCTTAGGAATAAAGAATATAATGGAGATGGGTAATTGGGTTAACTGTTTGATGATTAAACATAATAATTATATTATTGTGGGTTGAAAACCCTATGTACTCACCAGGTTTCCCAACCTGACCCACTCAGTTTATTTATATCACAGGTGTCGATATGAAGTTACATTACACTAAGAGATTAAGGAGATATAAATCACTAGTGATAATGAATGTAAGTTCTGCTTATGCTTATGTTTCTGTATTGACGATGACATCCCAAATGTTTTAAAATGAATAAAAATACATTTCTTCAGAAATGATTTGATAACGTATTTATCATGTTTTACTGGGAACAAATTCCGCAACATTTTTATTAAAAGAGGTACTCTAATTTTTATAAAGCATAAACAAAATTGGTATTTTCTGTCCATTAAATTGGGGATGTCACAGTTGCTCAAGGACAGTTGGAAGTATAATGTTAATATTGGAAGGACCATATTGACATAGTCTGAAAAGAGGCAACTCTTGTTCTGAAGTGGTAGTCATAATGGGAATATAGAGTTGTCTCCATAGATGGAAGCAATTTGTGTAAGATTAGAAAAAACTTAGTGCAAGAAGCATGTTCAAAGCAATGCATACTTTGAACATAACGCTTTGTGTCCATGGAGTAGGTCTTCATTGGAATACCCTGTAATGGTTGTTGACAAGTCTTTGTGACTTTGTACACATTCATTGCAAGAGGGTAGTGATTTAAGTTTAAAATCTAACAGATTTCGCTTTGGGAGTGTGAAGTTAGAATCATTGAAAGTTTGGTCAATTGGTTTATTTCACAAAAGTAAGGATCATAGACAAACATAGAGTGCATACTTGGTGTATGGCAAAGCTATTGTTTAGAAAACATAGTGTACATGCTTGGAGCATGGGACACCTAGTCTTTTAATTCAAGTATAAAGTTGATAAAACCGAAACAATGAATAATGTGTAATCAGTATGGTGATAAATAGAAAGTGGTTTATTTATATTCATAGGTTTTGATACCATATTAGATTCATTTATTCTTGTGTTTCACTTTGCATGTTTTGACTTCCATAATAACTAGGTTATTCTTCCGGAATGACTAAGCTATTCAAACCATCTACATTCAGGCATATGTTGGAAGTAGATATGAATCAAGACTGTCATGGGTTGGCTTGTAGAGGTCCAAGTTGGTGGACAAAGTTGTGCTACAACACTCATGAGTGCTCATAAGTTCTGAGTATTGGATTCAACCCGTGCTCATTTGAATCACTTCATGGATTTTATCATGAGTGATCATGAGATGATAATATCTTATATTCTTCAAACCTAGATATATGAGTTGTTACTATGAGTTAGTTGTACATTGATTGCACAAAACCGCATTGGTAACTCGATGTTATAAAAAGTCCCTTTGTGTATGATTCAACAAGTAGTAGAACAAGCCATATGAGTCGAACTTTATCCATTCCTTTTACCTTCGGGATAAAAGCGATATATGTGGACCCCTCGATGATTTAATGATGACACATGTGAGTGCTTGGCCAAGCCAGGACTGATTTGATTTGTTCAATCAGTCAGTCATCATAAATCAGAAATCGGGAAACAAAAAATGGACAGCAAGAATGATTATAATCCATGTCTCAGTCCATATGATATCTAGAATGGAGGAATATATGATCCCGTATCGAATGGACAAGTCATTGACAAAGGTCACAATTCGTTGACAAGATCGAAGTTCGACAGCGGCTTTAAGAGCTACGACTGCTAGTTGGTTTTTGAAGTCATACTCAATAATAATTTTAGACTTATCCAAGTGCGAGACTGTTGGATTAATGTCTAAGTCCATAACTATATTTGGTATGTACTTGACCCGACCTGGCATGGTCCATTTGGGTTGCACTTCACCAGCACAATTTTATGGATAGTCTTTTGAGAATAGTATATTCATGATTTATATTAATATATTATAAGTTCTAATATACTCATATGTAATCATATTATTTAATTAGTATTGATCAAGAATTAATTTATAAATAATTAAGTGATCAAAAGGAACTAACTAAATATGGACTCTTATATATATATATATATATATATATATATATATATATATATATATATATATATATATATATATATATCTGTGTGTGTGTGTGTATAGTGGGCCAAGTTCATTTAGGTTGGGCTAAGTCTTCATGGATAGTCCATGGAGCTTTAACCCATGGATCCTAGGAAATGAAAGGTCATGGGTATTAGGGTGTAACCCTAATCCTCCACACTATATAAAGGGTCTTATGGTTCATGAAATTAGGCTAGTGGCTAGTGTGGATACACTAAAGAGGGCAATAACCGATTTCATAAGTGTGAGCAGAGTATCCATATTCTCTAAAGGTTTTCCAAGGTGTTTTGGTGATTTGTGATTCCACTTGAGGCTTCCACACTATTAGGGCTAAGCTCTTAAAGTTCAAGACTTCAAGCTTCATTAAAAGGTATGTATTCTAACTTGTTATATCACCCAAGTATCAAGGATTGTATGCTAGATAGGGTAATACCTTGGAATATTCATATTTGCATGTATAATAGAGAAAACATAGATCCGAGGTATTTAGGGTTGCATTTACACTTAGGAGTGTTAGAATGCTCAAAACCCAACATCATCGTCCCTAAGGTCGAAGGACTCCAACACTCCATCCTTTTGGAGTTGGGCTATGCATTTCTTGTTGACATGTCTAAGACGACAATGCCAGAAGCATGCTTTATCCAAACTATTGGAAAAATCGATACAAAACACATCATTTCCTAAATTATCTAAAACCATCACAGTTTCATTTATTCCACTACAAGGCAATGCTTCAAAATAGAAAACACCATTATGATAAGCTTTAATAGAACCGTTTTCATTATCAAACGAATATCTAAATCCTTTTCTACACAAACCATGAAAATATATGATGTTTCTTGCCATATCTAGCGAATAACAACAATTTTTTAAATCTAATCCTAACCCATTACTAAGCACTAAAGAGTAAACTCCAATCTTGGTGACAGGCGATGATCTTCTATTCCCAATGATCATGTTTATCTTTCCATGCTCCACATCCCCATTTCTTCTTAGGCCCTGCATATCAGAACAAATGTGAAAACCACATCCTGTATCAAGTACCCAAGAAATAGCATGTGATGAATCATTATATTTAATAGTGTAAATACCTACGTAGGATGGCTTCATCTTTCCATCCTTGATATCTTGTAGATATTTCGGGCAGCTACGTTTCCAATGCCTTATTTCATGGAAGTGGTGGCACTATCCCTCCTTGGGGTTGGAGTTGGGTTTAGCAGAGCCAGACATGGCTCCACTAGAAGAGGTGCCATCATGGGACTTTCCCTTATGGTGGCTCTTTGAGGGAGCCTTCCTCTTCTCACCCTTCCCTTGCCTAATTGTCAAGACTGGGGCAGCAGCAAGAGTAGGAGTTGATGCAACATATTTGTCTTTGTGGTTGCTCTTAACAGTCCTTAGCAAGCCTTGAAGCTTGCTCAAAGTGACCTTCTCCTAGTTCATGTGATAGTTCATGAGGAACTGGTTGTAACAGGGAGGCAAGAAGTGAAGGATGATGTCTACTGCCAGCTCTTGATCAAAGTTGACATTCAACTTTAGTAGGCTATCAACATATCTCTACATCTTTTGCAGATGAGCAGTAAGGGACTCTCCGTTACCCATTTTGGCTGTGATCATTGAAGTGATGATCTCGTACCTCTCTTGCCTAGCACTTTACTGGTACCGGTCCAACAGATCTTGATGCATCTCATAGGGATACATGTCCCCATAGGACTTCTAGAGTTCTGCAGTCATAGTCGCTAGCATGATGCAATGGACTCTCGTAGCATCACGCTCATGGGCCTCAAAGGCAGCAATTTCTTCAGCAGAGGCAGTGTTGATGTTGATTTCCTTCAACTTTTCATTGAGGACATACTCATTGTCCTTGTAACGAGTGACTATTTTGTTGGATGAGGTGTCTAAGTCCATAACTATTTCTGGTATGTACTTGACCCGTTTGCCATGGTCCATTTGGGTTGTACGGCATCATGCATTTGGATAGACTAAAATGAGAGAAATAACACTCATGGTTTATTCATATATTATAATTTCTAATATATTAATAATATTATTTAATTAGTATTGATCAAGAATTAATTAAGTGATCAAAAAGGTGACTAATTAAATATATATGGGTTGATTGTGTAAATCATCCATACTTGTATAATGGCCTAAATGCTCCATGGATTATCAAGTTAGGCTAAGACCCATAGGATGCTCCATGGAGGTATAAACCCATGGATCATGGAAATGAAGAGTCATGTCACATTAGGGTTTACATGGCGTAACCCTAATTGTAACACACTATATAAGTAACATAAAGCTCACCAAAATCGACTACTAGTGACCACAAGAAAGAATAGAGAGGGCAAGCTGATTTTAGAAGTGTTCTATATTTCTCTCAAGTCATTCTAATAGCATTTGGTGTTGTGTGAGACATTTAAGGCATCACACTTGGGGTGCTAGGCTCACAAGGTTTTCAAGGAATCTAAACTACTACAAGGTATCTTTTCTAGCTAACTTTTATGTTTAAAAGTTCCCCATGTATGCTAGATAGGATTATGAACCTTGGAAAATCAATTTTGCATGTATCTTAGTCAAACATAGATCCAAGGTTTCTAGGGTTGCACTAACACCTTAGGAGTGTTAGAATGCTCAAAACCCTTCAGTGGTATCAGAGCCTAGGCTTGTTTGTTTGATACTTAATGCAAAATAGCTGAAAAAGTTGAAATTATTGCTGTCAGCACAGGGGACTCGCCGAGTCCATGGGGGGACTCGACGAGTCCAAGCGTATCTTCAACCAACACGACAAGTCTGTTTCTACACTCGACGAGTTGGCCAGGCAGAGTGTAGATTTTCGATTTTTGTTGTAGGAAATGGACTAGAAACATTACCCTAAACAGTTTTGGTGTTTTAAAACTTGTTTTAGATGGTGTAATGGTTGTTCTAATCCATTTACAATGGCTAATATCAAAATTCCATGTTTATATGTGTTCATATGTTCTTGAAATTTTGATATGAATATTCATATTCTGATGAGTTCTTGCAAGATCATAGGAATTATGTGCTATTGATTGGTAGTTAATTCATGATCATGATGTGTTTTAACGGAGTCCATAACTTGTCCTCAAGTTATGGATAACCAAAAGTCACTTTGTAATAAATCCACTAAAAGAACACATAAGTTACAAAAAATGAGTCTTCATTTTTAATAAACAATAACTCATAATTTATTAGTTGAAAAGTTTTGTAAAGTTACAAAACTTGCCCTCAAGTTTTGGAACATGTAAAGTCGTCTAGGAAAATTTAGTTCCAACCCCTAGAATTTTAAAAGTTAAAATTCAACCCTTATACTTTATAATATTATAAGTTAATATATATATATATATATATATATATATATATATGTGTGTGTGTGTGTGTGTGTGTGTGGTGTGTATGTATGTATAAGATCAATTCGTTTTACCGTTAGTAGGCCCCATTCACGAAGTCGATCTATAAGGGGGTATAAGGTTGTTGCCTATAAAATGGCAGCTTAATGGGTGTCCACTCTCACCCACCGCTTCCTTGACTGATGAAGGGTCGTTAGTCGAACGAGTAGGACGATGAATTTAAATACTCATTAAAAGTATAATGATACTAAAGAAACTAAATGTTTTTATAAGGCCGAACCTTATAATATGATGTTGTTTGAAACTGGTCACTCAGCGTCAGCGCATAACTCAGTGTCAGCATACCAGTTGTTCAGTGTATAGATTTATATTCAACATTTTGTAATAGATTTAGTACTTATCTAGTTTCGATAGTTATCGTCTATTAGTTAGCTGGTATATCCTTGATTTGTAGGGATTGCCTAGATTAATTCTATATAGTCTTTTGTACAAGTTTGTGAAAGATCATCTTTCACAAACCCTAATAGCCGCTTTGTGCATTCGATAATCTCTTTGTGAAATTATTATTCTTAGTGAAAGTTTTTCTTCGTGAATCTTCGTTGTTCTTGTTGATAGTCATTATTTGATAAATTGTTTGATCTTAGGTCCTTTCAATTGGTATTAGAGAAGTGTTCTCTTATCAAACAAATGGCTTCATCATCTTCTTCTTTAAACTCATCAAATCATCCTTCTGCTAAAATTCCTCCATTTGATGAAACCAATTTTGCTATGTGGAAAATCAAAGATCTATATGCATTAGAATATGTAGATGAAGACATGTTGGACATCATCGACAATGGGCCATATGTTCCGACGTATCAGCCCTTGAAAAACAATGTTCCTGATGGTGTCATGAAGAAAACACCTAGAGAAAACTGGACAGCAGATGACAAAAGAAAGAATGGTCTCGATGTTCGTGCTCGAGCTGCAATCAGCTATGCTTTGCCATACAATATCTTTGGGCTGGTTCAGAACTGCATCTTAGCAAAAGAAATGATGGACACGCTGACTATATCTTTTGAAGGCACTGCGGAAGTCAAGGCTACTCAGATAAATGATCTAAACAGAAGGTATGAACATTTCTTTGCAAAGAAAGGTGAAACCCTGAATCAAACCTTTAACATGTTAAATACTCTTGTTAATGATCTGGGGAGACTAGATCAGTTGAAGCATCAAACTGTTCTAGTGCAGAAGTTTTTGGATTCTTTTGGTGCAGGTTGGGAGAATCATGTTGATGTGCTGAAGAATAGTGAGAAGATCAGCACAACGGATTTACAAAGTCTTTATGGAAACCTTCGATACTGTGAGGAATCAAATCTCCAGAGAAAGGAGCTGATGAAGGATGCTCAACGTGAGTCATCAGTGGCACTGTTTTCAAACAAAAGGCAAGAGTCCGAGTCAGACACTGAAAACCATTCAGACACTGATTCTTCTAAAAGTGATACTGATGATCTGGAAAAGGTTGTTGCTAGTGCGGCCTTAATTGTGAAGACTTTTGAGAAATCAGGCCGTAATTTCTCAAAGTTTCAGAAGAAGATGAGTGGGAAATCTTCAAAAAAATCAGATGCTGACAAGAAACATGCTACTGAAAGGAAAGGGAAAGCTCAGTGCTTTAACTGTGGTAGCATTGATCATTTTGCAAAAGAATGCAAGCAAAGAACCCAAAGCTCGGACGAATACTGGAAGCAGAAGTACAACAAGTTGGTTGAAAAGCTGAAAGCAGAGAACTTGGAACATAAAGTTCTTGTCGCTGAAGAAGAAAAATGGAAGACTGGCGAGGAGTCATCAGATGATGAAGTTAAATGTCTGCTGGCTAAGATAGAACATGCTGATGAATGTGAAGTCAGCAAAAGTTCGTTTGATGATGATATGTCTGATGCAGTTGAAAATTCCAGGAAGCACAACACTGATTCCCCTTCAATGTATCAGGTTCAAAATTTTGTTTCCTATTCAATGAATGAAAAAATCAAAATGTTTGAGTATTTGGGTGTTCTTAATTCTAAGAAGAATCAAATAATAAGGGATTTGCAAAATCAAATTGATTTTCTTAAAACCGAACTATCCCTGAAAAATAACATTATTGATACTACTCAGGAAAATCTAAGAGTCACTAGTTTATCAAATTCCTCTCTGTCTATTGAAATTGATAATGTTAAAGATCTCTTGAACAAAGAACAAACTGTACTACAAATTTGGGCTAAATCTCACAAAAATGTTAATTATGTCATTTCTGCTCAAATACCTCATTCATGTGAGAAAATTCTTGGGGAAAATTTTGCTAAAGCTGAAAAGGTTTTTAAATCTCAAGAAAAAGAATCTGAATTTTATTCCATGAATGAGTTGAAAGATAGTTTCAAAAACAAGTTTATCAGTAACACTTTTATTAATCAGAGTCTAATTGATGAATACTGTGTTACTAGTTCTAATGGTGTTACTGAGTGTGATATTGAAATTACCGGAATTGATCCTACCTCTTACCCTGCACATCTTGTGAGACCAACTCCTCTCACTGAAAATATTATTGCCTTTACTATCTCAAATGGAGTGTTTCATGATGTTCATGAAGAACTTAAGCATTACCCTAATTCTAGTGCTTTAGTGAATAAGTCCAAATCTGATACTGATGTCAGCTCCTCATCCATCACTGATCATAATCCATCTGACACTGAATTCAGTTGTAATTCAATGTCAAACAAAAGGACTCAAAGTTCACTTGGTGGATCTTACAAATCCAAATGTGTTAAATCTAGACATCTGCTCACCAAGAAAAACTATGGTACTAGAGTTTGTTACAGATGTGGTGATACCTCTCACAAGATCAGTGAATGCTCGTTTGATAAAACATCTTTAAGAGCTGACAACATCAAAGTTAGAAATGAAAATTGGACTCTTAAATCAAGTTCTTTGAACTGTCTTCCTAAAGAGTGTTATAATTTATTGTCAAATAACTTTGTGAATGACCCATTTTACAATGGGTCAGTGTGTTCTAACTAGTTTCTCAGCACTGTAGGGTCAAGAGCATCTTTGGTACCTAGACAGTGGTTGCTCAAGACATATGACAGGATCCAAGTCTCTCCTGGAAGATTATGTCAAGAAAAGTGGTCCTGCAGTTACATACGGAGACAATGGAAAGGGGTTTACTAAAGGATATGGGAACATCAAGTGCAACAATGTGGTGTTTCATAATGTTTCATATGTAAAGCGGCTCAAACACAACCTTATCTCAATCAGCCAATTGTGTGATGCTGATTATAAAGTTCATTTTACAAAGAAGGAGGGAAGAGTCATCAACACTGACAAGAACATTGCACTCTCAGCAAGCAGAAAAGATGATATATATGTTCTCGACATGTTCTCAAGTGACAAGGCACTGATGCAATGTTTCTTTACCAAATCTCAAACCAATCTCAGCTGGATTTGGCACAAAAGGTTCTCACATTTGAACTTTAAAAATCTGTCTAAAATATCCAATCAAGATCTGGTTAGAGGTCTCCCAAAATTCAGTTTTGTCAAAGATAAGGTGTGCTCAGCGTGTGAACAAGGAAAGCAAACCAAGTCATCATTCAAACCCAAGTCATGTTCTAGCATATCCGTTCCTCTTCATTTACTTCACATGGACATGTTTGGACCTATTCCTGTTCGTTCCCTAGGAGGAAACAAGTATACTCTGGTGGTTGTGGATGAGTTTACTCGATTTATATGGGTGGTTTTCTTAAAGAAGAAAGGTCATGCTGCATAAGAAATTATCTCCCTGATTCGTCAAAACGAGACACTGACTGGTCTCAAAGTTAAGCAGCTAAGGAGTGATCATGGCACTGAGTTCCGTAATTCAACTCTTGAAGACTTTTGTGATTTTAAAGGCATTGGGCAGAACTTTTTAGCTCCTCGCACACCTCAACAAAACGGAGTTGCTGAACGAAGAAATTGAACACTGATTGAGGTAGGAAGAACCTTGATGATACATGTTGGTCTTCCTATGTCATTTTGGGCTGAAGTTGTTAATACAACATGTTATACTCATAATCTCTCTCTAATTCACAAGGTTCACAAGAAGACACCATATGAGATGCTGAAAGGTCGAAAGCCAGACGTATCCTTCTTTCACGTGTTTGGATGTGTTTGTTATATTCTCAATCAACGCAATCCCAGATCAAAATTTGAGCCTAAGGCTGACAAAGGTATTTTTGTTGGATATTCATCTATTTCAAAGGTTTTTCGTGTTTTTCATGTGAACAGGCAGTGCATTGAGGAATCCATTCATGTAAAGTTTGATGAAGAATCATACACTGATGAAAAAGTAGCTCATTCCTCTTCTATCTTTCAAGAGCTTCTCTCTTGCCCATATGATGAAGTTTCTCATTCTGAAAAAGAAGCTATTATTCCTGATCCTATCGTTTCAGACCCAAGTCCTGTAAATCAAGGTACTGCGGTCAGCTCGACAACTCATTTTTCCGATGCTGATGAAACCCTTGAAACTAAAGATTCTCCTGCAACTCATGTTCCTTTCAGTAATAACACTTCAGTGTCAAATCCATTGGAATCAGCTCCTGAACATCGACATCACCCTGTTGATCAAATTATTGGAATCTTCATGATGGTGTCCGAACCAGATCTCGTGTATCTAATAATTTTTACATGTATGTTAATTTCGTTTCAATGATCTTACCTGACAAGATACACTCAGCTATTCAAGACGCTGACTGGATTAAAGCCATGCAAGACGAGCTGAATGAGTTCGAAAGGCACAAGGTTTGGACTCTTATTCCCAGACCATCACCGGAACACGCTGGGTCTACCGCAACAAGGTTGATAAAGATGGTATTATTACTCGCAACAAAGCAAGACTTGTTGCTCAGGGGTTCACTCAAATTGAATCTATTGACTACGGGGAGACTTTTTCTCCGGTTGCTCGCATTGAAGCAATTAGACTGTTTCTCGCATATGCCTCATACATGAACTTCATTGTCTACCAGATGGATGTCAAAACAGCATTTCTTCATGGTGTGTTAGAAGAAGAAGTATTTCTCAAACAACCCCCAGGCTTTGAAGACAAAGAGCACCCTGACTATGTGTACAGACTAGATAAAGTTGTATATGGACTGAAGCAAGCTCCCAGGGCCTGGTATGAGACACTGACATCATACCTTCTTGAAAATGGCTACAGAAGAGAAGCAATTGATAATACTCTCTTCATCAAAAACAAAGGCTCAGACATGATTCTTGTTCAAATCTATGTCGATGATATCATCTTTGGCTCTCCAAATGAGAAGCTGAGCAAGGAATTCGCTGAGATCATGTCTCAAAGGTTCGAGATGAGCATGATGGGGAAGATGACCTTTTTCTTAGGTCTTGAGGTTCAGCAACAAAAATCAGGTATCTCAATTTGTCAAAGTAAATATATTGCTGACATGCTTGTTAAGTACTCTCTCAGCGACTGCAAACCGGCTTCTACTCCGGTGTCCAAGACTAATAAGCTACACGCTGATCCCACCAGCACTGATGTTAATCACTCTCTTTATCGAGGAATGATTGGATCTCTTCTCTACCTCACTACAAGTCGCCCTGATATCATGTTTGGAATCATTCTCTGTGCTAGATTCCAAGATAATCCCAAGGAGTCTCATCTCATTGCAGTTAAACGCATCTTTCGATACTTAAAAGGCACTCAGAACTTGGCATTGTGGTACCCTCGTGACTCAGCACTTGAACTCTTTGGATACACTGATTCCGACTATGCGGGATGCAACTTAGACAAGAAGAGCTCATCAGGTGGGTGTCATTTCCTTGGAAATCGACTAATCAGCTGGTCTAGCAAGAAGCAAACCTCAGTAGCTATCTCCACTGCAGAAGTTGAGTATGTTGCAGCTGGAAGATGTTGTGCTCAACTCTTATGGATTCAAAATCAACTTTTAGACTATGGGCTTAAATTCACAAAGACTCCTATATACTGTGATAACACCAGTGCTATTCAGATCACACAGAATTCTGTTCAGCATTCAAAGACAAAGCATATCGAGATCAGACATCACTTCATCAGAGACAATGTTGAGAAGGGCAAGGTTGTTTTAGAACATGTCAAGACTTCAGATCAACTAGCTGCTATTTTCACCAAGGCCCTGGATACTCAAACCACTGCTCACATTATTGGAGAACTTGGAATGATCACTCTGGATTAAAAAATGTTTTACTAATGTTTGCTATTGTCTTATAAACTAATGTATTTTTTGCTGATGATGGTGTGCTGATGATGTTTACCATGCTGAGTACATTGTATGATCTCTTATCTCTATGTCTTCTACAAATCTTCTAAACTAAAGTTGAATGATTCACTGTATTAAACCATACACTGATAATAACTTGAAACTCTTTGCCGATGGTTAGACAAAACACCAAGATCTATCACACGCAACTATCCTTTCTTGCCAATCTTACAATGATTCTATGATTCAGTGTGACAAAACACATCCTGATGAGGTTCTAACAGTCTTTACCGATGGTTAGACCAAAACACCAAGGTCTATCACACGCAACTATCCCTTCTTACCAATCTTACACTAATTCTGTGATTCGGTGTGACAAAACACATGCTGATGAGAGTCTAACAGTCTTTGCCGATGGTTAGACCAAAACACCAAGGTCTATCACACACAACAATCCTCTCTTCACCTTCTTCTCACTCAGTGTCTAATGATTTAGTAAGAAGCACCACTCACTGATAAAGACTCAACACTCTGTGCCGATGGTTAGATAATTAAACCAATATCTATCACACGCACCAACCACCTTGCTAACCTTAAACAAGCAAGTTGTACCTTGAATTGACGACATACTATATTTCAACATGTAACTTTTAGTGACACTGATCTCAACGCTTCCGCAGACACTGATTGTCGTTTCCTCTTTAGTACAACGGCTCTTTTTACCCAACGGCTATTTTTTGATTTTACAGTTTGTTAAGATACGCAGTTATTTTCGAAAACGATAATCATTACATTTTTAAAACCGTTTAATCCCATATTTAAACTTTTTCCCCACCTCTCTCCCAAACCTTCCTCCCATAATTCAAATTTCCTTCTCTCTCTTCAAAACCCTAGAATCCAAACTGTCTTCAATGGCGGCATCACTGTTTACTTTCTCCTCCACTTCAAGAAGAGTCATCCCAGCTCCAAACTCTCCTCCTCTTCCCATATACATCAAAGCAACAAATGTCGTTTTCAACCCTGATATACCAGATGTTCATCGCGGTCTTGGACTTGATGATTTTGTCAATTTTCTAGTTTCCTGCCGACTTCGATACGCTATCAGTGAGGTTCCATCAGATTTCTTTCCCAAACAAGTATGTGAGTTCTACTAGACCGTAACAGTTAATAATGAAAACAACGTCATCTCCGGCATTATTGGGCGTGGCCGTCGCTCAGTTTTCATCACCGCTGATCTCCTCAGTGCTGCACTCAGGTTACCAATTTTTGAACCATTCTCTGAGCTTCCAACTATTGAACGCTGTCGACGCCTCTTTGATCAACTGGGCTATGATCACTCCAAGGCTGGTGCTCGACCATCTCTCATTCTGCGTCAATGTATGACTCCAGGATGGAAGTTCTTCACCCGGGCACTTTGCAAATGTCTGGATCACAAATCTCATAGTGGTGATCAACTGAGTGCCTTTGAGCAACAAGTTGTATGTTCCCTTCTTCTCTACCAACGTCTTGATTATGGGGCTTTCTTCTTTGATCAGCTAGTCTAACTTCTTCGTGCCAATGTACGAGCTGATCATGTTCCATTTCCATGCTAGATTGCTCTTGTCCTGGATAATATTTTCGCTGAAGCCTACTACTCCCACTCTGGAAACCCCATCCAATGCCCACGCATGTCAGTACGAATGTATCAGGATGATCCAATGGCAAATGACATCGCCATCTCTGATCGGATGCGAGAATGGATCGCGAATCCATATACTGTTCCTTCCCAAAACGCTGACACTGACGAAGGAGCTGCTGATATCAACGACACTAATGCTGAAATACAAGCTGATCCTAGTCAAGAAGGTGGTCATATCTCTCCTCAACTTTCTCACCATACCATTTCTGTCACTGAAAGGATTCGTTCAGCTCATGGGGAGCCATCTGCTCAGGGGGAGCAACCATCTCAAGGGAAGCCACCATCTCAGGGGGAGCAACCTTCTCAGGGGGAGCAGCATCGATCACAAGAAATTCCAGGTACTCATTTCATTCAAATCTCGGCCTCAGCATTTAATGAGCTTCTTACACTGACTCGAGACATGAGTCAGCGTCTTCTACGTATTGAGGCTGATGTCAAACAACTAAAGAGAGTTCCTCTATCAACTCCTTCTCCTGGCCCAAATGATGATGATGATCAAAAAAGGGGAGAAACTGATTCTGTTGAGCATGGATCTGAAGAGAACATCATTAAACAGACCGAGCCATCACAGCCTGTGCACGACTCTGAGAAACTAACAGAAACTGAAAAGCTTACTAAAGAGAGTGAGCATGATGATGAAGATGAACATGATGATGAGTGTCAGATGCTAGACATGAACTTCATTGATCCCACTATGCCAGTTCAAGGTGAAGACTCAGATGTAGTTAGCGAGGATCTTCATCCTTTATCTCGAAAGCGTAAGGCAGCAGATACTGAATTATCTGATTCACATGCTGACACTTCTCTTCCCAGCAAGAAATCTAAGTCCATTGTCAGCATATCCAATTTGGCAGCTAAATGGAACATGTCTCCTGATCAAGTTAAGCAAATCCTTGATGAAGCCAATAAAGCTCAGCTTCTAAAGAATATTGCTCAATCCGATGAATCCCTCATTCAGCACAAACTTCAGGCCAAAGGATCCTTTGGAAGCTCAGATGCAAATGTTTTTAGAATATCAGTCTAAATCTAAATCTTCACAGCCTCCTCCCAGTAGCAGTAAGTCAAGGACTGATAGTGTTCTCGATAGGATTGATCGCAAGAGGTTTCAAGATGTTCTTAAACGAAGAGTGAGCAATGATAAGATCATCAAAGTTAAAGCCTCAAAACCTCGTAACAAAAAAATTCTTACTTTGCTGATCACTCGTCAAGGTCCTCAACATCCGTACACTGAAGTTGTCAAGAGAGACGAGCTGATCAGATATGGACTCTCTGAATGGATGGAATTGCTTGAGTTGGCATCCAAGCAAACTTCAGCTCTTTCTTCAGAATTGACTTGTGCTCTTCATTTACTGATTAAGAAAGTTCAGCGTCTTGATCTCGTTCCTAAAGAGTGTCCTCAGCAGCAAGGTTCAAGTTCCTCAATTCCAAGAAACAGAAGAACCAGATTTCAGGTTGATGGTGAAGATGTGCTGGTTCTAAATTTTGGTGCTGAAGAATAAAACAACTCTTTTCCCATTGGTGTTGAGCCGGTTCAACATCAGTTCATTTCTATTCCTAAACATGGAATGTTTTATCTTGACAAGAACAGAAAAATGTGTTTTCAGCGAACTGCAGAGATTCCAAGGGCTCCAACAAATCATCTTGTTGGCTTAAGGCAAATGTGCATGAGTCATCGATATCTCTCTGGAGAGTTTCATATACTAATTGCTATGGAGTTACTGAATAGAAGACAGGAGCTGCTGGATAGTCCTTACTGGCCAGTGAAAGTAGAAGTTGAAGCTGAGTATGAAGAATTTTTGTCCAGAGGTGTTCTAGTCTAGCTGGTTTTGAACATCATCATATTGGGGGAGATTGTAAGGTCAAAACTTAAAATATGATGATGTTTGAAACTGGTCACTCAGCGCCAGCGCATAACTCAGCGTCAGCATACCAGTTGTTAGTGTATAGATTTCTATTCAACATTTTGTAACAGATTTAGTACTTATCAAGTTTCCATAGTTATCGTCTATTAGTTAGCTGGTATATCCCTGATTTGTAGGGATTGCCTAGATTAATTCTATATAGTCATTTGTACAAGTTTGTGAAAGATCATCTTTCACAAACCCTAATAGCCGCTTTGTGCATTCGATAATCTCTTTGTGAGATTATTATTCTTAGTGAAAGTTTTTCTTCGTGAATCTTCGTTGTTCTTGTTGATAGTCATTGTTTGATAAATTGTTTGATCTTAGGTCCTTTCAGTTTTTTATAAATTCCCAATCTTAGTTACTTTAGGAAAATGTGAATAAGGTGCTAACCCATGAAATTACACTTTGCACCTTGATTGAGTCGTTAGTGGAGCATGTGTGGTTAACTGGCACGCTAACTTGGACCTAACAAGGTAGGAAAAGGGTGACTTAAGGTTTTTCATAGGTCGGTGGAGCGCATGTGGTTAACCGGCACATCGATTGAGTGAAAAACATTAAGGGCACCAAGTAATTTGCATGGTTACTTCACACCTTGTTTTGTGATCCTCAGCATCCCAGTCACAAAATTAGAAGGGAACAATCGAGATTGAAACATGCCATTGAAAAGTTCAATGAATCATAAAAGAATCTAGGAGTTTCTAAAAACCAGTTAAAACCTAATAATTTATATTTCGTTTTCATGGTGAAAATTGGTGAATCGTCATTCACCTACCTTTCAAATATGTTATATCTTAGATTCTAGCATCCCTCTTCTAAGTTATAATATATTGTGATTGGATCCTAGCCTTAATGTTACATTTGGGTGTTTTATTAAGGACTATCTTTATATCTAATATAAACTTGTTTTTCTTCTTTTCAGATTTCTTCCAACAATGCTGCTTCTGGCTCTAATCCTACCGGCTCTTTCTCTCTCATCAAACTTTGTGGGAGAGTCATCTTTGATGGATCCAACTTTATGGATTGGATCAAGAACATCAGGATGATCACTCAGTATGAGGACAAGGAATATGTCCTCGACAAGGAGCTTAAGGTACCCAACTCGTCTGCTTCTCCTTAGGAGATCGCTGAATATGAGGCACATGAAAGAGATGCTACCAAAGTGGCATGCATCATGTTGGCCACTATGATAGTCGAGCTCCAAAAGTCCTATGAGGACTACTATCCTTTTGAGATGCACCAGGATTTGATGGACTGCTACCTTCAAAGTGCTCGTCAAGAGCGATATGAAATCATCTCCTCCATGATAACAACCCGGATAAAGGATGGTGAACCCATCACGGGCCACATGCATAAAATGAAAAGGTATGTGGACCGTTTGCTGAAGCTAAATGTAAACTTCCCTAAGGAGTTTGCAATATACATCATTTTTCACTCCTTACCTTCATGTTATGATCAATTCCGCATGACATACCACATGAACAAGGAGGAAGATACCCTCAGCAAGCTTCAAGGACTCCTAAAGACCGTTGAAACAGGTCTTAAAGGTAAGTCGGTTGTTACCACTCCTACTCCTACTCCAGGATCAGCCCTTGTCCTGGCAATCGGGAAAAGTGGAGGGAAAAAGAGGAAGAACCCTTTGAAGGGTACCAAGGGTAAGACCCTTGATGGCTCCTCTTCAAGTGGAACCAAGAAAGGTTTTGTCACATCTTCTTCTAACCCAAAAGAGGCTGAATGCTTCTATTGCAATGAAAAGTCGCATTAGAAGCAGAACTGCCCAAAGTACCAGCAAGATATTAAGGATGGGAAAGTAAAACCCGCACATGCAGGTATTTACACAATATTGACTAATAACTCACCCTATTCTAATTCTTGGGTCCTTGATACAGGTTGTGGAATTCACCTATGTTCTGATTTGCAGGGACTAAGAAGAAGTGAGAATGTGGAGCATGGAAGGATAAACTTGATCACGGGAATAAGAAAGCTTCACCTGTCACCAAGATTGGAGTTTATTCTTTGTTTGTAAGTAGTGGGTTTACATTATATTTGAATAAATGTTGTTACTCACCAGAAATGGCAACAAATATTATTTCCTTTCATGTTGTGTACAAACAAGGGTTTACCTTTTCTTTTGATAATGAAGTTGGTGGAATAAATGCTTTCTTTAATAATGTTCTTTATTTTAAAGCATTACCTTGTGATGGTGTGTATGAAGTTGTGCCTGTTGTAGATAACCTAGGAAATAATGTGGTGTGTATTGATTCTTCTAATAATAATAACTTGGATAAATCATCTTTGTGGCATTGTCTTCTTGGACATGTAAGCAAGAAATGCATAGGCCAACTCCAAAAGGATGGAGTCTTGGAGTCATTTGACCTAAAGTCAGATGATAGTTGTGAATCATTCTTACTTGGAAAAATGACAAAGTCACCCTTTAAATGGAAAGAGGCTATGGACAGAGAGATACAGTCCATGTGTGACAATCAATTTTGGAACTTGGTTGAAAATGTACCAGGTCATAAGATATTTGGGTGAAAATGGATCTTCCAGAAGAAGATCGACATGGATGGTAATGTACATACGTATAAGGCGCGACTGGTCACAAAGGGCTTTTCTCAAACTTCGGGAGTTAATTATGATGAGACCTTTTCATCAGTAGCAAAGATTTAGTCCATTAGGGTCATGTTAGCCATTGCTTCATTTCATGATTATAAAATATGGCAAATGGATGTCAAAACAGCCTTCCTTAATGGAAGTTTGGCTGAAGATGTTTACATGTGTCATCAAGAGGGTTTTGTTAGTACAAAGTACCCTAATAGAGTGTGTAAGCTTGAGAAATCCATCTATGGATTGAAACAAGCACCTCGCAGATGGAATCTTTGTTTCAATGAGAAAGTCAAAGAGTTCGGATTTTCGAGGAGTGAAGATGAATCTTGTGTATATGTCAAGGCTAGTGATACTATAGTTGGCTTTTTGGTACTGTATGTAGATGACATACTACTCATAGGAAATGACATCCCAACTCTACAGGAAGTTAAGTCCTGGCTTGGGAAGTGTTTCGCTATGAAAGACCTAGGAGAAGCTGCCTATATTCTAGGGATAAGGATTATGAGAGACCGGAGTAAAAGATTAATTGGACTTAGTCAGAGTACCTACTTGGATAATATGCTGAAGAGGTTCAGCATGCAAGATTCCAAGAAAGGAGAGTTACCCATCCATAGTAATGCCAGATTGAGTAAGACTCAAAGCCTGACTACCGAGGCTGAGATAGCAAAAATGAGTCGAGTACTTTTTGCTTCCGAGATAGGCTCGATCATGTATGATATGACTTGTACTCATCCTGATGTAGCCTTTGCTTTGAGCATGGTTAGCAGATATCAGGGGAATCCTGGCAAGGCTCACTGGACCGCGGTAAAGAATATCCTCAAGTACCTACGGAGGACTAAGGATTGGATCCTTACCCTCGGTGGGAGTGATGACTTGAGGGTTATAGGGTATAGTGATGCTAGCTTCCAGACTGATAGTGATAATTTCCTCTCACAGTCAGGCTGGACCTTTACCTTAAACGGAGGAACAATTACTTGGAAAAGTTCCAAGCAGGAGATAGTGGCTGATTCAACTTGTGAATCAGAGTATATAGCAGCAAGTGAGGCAGCAAAGGAGGCAATATGGCTGAAGAACTTCATTGGAGACCTTGGAGTTGTACCATCTATAAAGAAGCCTATGGAAATTTTCTATGATAGTGAAAGTGCAGTTGCCTTAGCGAAAGAACCAAGGGATCATGGGAGATCCAGACATATCGACAGAAAATACCATTTCATCAGACATCGAATAGAAGAAGGGCTCCTCGAGGCAAAGAGGGTATCATCGGATGAGAACCCATCAGATCCCCTCACGAAATGACTGGGTAGGGTTAATCATCTCCGACATGTGAGGCGCATAGGGCTGAAGGATGATATTAGTTTTAGTAGTTAGATAGCTCTGAAATTTGTAAAGTGTAATTGACATTTGATGATGAATAAAAGTTGTGTTTATTTATGAGTAAAGTGTTGCTATCTTTTGTCAATCATTTACTATTATTTCTTTCGTATGTTTTGACTTCCAGAATATTTATGTTATGTATCACATATTATTCATATTCTCCACAGTCGGTCATATGTTGGAAGTAGGTATGAATTAAGAATGTCATGGGTTGGCTTGTAGAGGTCTAATATGTTGGACATAGCTACAACACTCATGAGTGCTCATAAGTTCTGAGTATTGGATTCAAACCACGCTCACTGGTATCACTTCATGGAATTTATCTCGAGTGATTGTGAGACGGTAATATCATATAAGTCTTCAAAACTAGAGATATGACTTGTTGTCTATGAGTTGGTTATGCATTGATCGTACGAAAACGCATTGATAACTCGATGTTATAAAACATGCTTTTGTGTGTGATTCAACAAGTAGTAGAACATGATGGGTTTTAGCCATAAGAACTTTCCTATGTGCGCATGCAAAACCCCAATGCTTGGATCTAGGCTTTCTAATTAAACATGCTTTGAATCCAAGACTTCTAATGACTATTTAGGAATAAGAACAATGTTAAAACAGATCTAGAATCATACCTTTGAATTCCTTGTTGACCTTGTTGTCTTGGAGCTTCTAGAGTCACAATTGTCACTCCTCTAATAACTTACAAACACGAACTAGCAAGGAGGATGATTTGGGAGAGAGTAGAGGGGAGGAAATCGGCCAGGGTTCTCTTACTTTTAATGAAGTGTCGATTTCCCTTAGCCATAGGGTCTATTTATACTTGTAGACTCCTTAAGGGTTATAACCTAAACCCTAATTGGATAATCTTCTCTTAAGGCTATCCAAATCTTTTCCATAGATATCCCCTTGGACGATTTGAATCTATCCTTAGCTTCTAGAATCCGTGCAATCCATATCTATATGGAATTACAGTCTAAAGTTTAACTATCAAACAATTGACAGTTTATACCCTCTTATTTAATTAATCTCTTTAAGTCACCAAATTAATTCCAATTAATTCTATGACTTATATTAACCAAAAGGACCATGCACAACCGGGTCAATTACTTGCATAATATAGTTTCAGCCTTAGACACTATTCCAACAGTCTCCCACTTAGATAAGTCTAGTAACTATATGCACAAGTACAATTCGGTTTGCAATCGTAGCTCTCAAAGACGCTGTCAAACTCTGATCTAATCAATCTTGTCCTTTAGATAAGGGATCGTACAGTCCTTTGTTAGATATCATGCTGACAATCCTATGGAATGGTTAGTCAAGCATTTAGGTTTCTCGATCTCTGATTTATTCAACATAGAACTTAATCGAACACATCAATTCAGTTCTGACCGGGCCCGACACATAAGTCAAATCAAATCATCGAGCGGCCGAGATATCGCTTTTACCTTCTTAGATAAAAGTTACAGATAAACTTCGACTTATATGCATTTACTTTTTCAATAATCAACTATACACAACAATGCGTTTTATAACATTGAGTTACCAATGCGTTTTCGCATTATCAATGTACAATCAATCAGCAAATAACAAACCATATATCTAGGTTTTAAGACTATATGATATTATCATCTTGCGATCACCCTTTTATATCATATTCCATAAGGAGATTCCAGCAAGCACGGGTTTGTTCCAATGCTCAAAACCAGTTCATAAGCACTCATGAATGTCACAGCAATCCTTTGCTATGTCTAATACCATTTAGACAATCTACGCACCGATTCATGACAATCTTCATTCATATCTACTTCCAACATATGAACGATTGTGGACAATTTGAACAATTCGATTATTCCTAATAAACTCAATTATTCTGGAAGTCAAAACATGCAAAGTGAAACAATAGCTAAACAATTAACATAAGATAGTAACATTAATCATAAATAAAACTCCGTTATTTAATCATCAAATGTTAATTACATTTATCTATTACACGTTTCTAATACTATCTAATCTATGTTAATATCATCCTTCAGCCCAATACTCCTAGCATGCTGCAAGTGCTTAACCCTACTCGGTCCCTTCGTAAGCGGATCTGCTGGGTTATCTTCTGATGATATCCTCTTCACTACGAGTTGTCCTTCTTCTACATGATGTCTAATGAAGTGATATTTTCTGTCGATATGTCGTGATCTACCATGATCCCTCGGTTCCTTTGTCAAGGAAACCACTCCTTCGTTATCACAAAAAATCTCCATGGGCTCCTTTATGGCAGGTATAACTCCAAGATCACCGATGAAGTTCTTCAGCCATATTGCCTCCTTAGACGCTTCGCTCGCTGCAATGTACTCTGATTCGCACGTTGAATCCGCTACGGTTTCCTGCTTGGAACTCCATTCAGGGTAAAGACCCAGCCCGACTGCGCGGTAGTTGTCCCAGTCGGTTTGAAAACTGGCGTCACTATACCCTCATGCCTTCAGGTCATCACTCCCTCCGAGGACTAAGAACCATTCCTTCGTCCTCCAAAGGTATTTAAGGATATTCTTCACCGCAATCCAATGTGCTCTGCCAGGATTCCCTTGATATCTACTAACCATGCTCAAAGCGAAGGCTACATCAGGGCGAGTACAAGTCATAGCATGCATGATTGAGCTAACTGCGGAAGCGTATGGTACTCGACTCATTTCTACTATTTCAGCTTCGGTACTCGGACTTCGAGTCTTACTCAACTTGGCATTACTTTGTATCGGTAATTCTCCCTTCTTCGAGTTTTCCATACTAAAACGTTTTAGTACCTTCTCTAAGTAAGTATTCTGACTAAGTCCAATTAGTCTCTTATTTCTTTCTCTTACTATCCTTATTCCCAAAATGTAAGAAGCCTCTCCGAGGTCCTTCATAGCGAAGCACTTCCCGAGCCAGGACTTAACCTCCTGCAGATTCGGGATGTCGTTTCCTATGAGTAATATGTCATCGACATATAGAACGAGGAAGCTTACTATACTCCCACTGGCTTTGACATATACACAAGAATCATCTTCGCTTCGTACAAATCCAAACTCTTTGACTTTCTCATCGAAGCAAAGATTCCATCTGCGAGACGCTTGCTTAAGTCCATAAATGGACTTCTCAAGTTTACACACTCTATTCGGATGCTTCGGATCCACAAACCCCTCTGGCTGAGCCATGTAAACATCCTCAGCCAACTTTCCATTAAGGAAAGCGGTCTTGATATCCATTTGCCAAATCTCATAATCATGAAATGCGGCAATCGCTAGCATCACTCTAATAGATTTTATCTTCGCAGCTGGTGAGAAGGTCTCATCATAGTCAACTCTGGGAGTTTGAGTAAAGCCCTTCGCAACAAATCGCGCTTTATATGTGTGTACTTTTCCATCCACGTCGGTCTTCTTCTTGAAGATCCATTTGCAACCAACGGTCTTACGTCCGGGTACATATTCAACCAAATTCCAAACTTGGTTGTCATACATGGATTGGATCTCGCTATCCATTGCCTTTTTCCACTTCGCGGACTCCGGGCCTGCCATGGCTTCCTTATATCTATTAGGTTCATTAAGATTTATTAGTGTACCATCACTAATATACGTGTCCCCTTCGGTAGTAAGATGAAAACCATAAAACTGGGGTAGAACTCTAACTCTATCAAAACGTCTAAGAGGTAAAGATTCGTCAATCGGTTCAAACGGAGTTTCCTCCTCGGGTTGAGTGCCAGCGGTAGAGGTTCCTTCAATTATCGACTCTTGAATCTCTTCAAGCTCGATTTGCCTCCCACTGTCTCCTTGGCCTATGAGTTCTCGCTCCCGGAAACCTCCTCTCCTCGCAACAAAGACAACATTGTCCTTCGGTATATAGAAGAGATATCCAAAGGATGACTGTGGGTAGCCAATGAAAATACATCGCTCACTTTGGGGTTCGAGCTTGTCGTGAGTATCTCGTTTTACGAAAGCCTCGCAACCCCAAACCTTGATATGTGCCAACGAGGGAGCTTTCCCTGTCTACATCTCGTGAGGTGTTTTGGCAACCTTCTTAGTAGGGACTCGGTTCAGGATATGGGCGGCAGTCTCTAAGGCATACCCCCAAAAAGAGATAGGTAGTGAAGCACGACTCATCATAGAGCGAACCATATCCAATAAGGTTCGATTACGCCTTTCTGCCACACCATTCAACTGCGGTGTCCTAGGAGGCGTCAATTGCGAAACTGTTCCACACTCCTTGAGATAATCGTGGAATTCAAAACTTAGGTACTCTCCTTCTCGATCGGATCGAAGCATCTTGATTTTCCCGCCCAATTGATTCTCCACTTCATTCTTGAACTCTTTAAACTTTTCAAAAGTTTCTGACTTTTGCTTGGTTAAATAGATATACCCATATATACTATAATCATCGGTAAAAGTCACATAGAAGCGGTTCCCATCCTTCGTGGTTGATCTAAACGGTCCACATACATCGGTATGTATTAAGTCCAATAGACCCTCACCCCTTTCACACGGACTCGTGAAGGGTGATTTAGTCATCTTTACATGTAAACAAGACTCGCACGTTTCATCTTCCCTAAGGTCGAATGACTCCAACACTCCATCCTTTTGGAGTTGGGCTATGTGTTTCTTTTTGACATGTCCAAGACGACAATGCCACAAGGATGCTTTATCCATACTAGTGGAAGAATCTATATTCAAAACATCATTTCCTAAGTTATCAACAATCATAACAGTTTCATAAATTCCATTACATGGTATAGCTTCAAAGTAAAAGACACCATTTAGATAAGCCAAAATAGAACCATTCTCATTATTAAAAGAAAATCTAAAACCTTTTCTATATAAACCATGAAATGAAATGATGTTTCTAGCCATTTCTGGCGAATAGCAACATTTGTTCAAATCTAAACATAAATTATTCCTAAGCACTAAAGAATACACTCCAATCTTGGTCACAGGCGACGATCTTATGTTTCCCATGATTAGATTGATTCTTCCTTGCTCCACATCCCTACTTCTTCTTAGTCCCTGCACATTAGAACAAATGTGATAACCACAACCGGTATCAAGAACCCAAGAAATAGCATGATTAGAATCGTTAGATTTGCTTGTATATATACTTGCGAAAGATGGCTTGATCTTTCCTTCCTTGATGGCTTGCAGGTATTCCGGGCAGCTTCTCTTCCAATGTCCTATCTTGTGGCAGTGGTGGCACTCTGCCTCCTTCGGGTTAGGGCAGGGCTTAGCGGGATCAACTTTGGTCCCACTAGAAGAGGCACCATCTCGGCTTTAACCTTGCGATAGTTCTTGGACGAAGCCTTCCTCTTCTTTCCCTTTCCTAGAACAATAGCCAAGACAGGAGCAGTGGGTGGATTGGGAGTTGGTGCAACAGACTTGTCTTTGAAGTTTCTCTCAGCAACCCTCAAGAGACCTTGGAGTTTGCTTAGGGTGACCTCCTCTTTGTTCATGTGGTAGGTCATCCTAAATTGATTGCACATTGGAGGAAAAGAGTGAAGCACCATGTCGATCGCCAAGTCTTCCCCAAAGTCAACATTTAACTTGCGATGGAGGTCGACATACCTTTGCATCTTTTGCAGGTGCACGGTAAGAGATTCTCCATGACCCATCTTAGCGGAAATCATGTTAGTGAAAATCTCATAACGCTCTTGTCTCGCGTTTTGGTGGTATCTCTCCAATAAGTCTTGATGCATCTCGTACGGGTACATGTCCTCGTAGGACTTTTGGAATTCGGAGTTCATGGTGGCTATTATGATGCAATGTACTTTCGTTGCATCTCGCTCATGAGTTTCAAAAGCGGTAATTTCAGCCGGAGTAGCAATTTCGTGGTTGATTTTCTCGAGCTTCTCATCGAGGACATACTCCTTATCCTCATAGCGAGCAATAGTGCGAATGTATCTTACCCATTCGCTAAAGTTCGTTCCATCGAAGGTGACCTTTTGGCAAAGGCTCATCAACGTGAAAGAACTAGCAGCAGCGTTGTTTGCGTTCGACATCTACAAATAGAAAGGACAAAGATAGATTAGAATATGAATCCCTAATTATCACCCAATAAGAAAAATTAGGGCTAGGATCCAACAACAACATTTACATATTAGAAAAGGGATGTCGTAATCTAACATGCAAATAAGTTGAAGGTAAGTGAATGACGATTCACTAATTCTCCACCATAAAACCTAACTATTAGTCCTAAATGTATTGAGAATTCCTAGGTTCGGATGAGATTCATTGAAACTATTCAATGACATGTTTAAATCTCGATATGCCCCTCTTGTTTGTGACTGGGATACCGAGGATCACAAAGCGGGTGTGAATTACCATGCAAATTCACATGGTGCCTTCATTGTAACGATCACCTATTCGATGTGCCGGTAAACCACACACGCTCCATCGAACTATGATAAACAATAAATCACCCTTTGCCACCTTTGCTTAGAACCAATTAGTGTGCCGGTAAACCACACACGCTCTACTAACTTCTTAGCGAGGGTGAAAAGTGTAATTTCATGGGATTGCATCAATTCACTTTTCCTAAATTAACTAAGATTGGGAAATTTTAAAATATGTGTAGTTACTTTGTATTTCCTATTATACTTTTAATGAGAGGATGAGGTTTCCCTATCCTACCCGTTCGGCTAACGACCCTCCACCGATCAAGCAAGCAGTGGGTGTGAGTGTACACCCATTAAGCGTCATTTTATAGGCCGCAGCCTTATACCCACCTTATAGATCGGCTTCGTGAATGAGGCCTACTAACGGTAAGACTAGCATTTTAGTTATACATACATACATATATATATATATATATATATATATATATATATATATATATATATATATATTAATCTTGAAATATTATATTAGTATAGGGTTGTATTTTACACATTTTAAAATCTAGGGTTTGAAATTTAAATTGTCTAAATTAAAACTTTTAATTACAAAATATAAATTTCAAAACTTGAGGACAAGGTTTAAACATTTAAAACATGGAGGATCAAATAACAAATAATTTCAATTAACAATTAATTTCCTAATTATCTATATTTGATTTATTCAAGATTTCTTGCAAGATAATTACCAAAATAATCAAAACAATTAATCAATTATCATATAAGGAAATTAAATATTTTATTAGTTGATAAATATCTTTAATTAGATCAAGATAATAGTCATATATATCAAAAAATCGGATTAGGGTTGATCTAATATGATTAAGGTAAGTTTCCATAAGATAATCATGAAGAAATCCCGAATCTGGCCATTCCTAACGCTTGAACTCGCCGAGTGCACCAAGGGACTCGCCGAGTCAGGCCAACTTGCCGAGTCCATGACTCAGAAACACAAAAATCGAATTTTGCAGTTTAGTTTCAGACAATTAAGCAACAATTTAATGAAAACCAAGCTAGTCTCTGATACCACTGATGGGTTTTAGCCATAAGAACTTTCCTATGTGCGCATGCAAAACCCTAATGCCTGGATCTAGGCTTTCTAATTAAACATGCTTTGAATCCAAGACTTCTAATGACTATTTAGGAATAAGAACAATGTTAAAACAGATATAGAATCATACCTTTGAATTCCTTGTTGATCTTGTTGTCTTGGAGCTTCTAGAGTCACAATTGTCACTCCTCTAATGGCTTACAAACACCAACTAGCAAGTAGGATGATTTGGGAGAGAGTAGAGGGGAGGAAATCGGCCAAGGTTCTCTTACTTTTAATGAAGTGCCGATTTCCCTTAGCCATAGGGTCTATTTATACTTGTAGACTCCTTAAGGGTTACAACCTAAACCCTAATTGGATAATCTTCTCTTAAGGCTATCCAAATCCTTTCCATAGATATCCCCTTGGACGATTTGAAGTTATCCTTAGCTTCTAGAATCCGTCCAATCCATATCTATATGGATTTACAGTCTAAAGTTTAACTATCAAACAATTGACAGTTTATACCCTCTTATTTAATTAATCTCTTTAAGTCACCAAATTAATTCCAATTAATTCTATGACTTATATTAATCAATTAACAATATATTATTCTTTATATATTCTCATAATATATTAATAATATTTACTATCTCTTAACAAATCATCCTATCAAGTTGCTATGGTGAAGGCAACCCAAAAGGACCATGCACATCCGGGTCAATTACTTGCCTAATATAGTTGCAGCCTTAGACACTATTCCAACAGAACAATCATATGAGTCGAAGTTTATCTGTTCCTTCTTGGATTAGAAGCGATATATGGGCCCCTCAATGTTTTTGTTTTGACCTATGTACCGGGCCCCGTCAGAACTTAATTGATGTGTTCGATTAAGTTCTTTGTCAAACAAATCGTAAATTGAGAAACAAACCGTTGGATAATAAGTAAGACATTGTTCCATGTATTTTTCTGGCTGATATCTAGAACAAAGGATTATATGATCACTTATCTTAAACGGCATATCGTCATCATATCAGTTCCGAGTGACCTTGAAAGAGCAACAATTGCTTATCGGTTCCTGAAATCATACTTGCAGTTATAGTTATTAGACTTATCCAAGTGGGAGACTGTTGGATAAGGTGTCTAAGTCCATAACTATTTCTGATATGTACTTGACCCCGGTTTGGCATGGTCCATTTGGGTTGCATGGCATCATGCATTTGGATAGACTAAAATGAGAGAAATAACAGTCATGGTTTATTAATAGATTATAAGTTCTAATATATTAATAATATTATTTAATTAGTATTGATCAAGAATTAATTTCGACTTAATTAAGTGATCAAAAAGGTGACTAATTAAATATATGGGTTTATTGTGTAAATCATCCATACTTGTATGGTGGGCTAAATGTTCCATGGATTATCAAGTTGGGTTAAGACCCATAGGATGCTCCATGGAGGTGTAAACCCATGGATCATGGAAATGAAGAGTCATGTCACATTAGGATTTACATGGTGTAACCCTAATTGTAACACACTATATAAGTAACATAAAGTTTACCAAAATTGACTACTAGTGACCACTAGAAAGAATAGAGAGGGCAAGCCGATTTTAGAAGTGTTCTACATTTCTCTCAAGTCATTGCAATAGCATTTGATGTTGGGTGAGACATTTGAGGCATCACACTTGGGGTGCTAGGCTCACAAGGTTTTCAAGGAATCCAAACTACTACAAGGTATGTTTTCTAGCTAACTTTTAGATTTAAAAGTTCCCCATGTATGCTAGATAGGATTATGAACCTTTGAAAATCAATTTTGCATGTATCTTAGTCAAACATAGAGCCAAGGTTTCTAGGGTTGCATGAACACCTTAGGAGTGTTAGAATGCTCAAAACCCTTCACATTCGAATGTTGCGGATCCATTCATTGAAATTTGACCCATCAAATGTCGCTCTCCCGCACAAGTTCATGAGTGAGAACGAGCCAGAGGAACTAGAAGCGTTGTTGTTCGCGTTCGACATCTGAAATAGAAAAGAGACAAGTTTGATTAGAAAGAGCAGTGTCCCTTTCCTGTTTCAGTCAGCGCACTGCATTTCCCGGCAGGGTCCGTTGTGGTGGAAGTTGCACTTGTTGCACTTGGGCAAGCTCCCAGCATACTGCTTCATCGGTGCAGTAGCAGTAGGTGTTATCGCAGCATGAACAGCCACGACCTGTTGCCAGCGGCCTTGGAGGGTTCTTGGATGGCCAGGGTTGTTGTTGTAGTTAGGGTGCGGACTCCATGATCGATGAGCCGTTGTGCCAGTCGCTTGGCACTGTCGAAGGTAGTGGGGTTTAAAGCTAAGACATTCCCCTAAAATGCAGGCACCAGCCCCCAGATATACATCTCGACTTTCTTTCCCTTAGTAGGGACCATTCCCGGACATAGTGTCACAAGATTGCAAAATCTGGTAATGTAGGCCACTATGTTGGAGCCCTTCATGGTTAGGCTCCAGAGTTCCTGTTCAAGCTTCTGAACCTTGCCCCTCGGGCAGTATTCCTCGATCCTTAGCTCCTTTAGAGCTTCCTAGCCCATAGAATTTGCCACTACTAGAGTTAGTGACTTTACATGGCTATTCCACTAGGTTAAGGCTCTGTCCGAGAAGGTGCAGGAAACAAATTTAACTTTGCTTCCTTCCGGATAGGAAAAAATCTCAAATATTGATTCTGCTTTCTCGAACCATTGCGAGAGGGCAATGATTCCGCTAGTCCCGTTGAAGGACCTAGGCTTGCAGTTGGTAAAGTCCTTGTACGAGCACTCTCTAGAGCGCACTAGAGCATCACCTTGAGCGGAATGCACGGTTGCTCCACTCCCGCTAGTACCACTAGCATTAAAGTGAGCTAAGGTTGTCGAAACAGCCGTAGCCACTATAGCTTGGATAGCTTTCGGGTTGTATTGTGGACGCGGTAGTGGTGGTTGAGTTGGAGTTGGAGTTATCATAGGATTGTGTCTCGTTGATCGACATGGAGGCATCTTTCAACGAAAAGTTTGCAAAGATGAGGATATTGATAAGAATTCAATTGAGAGTATAATGATAGTGGTCCATGGAATAAGTCGTCATAGCCCAATAAAACAGATGAAAGTATGATTGTGATGAAGCTCTAACAATAGAAGTATGAAAGCAGTTGGATAAAGATTTCCCATGAGAGTAGATGTTTGTCAATAGTATTGGCATTAGTAATATAATAAGTTCAGGAAAATGACCTAAGAATAGGTCATACATAAAACCAAAACAAGAAAATTTTTGATAGTAGCTAGATCTAACCGACTGAAAGTTCAAGGTCCTAACATAAGCATGAAATTAATACTAAAGTCTATACATAGACCTAAATTATCCAAAAGAGAGAGTAGAAATGGCTCTACTCGCGAGGGGAGTTGTTCTGGTTGGTACTTGATTCAGCCTTGGCTTCATCCAACTATTGTTCTGTTTCCTAAACTCTTCTCTGTAGTACCACTTGGTTCTGACGAATATTCCTAAGTTCATATCGATAGGCATTCAACTCTACCTGTAGGGAGTCAGTACGATACCTTACAAATTCTGGATCATCGGTTAGATGGTGAAGACGTACTGTGTTGGCTCCGGGGTTAGCCCGGATCTCCATGACTTGGTCAAAGTTCGCTCTTCCCTGCTCAGCATTGCGAGCAACTTGACGAACCATAATAGGAAGTACTCTGTCTGCTGAGCCCCCCTCATTTAGGTTGTAGAAGCTTCGGTCTCCATTGTAGTAGTGTTGGTAAGTTTTTAGACTCGCTGCAACACCACAACCATTCCTAGGCACATGCTAATCACTCGGAAAAATATAGTTGATTAGGTTATATCCCTCCCAGATCTGATTATATGTCCCCAAGCCTGCTTGTGCTATCCAACAATCGTAATACGTTTCTTCTGTTCTAGTATAACACTGATCCTAGTATGAATGCTTGCATGTATACTTTAGTTAAATATTTTATTATTTAAAAGTATAAACTCTTGGTCAAAGTATTTTAATCCCGATGTGTTTATAGTTGCATATCTTTTATGGGTTGATATACTCAATTCACTATAAACAAAGCTCTGATACCAATCTGTCACACCCCAAAAACGGAACGGCGGAAACGTTGTGGGGCGGAGGACGTCATGTACGGCAATGCATAATAGTAAACAAGCAACAACATTACCCATTACATTAATAATATAATTTAATACAAGTGTGTTCTATATATAGTTATAATACACCAAAAATGAATAATCAAAATAAAGACGAGTCTTGAACACACTCCGTCTTCTCAAAAGCCTGGTCCAGACATACCTATCTACTGGTGACCTAAGAATACAAGTTAGTTTGAAAGAGTAGATCAACATTACAGCTGGTGAGTTCATAAGTAATTTAGTGACATTGTTTGTATGAAAGTGTTTGAAAATATTTGATGTAAATGTTTGTAAGTGTTTGTAGTAAATATTTGTATCTCCTAGAAAATCCTATATTTCCTACTAAAAGTAGCCTTCTACCAAGACCCGAATATTTCGTATGTTGTGTGTTTGTAAAAGTGTGTATCTTTCCCAAGTACGACTATCATTACCAAAATATAGTTTACATTACCGTTTATGTGAGAAGATCACAATGTGAATGCAATGGGAAAATAACGATGTATTGTAGTATTGTATATAAGTAACTTCCAATGTACTAACTACCTTAAACCAGTTTGTCTAATTAAGGTAAAATGAGATATGATTGTACCCATACTTGATTGACTAGTAAAACACGACATTTGAAGACATCGAAAATGGTATGACATTTGTCACCCGTACACCTGCAGCTCCCGCTGTAGCTAGCAGCAAGGTGAAGGATGGTCAATCCCGTATAGATCTATACATAAATTCATGCTCTCCCTCCAGGAGACTCTGGTTACAAAACATGACACAATAGTATATTGCCATGCCATGAAGTAGTGGCTCACATTAATGTTATAGTATTCTTGTATTTGTATAGTATGTTCTATTTGTTCTAGTGTATCGTATGTTCTCTTTGTATAGTATGTTCCTCCCTGTTTCTCATTATAGTATGTTTGAACTGACTCGTGTATGAACCGACTCTTTTATGTTTCATTGTACTAGAAATAGTGAGTAGTAATCCTCTAAACTATACCTATTATAGTTTACTAGTAATGTTTTTTGAATGACTGGGTATGTTTGTACACTTTTGCTAACCAAAGGTGTTGAACTGATGTAAGAACTTTTATATCTATACACATATACTTAATATATAACTAAGATTCAAATGACCCTCGGACAAACAACCGATACCCTAAGTCCACAACCAAACAAGGAACAGGAAATAAAGTGAGTTATCAGTCCTAAGTCCTTTCAACCTTATTTATATAACTATATCTATATAAACATGATTTTGACAATATATAAGTTTAAAAGAGTTTGATAAAAAGTTTTAACCATTTGAATAGTTATAGATGACTTGATGTCAGTATATAAATTGTTTTGAAAAAGTTTGTTTAATAACATAGATTGAAGTATAAGAGATCCACTTGTTTTGCTAGTTATAAATCACATGTGATTGATTATACAAGTATACAACTATATGGTTTTCTACTTGTATCCCCCCCCCACCCCCCATAAAATCATTTAAAATCCTTTAAAAGATAAGTTAGGGGTATGAACTCACATAGTAGAAGTGAATATTTGAAGAAAACGATACTTTGCTCGGGCAGCACTTCGACCGGAAAGACGTCGATTTCCCGGAAATCTCAGGGACTTCGGGACTTCGGGCTTCCTTCATGGCTTCAACACGTTACTGGGTGTCGAGGTGGTTTAGAGGGGCTTAACAGCGTGTCACTACTAGAAAACATCCCTTTAATGACGCGCAAACAATGACACTCGCTGATAGAGGATGCACATTCGTGCGTGCCCTAAAAAATAATGTCGGTTTTGCAAAATTTGAAGGATAGAGGGCACGCATTTGTGCGTGCCCTAAAAATAGTGTCCAACAAAAAACTTAAAAACATGGAGGGCACCTATCATTAAAAAGCGTGTTGTCTAAAACTGTCGCTTTATATTTTTCTTTAGGAAGGCGCGTTTTCATGGGGGGGGGGGGGAATGAAATAACAAAAAATTAAACAGCCCGCCGATGCATCTCCTTCTTCTTCTTCTAAAATCCTCTACCAAAAAGCCCTAATAATCCTTTAAGCAGTTCGTCTTCCTCTCTCTCTCTCTCTCCGCAAGCCCTAAGCCGCCACCACCAGCTTCGAACCTCATAATCATTAAGAGTTTGAAGTTCCTAACCTCTTCATGTCGGCAACCTCGATCCCACCTCACCTCACCTCATCGAGACTGCAAAGACTGCTCAAGTTTACAAGCATTTCTTTAAGAGCCAACCATTTACGGATCCTCATGCTCAGAAGACTACGATTTAGTGCTCGTTACATTGTGTCTGTGTCATACTTAGAAGGAGATTTAGGGTTTTGGAACTTCTCCCTATCGCCATCTATGAACTAATGAAGCCATAGATAGGTACGATTCAAGCATCGAGTAAGGTAAAGGTGGTCGTTCCTCCTCCACAATCGATGTATGCACATAATATGAGGTAGAAAGGTCAGTTTTGGGGTTCCCCACTTCACCTCCCTTCTACCATAATCCATTTTGAATCGGATACTTTTCATTGTTATTTTAGATTTGAGACTCACCTTTCATCAGAAATATGAGGTAGAAAGGTCAGTTCTGGGGTTCCGAAACTATAAGGATGAAAATGGAGGTTGAAGATCAAAAATAGAAGATTGATTTGGGATTAGAAGTCGGAGGTTCATGGTCAGATTGGAGGCATTGAAAATCAGGAAACAAAAAAGGAAGAGGCATCAGGTTCAAATATTATTCTCTTCTTCTCCATGTATGTGCCCTAGGTTTCTTTCTCTTACTTTATCATTTTCTTATTTTAATTCGGGGCTCTCTTCGTTCTCATAAATTTTGAGATAGCAGGAGATCTATGAGAGATCCAATCCGACATTTAGCAAACAACTAAAAGGGATAGAAATACAGTCAGCAAGGGTTCAAAACTACAGCATCGTAGCTGAGCAGCCACTTAAACAACATCCTTTTCCAGATACACTAAGCCATACCATAAGCGTGCCTAATATTGTGTGGGAGTATGGGTGAGATCATATATAAATATAATACAGGGATTGAGTGTTTATTTAGGGAAGTCTAAAAGATGTTTTGGTTCTAGCTACATATGTAGAGAATGAGTTTTTGATTTTTTTTTTGTGGGAAATGTAGAATTGCATAATGTATACCAGGTGTTTGTAAAAATGCAAAACCATAAAGGAATTGAAAAACTAAACATCTACATGATTTCTTTCTATAAATCTAGTTTTTTTACAGGGCATAATAGTTCAATGGAAATTTTGGATAAATATCAGTTTTTAGCTCTTTCTAATGTTGTTTCAACTAAAGGTAGATAAGGGTGTTGTTCAGTTTTGCAGATAAGATAGAGAAGAGGATCCTTGATCTTGAATCTCAGCATATAACTTGTTGCTGGCACATACATGCATATAAACTTGTAAGAGGACCCTAGGTAACACCAAAGATAGATACACTATAAAGATATGCAATTGAAGATTCCATGTTATCTTGTTATTGTGCTATCTGTTTATATTTCTACAATGGTCTTGAAAAAAAATTATTTGTTTACTATTTTTTACCTGGCTGCAGCTTTGTTCGTCTTTTTTCTTAAATGTCATAAATGATTAACTTGTTAAATATGATTACAATTTACAAAAAATATTAAAATTAAAAGAGGGAGATTAGCTTCTCTCTATTACTTAATAAAATATAATTCGTATTTATTCTTAATATCTCTCTCTGCTACTTACAAATTTTCTTGGTTTACATGTTGTTGTAGAAACCCTACAAAGATTACATGTGGTTTTAGAGTAAACCCTTTTCATTTTCTGCTCTTTTTTCATGGCCTTTTCCTAATAAAAATGTAATTTTATGATTACTTCATTACAGAAAGGTAAGTTTGTCTATTCTAGTTTTATCCTTGCTAAACCGCCATGTGTACATGTGCACATTCTGATTACTTTATTTTCTCTGATATTGGTTCAGACTTGGTGTTGTTTGTATTAACTTTTACACTTGATGCTTACATTGTTACAAAAGAGTGGCATGTTGTTGTTCGTGTTGACTACATTCCTTCTCGTGTTGACTTACCTGCTTTAGGCCATGGAAAATATGTTGAACTTTTTAATCCATTTCAATGGAAGGTAACTTTCTTCATTTATTTACTTGTTTGCTGCCAATTTGTATGCATAGTCATATTTTGACTTAATTAGTTGTTTATATTGTTTATTAGTTGCTTGTTTTCTAGCTTATTATAGTCACTGATTGGTTTCTTGTTATGCTTAAATCTTAACAGCTATCATGGCAACCTTCAACAGTAGTTTTGGACTGGCACCTTCTTGCAGAAGATATCGTGTATGTGTTCTTGTGCTGCTATTGTGGATTTAGGAACATCCTTGCTTACCGGTCCAACTGTATGTATCTCACGTGAAGCTTCTGTTTGAACTATTAATCTTAGGGATTTCAATTTTTTCATATTTCTTGTATCTAATTAGTTTGTAAATTTCCGTTACAACTTTTATTGATTTGTTTTATCTTTCCATGGAACGATTATTTGTATGACATTAAATTTTATGCAATGGATTGTATTTTTGTATATGATATTTTATTTATTATGAGACATTAAATTCAAATTTAATTTGAAAATTACTAAATCTATAAATAATATTTTTTTAAACATATAAAATTATGATACGCAAAAATGTGTGTCATCTTCATTTATGACATGGCCATTCTTGACAGGAGTTTTAATGATACGCAATGCGAGTCGTAAATGCGCGTCGTAAGGTAACGACACGCAAATTCGTGTTGTCTTCCTTTATGACAGGGCCTTCCTTGATATGCATTACATGTCGTTAATGTGCGTCATAAATCGTGTGTCATAATTGCACGTCGTAAATGCGCATCGTCTATAAACGACGCGCAAAAGCGTGTCGTCTCTCGTTATGACAGGGCCTTTCTTGACACGCATTTGCACGTTGTCTGAGCATTTTACGACACGCATTGCGCGTCGTAAAAGGCTGTTTTTCTAGTAGTGTGTAGAAGTAGGAGAGAGGATGGATTTCAGCAACCAAAGTCGGAAGGCCTTGATTTCTATATATAGGGAGTGATTTTGGATCTCACGTCGTGAGCATGGAGTGGCTCACGTCGTGAGGTCGATCCTATCCACCTGATGACTTGTCTTCTGACAGTCCAACACTGGAATTCTTATCTATCCCCGGCTCACGCCGTGAGCATGGAGTGGCTCACGTCGTGAGTCCTCTGACAGGGTGGGAAATCGTGCCCCGAACTTGGGAAATTCATATCTCCTGCATGCAAGTTCTGATTTTGATGTTATTTATATCCATTCGTAGGTGATTTTATGATCCACAACTTTCGTTTAGACTCCGTCGGCTAATTTTGACTTTAACTTTTATTATATTATTTTTAGTAGGCGGGGACAGGAAAGTTCCGTTAGAAATTCATTACTTCTTTATTTGATGTCCGTTTTCATCTATCTTTTTACCATTGAACTACTATTGTCGAGATCTTCGATTCTCATTTAGGTTGTATCGGCTAAAAGTCGTTCGATCTCTATTTCGAGTTTTTAGCTGTCTACTACTATCTCTGAAACTTAGAAAAAACATAGTTTCCTCATACGAAGTCAGATTTGGACACTCTTTTTATATACGTTTACGGTTTAATGATATCTACGACTTTCATTTATATACCTAAGGCTAAGGAGTATTTTATTGAAGTGTTGTGTTTTATATTTAACAGTGTTTTACCGGTTTTTGTTGCAGATCTTCGATGGGTCAAAACTTCTTCGTTATAACTCGGATTTTAGTGTTCTTTATATTTCTGAAAACCTTGTTACGATATCTATCACTTTATATATCCTTATATATCCCAATTGAGATTTTTGAACATTTCATTTTTGACGCTCTTCTTATTATTTCAAAAATACGTTACAATACTTGACTTTAGATCGTTATATTGACTTTGAAAAATATCGGGTTGTTACATAACGACCCTTCACCAATCAAGGAAGTGGTGGGTGAGAGTGGATACCCATTAAACAGCCATTTTATAGGCCATAACCTTATACCTCCTTATAGATCGTCTTCGGGAATGAGGCCTAATAACGGTAAGACTAGCATTCAAGTTATACATATATAATAATTATTCTTATAATATTATAATAGTATAGGGTGAATTTTAAAATTGTAAAATTCTAGGGTTTGGAATTTAATAATTTCAAAATTAATCTTTTAATTAAAAATTTTAGCAAATAATTTAAAATTAAACATTTAATTTAAGGATTATCTAAATTTGACCTATTCCATTTTATTCACAAGATAATTCATCAAATAATTTAAATAATCAAGTTTTATCACATAAGGAATTTATTATTCAATTAATTGGTAATTATTTTTTTTAAGGATAATCACATAATAATAATAATAATATCATATTTTATTAGTCAAAAACAGTTTTGGTAATTATCCTTCAGCAAAACAGCAAGAAATCCTGAGATATCCTCTATCTGACAGTCCGACTCGTCGAGTTCCCAATATGGACTCATCGAGTTCACATTGGAACTCGATGAGTTCATAATTTAGAGAGCCAAAAATTGAATTTTTAAAGCATGATTGAAATACTAAGCATCAAATACAATAGAACCAACCAGTCTCTAATACCACGGATGGGTTTGAGCCAAAAGAACATCCTGTGTGCTCATGCAAACCCTAAAGCTTGGATCTAGGTTTATCTATTATACATGCAAGTTGTCCAAGACTTATGAACCCTAGATCTAGTATACATATTTCAAAATTATGATATGAAAACAGATCTAGATGATTACCTCTTCAACAATGGCTTGAATCTTCTTGTCTTGGAGCTTAGAGTCACAAATGTCACTCCTCTAATGGCTTACAAACACCACACAAGCAAGAGGATGATATTGGAGAGAGAGGAGGAGGCAAAATTTTGGCTATGAACTCTTCTAGGGTTTCCATTCTGAAATTTGATGCCCTATGGGTTTATATATACTTGTATTGCTAGGGTTTCAGTCAAAACCCTAATGTACAGCTTAGGCCTTAAGCAGTCCAAGGAACCTTCTGGAATAGGGCCTCTATGGCCGAAATTAGGATGGACACATCCCTAATTTCGTCCATGCCTAATCCGTAAGGCTTTTCAGCCCAATATTTAACTATTACACATTTGACAGTTTAAGTCCCGTTTATTTAATTAATGTCTTTTAGCCATAGAATTAATTCTTAATTAATTCTTGTCTAATATTAATTAAACTATATGATTTCTCTTTTAAGAAAATATTCAATAATATATTAATAAACCATAATAACCTCTCTCTCCATAAATCACTCTGTCAAGTTGCTCTGGTGAAGGCAGCCCAATAGGACCATGCACAACTGGGTCAAGTACATATCAAATATAGTTACGGGCTTAGACACTAATCCAACAATATCAGCCTAGGAAGCAATGGTAGGCCCTTGTGCTACCAAGTGGCAAGAAATTAAGATTAAAACATGTTCAGTGCATAAGAGTTTGGATTTGTCACTAATCTTGTCTTTTGATTATGGTTTTGACAAATTCACATGGATAGGAACACATACACCATAAAATCTAAGTGTCATAAGGTTTCTCTCCACTTCATGAAAATGATTGTGATGGAACGCTTTCACTAAATAGATTTTAAGAAGATAGCAATTGTGATATTTCCATTCTCAAATTCAATTATGATTACGACATCTCTTTTCATAATTTGAATTGTGAGAAATGGCAAAGGGTCTAAACATTTGAGACTTATTGTTGTAAGTTCTAAAATTGTTAAAACATACATATGAGCTATATAAGGAAAGGTGTATGATTTTGAGAAGCCTAGATAAAGTTTTATCGAAGCATCTCGTATCAGAAATCAGAACTTTGGTAAGAAATTCAATAAGTATTGATTTCTAGAAGTCCAACTGATTTCTGAATACATGACAAAGCTAGTGGGAGGATAAGTGTTATGCTGGTAAGTTAATAATTATTATGCTAGTCGGAGCATAATTATTATGGTAAGTGTTGCAAGTTGACAATGTTAATTATAGAAAACAAAAGTTTCAAGTCGCAGGGTTTGAAAAGTTGTTTTGCTATAATTAAGGGAGAGGAATTTGTACTTCATTTCAAATCTAAAAGCTTAGATTGAGATTTTAATCAAATTTAGTCAAATATACATGAATGTTATGTTGGAATGGTTCAACATAAGGAAATTCTATATATGGAAATGTTAATTGCGTTCTCAAAATTTGATTATGATTACGGCATCCCTTTTCATAACTCAAATTGTGAGAGCATGGAAAATAAAAACATTAAAGCAAAAGACTGGTCAAGTATCATGTCTTTATGTTAGACATTATGAATCGTGTCCCATATGCTTCGGGTATAAGATCGATTGCATATGCTATAATATTCTTGTGTTCTAAATTTTTCCAAATTCCTAGGGCATTAAGAGGGAAAAAGGACTGGAACCGGTTATGACTAAAGCGGTTGAGCAACTGTTAAGGACAATCTAAGGTTCGCCAAGGATTGATCGCTTAAGGACAGTTGGAAGTATAGTAATTGATGGACCATACTGACATTATTTTGATAGACAGGAGTCTATTAATAATGAATTGTTGTATGGAAAATATGGAATGTTTCACATTGGGAGTTGAAGAATAGATGAGAAAGTTAGAAACTTTTATGCAAGAAGGATGTTCAAAGGAATGTACTTTGAATTTGAGACTTCATTTCCATGGAAATATCCTGTAATAATCTCCAAAGGGATATTTTGTAATATCATTGGTCAAGTCTCTGTGAGTTTTTGTACCTAGATATTACAAAATGAATCATTTCATGATAGTTTAGAATCTAACACTTTCTAGCAGAGGTAAGAATTTGGAATTCTTACACTTGCAATAAGGATTTGGAATTGTGAAATGAGCATAATTGAAATGTTTTTCAATTAATCTATTTCTCAAAGTAATGATGTCACACCCCCAAACCAGAATGGCGGAAACATTCGGGGGTGGATGACTTCACGTAGTATCACAACAATTGAATATTGTAAAGAAAGTAACACAACCATCATATATATAATAAAAACGTATCTTGTTGCGTTATACATATTTGCAAAAGAATATTACAATATGATGATATGAATGTTTAATGATAAACATCCTTAGCGTTCCTTCTTCAAAAGCTGGTGGTTACCTGTATTACTGATTCCCTAAGAAATACAAGTGGTTTCGAAAAAGTGTCAACAATTAAGTTGGTGAGTTCATAAGTGTTTTGCAATGAAAAGTAAGTCCTTTTAGTAGTAAATCGATGAACGAGGTTTTCAGAAAATCCAATATTTTCTATAAATGGTTTGAAAAGTTTCCAGAGTTGGAGTGCGTTAGTATGTTCCATACTTGAATAATAATGATAAACTTTGTAACATCCCGAAATATCAAGAGTAGAGTTGAAGGGCTAAAAGAGTAAGTTGTTAAAGAGTGACTCGGCGAGTCCATGGATGGACTCGGCGAGTAGAGTCGCGACTGGGTCGCGTGCTAAGTAGCCGACTCGGCGAGTCAGTAAGGAGGACTCGACGAGTAGGCGCTGATTGGAGAAAACCCTAATTCTCGGGGTTGAGCTCTATATAAAGAACATTATGTTTTCCTCCCAGCCTCCTTATCACCCCTTGAGCCCCAGAAAACCCTAAATCGCGGAGAAGCACCATTGTTGAGTGGATCGGAGCTTGGAGAAGTAATTGTTGAAGGAATTTTGGGAGATTGAAGGCTTGGAGCAAGGGGCTTTGCTTGGATTCGAATTACATTGCAGTTGGGGCATCTCTTGGAGGTAATATCTCGTTCTTGGGTTGTTATTATGTGTTTCTTCATTTTGGGGTTTGTGGGAACTTGTCTATGGATGTAATGGGAAGTCTAGAGGTTAGATCTGAGGTTGCTACCTCAGATCTAGAAGGGAGAAGAATCAGAGAGCATGAAAGTCCCTGTGTTGGAGTGTTTAGTGAAGCTTTCATGTCCCAAACCCTAGCCCAATGTGCAAATGGCCTAGATCTCTTTGGATTCACGTAAAGTTTGCCACTTTACGTGATGGATGAGTGGTAGGAGGCTAGATCTATGTTTTGGAGCAATTGCATGGCCTGGAATGCTTCCGAATGGATTCAGACCGGTGGTACTCGGCGAGTCACATGGGTGTACTCGACGAGTTGGATGAAGATGGTCTGGAACTCGGCGAGTTGTATGAACAACTCGACGAGTAGGTTGATGATAGTCTTGGACTCGGCGAGTCTGCTCTTGGACTCGACGAGTCTTGTTGAAGAGTCCCGATATTCCCTGGTTGAGTCGAGAATCGGTGAGTCAAGGGATGACTCGGTGAGTTGTGTGCGAGTGGACTCAGAGTTGTTGGACTCGGCGAGTCTCGGAGTGACTCGGCGAGTTAGGTCGCGGAGTGAGTGAAGTTCTGATTATAGAAACTCGGCGAGTCATAGAGTTGACTCGGCGAGTAGGGTCAGTCAGGGTTGACTTTGACTAAGGACTTTGATTTTGACCAAGGGTTGACCGTTGACTTTTAGGGTTTGGTCAGCGATGTGGCCTTTGGGCCAAGAGAGGGGTAAAATAGTCTTTTACCCTTAAGAGGGTGCATTGAGAGGATTGATTCTAGTCTCGAGAGTTATAGTCATGAGAGTTTTGCCTTACGTGTTAGGCGGTGGCGAGTTCGAGATCCGAGTATGGAGATATCTGCTTTTTGCTTGCCAGGTGAGTCTCCTCACTATACTTTACCTTGAGTAGGTAACCAGAGTTATGTGACAGAGTATTTGTATGCTATGTATGTTATGTGTTGTACTGCATTATTTCTATGTGATTTATGCTGTGCATGTTGCAGAGTTGGAACCGAAGGGTTCCTAGAGTTAGAACCGGAAGGTTCACAGAGTTAGAACCTGAGGGTTCACAGAGTTTGGGTGCACGGACCCATAGAGATATAGCCTCGAGCGGCTAATATGTGTTATGTGTGTGGTATTTTGGGGAACTCACTAAGCTTCGTGCTTACAGTGTTTTGTGTTATGTTGATTTCAGGTTTCTTTCAGTATCACGGGACGGCACCGGCTGGATTGTACACACCAGAGAAAAGTTATGTTTCGGAGGATCCTGGTTTTCTATGCAAGTGAAAATGAGGCTATGTTTTGTAATTCAATTATGAATGAGATTTTAAACAAGTGTTCTAAGAATAAAATAATTATTTTAAATGAAAATTTTGTCTTGAAATTTACGGTGTTACAAGTTGGTATCAGAGCCTTGGTTTGAGGGATTCGGATGCGCCTTCGGGTAATTCTGGACTCAAACTGAGGAAGTAAGAAAAGTTTTCAAAGAAATAATTTTCTAAAGCGAATAAGAGTTCAAAGAGAAAACGAGAAAGAGCAGTGTGTACAATCAGCCAGAGCCCGAACGGTGATTTCCCAAAATACCCTTACTTTTGTGTTATGAGATATTTATGATGCACTTTATGAGATATTATTGCATGCTAGAGACAGGCTAGGTATTCCATATATTAGGAGTAGAGTGGCCTGATTTGTGATGCCTTAGCCTAGGAATTGCTGTGATATGCGTTGTGCTTTTGAGTATGTGATGAGTGAGAATATTTGATTGGAATCCTTTAGGGGATTTGAGTAGTGGAGTAATCTAGGGAAGATACCTAGATGAGTACTGTAGTACTTGGAGAAAGAATAGTTAGAGCCCGCGAGGGGAAGAGTTGCAGAGTTCGGTGGTACTTCCGAGGATGAGCAGAGCAAGCGGAGTTATCACCCAGAGTGAGTCATATATATTCTTCGATGCTCGAATGCTACTTGCTTCGTGCTTTGTGGAACTCTCGATGATGGGAGTCAGCTACCAAGCGAATATGACGATATTCAGGAGGTAGATGGCTGGTATCATTAGGAGCTCTTCAGCAGCTGATGGCAGAGAAGTGTGGGAATCTAAGAAGAGCCTAGGGAGTAACCTTAGCCAGATGAGTGCACTGGCAGGGTAGAGAATTTCGCTGGGGAGCGAGCGCGCGATGGAATTGGTGAACGAGAAGGTCGAGCAGCTACTTAGGAGCTCCGGGATAGTCCGTGTGGAAAGTATGGGTAGATGTGGAAGGTAGTATGGGCCCGTACTACTGAAAGCAGAGGACCCATACTTGATACAGGGAGTATTCTGAAGATTCTAATGAGCGCATTGAGGAGTGATGTTATGGTTCGAGTACCATACATCAGAGCAGATTGAGGAGTGATGATATGGTTGAGTACCATACATCGGAGCAGATTGAGGAGTGATGTTATGGTTCGAGTATCATACATCAGAGCAGATGGAGGAGTGATGCTATGGTTCGGGTACCATACACCGGAGCATATTGAGAAGAGATGTCATGGGATGAGTACCATGGTTCGTAGTGAATGATGCTTGTGATTCTCTGGTTATCCGATCACGATTGATGAGGTAGAGATTGGACGCTATGGGTTTTAGGCCTGTAGGCCATGATTGAATTTGGAGAGGCGTCCCTCGAGAGGGAAGGCGAGAGCCTATTAGAGTATTTTGGTAAGGAGTTAGAGGGAGAGGAGAATTTCGGTCTGAGTTGGGCAATCAGTCGATAGAGGAGAGGTCACCTTCTATGTGAGTGGTGCTATTTATGTTCGTGTGCGGAACATGAAAGGCCTGATGTTTTAGTTTTGGGTTGGGGGTAAACCCTGCAGGTCGTCATTGATGATGATTTTTCCCCCAGTGTATTAGGTAGCATGTGTGCCGCGAGGCGGTGACTTATCATGAGCAGATAGTCAGTTGGGACTGAGGTAGTCGAGGACCACACTACACCTATTTGAGTATAGTAGGATGTATTATAGTGGTATCAGTGGGGAGTTCAGTCGAGTTTAGCAGTGCAGAGAGTTTTCTATCTACGTTGGGTGTTGAATATGGGAGTGGGTCCCTGTTCTTGAGATGATCCCGGTGTTGGAGCGATGTTTGATGAGTTGAGGTGAGGGGTACGATGATTTTGCGGTTCAGTCTATGAGCCAGAGATGTTATTGAGCAGTTGAGATGCTTAGTGCTAGATTGGTATGAGATTTGGAACGACTAGAGGCAGTCGTGATGAGAAGTTCTTGAGGAGTTCATCAGAGGTTCACAGTATATGAGGTCGATTGACTTCCTTAAGAAGGAATTATCGGGCGTTGTGTAGCACTTTCCTGGGGCAGGTGCGATTTCGCTGGTGAAAAATAGTTGTGGGTTGGTTGCGTGCTAATTGGTGATGGTTCGAACCCTAAGTGGGGGAGAACCGGGTACAGTATGTAAGAAAGCAGAGATTTGTCAAGAGCAGTTATAAGTGGAGTATAGAGATCTGCTGTAAGAAATCATGAGACCAGAGATGTCGATGATCGAGGAAAGAGGTCAGAGTGAGTTAATGCGGGAAGTACTTGTTGAGAATGATGAATGTCTCCACGGCAGGTGTTTGGTGGTCAGTGTTGTTGCAAGTAGATAGAGAATGATTGGGCAGCCAACTCCCGGGTCAGTATGTGTATCCTTGTTTGGATTTTGAGCGGTAGAAAAAGGGTTTCGGAGGATCATCAGTGTGTTCTGAAGGGTTAGCGCCTTCCTTGTATTCCAATTGAGTGTTTGGATGCACTGAAGTTGCGCATCGTGTGATATCAGAAATTATTATGGGATTCAAAGGAAATGTATTGTCGTGAGTGTATGGTATTGGGAGTAAGGGAATCAGTGGTTGTGGCAGGATCTTGTGATGTTCTGTTGGGATATTCTGAGGTATCCGGGTATGATACCTTTATTTCGGAGTTACTCGTAAATCTTGAGTTGAAACGATTTGTGGTGTATCAGGTATCTACGGATCTAGTGGGAGCCTTTCGAGTATGGGCATCCAGGGAGATTATTAAGAGAATGGAACTTCGCAAGGGTGGGCATTTTGATATGTCGATTGCTTCCAGAGTCTGGAATGTGTATTCGAGCCGAGTATGGGTGGCTACCTGTGATAGTCTGCGGAGCATGAACTAGTGGAGTCAGAGGGTGTTGTGATACTGCGGGGAGCCGTAGTACTCACTAGTCAGAGGGTGTTGTGATACTGCGGGGAGCCGTAGTACTCACTAGTCAGAGGGTGTTGTGATACTGCGGGGAGTCGTAGTACTCACTAGTCAGAGGGTGTTGTGATACTGCGGGGAGCCGTAGTACTCACTAGTCAGAGGGTGTTGTGATACTGCGGGGAGCCGTAGTACTCACTAGTTAGAGGGTGTTGTGATACTGCGGGGAGCCGTAGTACTCACTAGATGGCAAGAGAATGTGATGATGGAGTGATCTCCGATCAGTGTATGATGTGGAAGAGTTTTGGGCTTGAGTATCCCTAGTATTGAGTTCTGGAGCCTGGGTGTTGAACCGGGGGCGAGACTGGGGTCACCGTCTCTGTCGGGAGATGTGGTGAGGTGCGCAAGGGGTATGCGCAGCAGAAACCAGAGATTAGAGTTTAGGCGATCCTCGGTTGGATTGTATTTTCTCGCATGAGGAAAAGAGAATTTTGTGACTTGCGCGTCCCTGGGCCGGGATAATGGTCACGGGGAGGAAGTTAGTGGGTTATTTGGATCATGATGATGTCTGAGGACACTTCAGAGCGAACGAGCGATTCAGACGCTCGAAGACATGCTTCGGGCATGTGTATTAGACCTCGGAGGGAGTTGCGGCACGTATTTATCTTTAGTTGAGTTATCCTATATCAACAGCCATCATTAGTGCATGTGTATGCCACCCTTTGAGCTGTTGTATGGGAGGAGGTGTCGGACCCTCATTTCTTGGGGAGAGGTAGCGCATGGACCCGAGGGCCCTTGCGAGCAGATCCAGCGCATGTGTGATGCATGGAGTAGTGGCAAGGTTGGCTAGTGGTTTCCCTGGGTAAGGGAAGAGAAAGGTATGTAACCCCCGGGGGGGAGTGTTGGTTCATGGAAGTGAAAGTAGTAGTGAGAGTGGATGATTTGGAGTATGGTGGTTGAACATTGTGTCTGTGACAGTGGTATGGAATGACATCATCTTGGGATGTCTGCTGAGGACGCGGAAGGGGTTCCGTGAGAGTAGGGCCAAGAGTCTCAGGATGAATGCAGGGAGGGAGTCGGGGACTCCCAGCTTGATTCTGATCAGGGTATTGGATATGTACTAGTGGTTCATCCTGGGGGGGATGTTTGAGGATATCATCAGTGTATCGAGTTTTCCAACCTGAGGGTGTTGGAGCTAGTTCAGCATGTGTATGTGATTGCAAGAGGAGAACTCATGAGAGTTGCTCTGAGAGTGAGAATGGGTCTCTCAGTCGTTCCGGAATGGATAAGGTGGGATTCGGATCGGGGATCCGATGGTTCATGGCTTTCTAGCCCTTATGGGTCGATCGGTTGTTGATATTTGGAGCAGTGATACATCTCGGGTAATTCTCGATTGTTGAGTGTGATTATCAGAGGGTACAGCCGGTGCCCGGTTTGAGACGGTGGTCAGGACACCGCAAGGAAAGAGGAAGTGAGTTCGAGTTCGATGGTTATGCTTTGATGAACCTGGTCCAGTTAGGGCCAGGTGGCGCGCCGTGGGAGTATTTTGTAGTTGAGTTGCCATAGGCTTCGAGGACGAAGCATAATTTAAGTGGGGGAGAATTGTAACATCCCGAAATATCAAGAGTAGAGTTGAAGGGCTAAAAGAGTAAGTTGTTAAAGAGTGACTCGGCGAGTCCATGGATGGACTCGGCGAGTAGAGTCGCGACTGGGTCGCGTGCTAAGTAGCCGACTCGGCGAGTCAGTAAGGAGGACTCGACGAGTAGGCGCTGATTGGAGAAAACCCTAATTCTCGGGGTTGAGCTCTATATAAAGAACATTATGTTTTCCTCCCAGCCTCCTTATCACCCCTTGAGCGCCAGAAAACCCTAAATCGCGGAGAAGCACCATTGTTGAGTGGATCGGAGCTTGGAGAAGTAATTGTTGAAGGAATTTTGGGAGATTGAAGGCTTGGAGCAAGGGGCTTTGCTTGGATTCGAATTACATTGCAGTTGGGGCATCTCTTGGAGGTAATATCTCGTTCTTGGGTTGTTATTATGTGTTTCTTCATTTTGGGGTTTGTGGGAACTTGTCTATGGATGTAATGGGAAGTCTAGAGGTTAGATCTGAGGTTGCTACCTCAGATCTAGAAGGGAGAAGAATCAGAGAGCATGAAAGTCCCTGTGTTGGAGTGTTTAGTGAAGCTTTCATGTCCCAAACCCTAGCCCAATGTGCAAATGGCCTAGATCTCTTTGGATTCACGTAAAGTTTGCCACTTTACGTGATGGATGAGTGGTAGGAGGCTAGATCTATGTTTTGGAGCAATTGCATGGCCTGGAATGCTTCCGAATGGATTCAGACCGGTGGTACTCGGCGAGTCACATGGGTGTACTCGACGAGTTGGATGAAGATGGTCTGGAACTCGGCGAGTTGTATGAACAACTCGACGAGTAGGTTGATGATAGTCTTGGACTCGGCGAGTCTGCTCTTGGACTCGACGAGTCTTGTTGAAGAGTCCCGATATTCCCTGGTTGAGTCGAGAATCGGTGAGTCAAGGGATGACTCGGTGAGTTGTGTGCGAGTGGACTCAGAGTTGTTGGACTCGGCGAGTCTCGGAGTGACTCGGCGAGTTAGGTCGTGGAGTGAGTGAAGTTCTGATTATAGAAACTCGGCGAGTCATAGAGTTGACTCGGCGAGTAGGGTCAGTCAGGGTTGACTTTGACTAAGGACTTTGATTTTGACCAAGGGTTGACCGTTGACTTTTAGGGTTTGGTCAGCGATGTGGCCTTTGGGCCAAGAGAGGGGTAAAATAGTCTTTTACCCTTAAGAGGGTGCATTGAGAGGATTGATTCTAGTCTCGAGAGTTATAGTCATGAGAGTTTTGCCTTACGTGTTAGGCGGTGGCGAGTTCGAGATCCGAGTATGGAGATATCTGCTTTTTGCTTGCCAGGTGAGTCTCCTCACTATACTTTACCTTGAGTAGGTAACCAGAGTTATGTGACAGAGTATTTGTATGCTATGTATGTTATGTGTTGTACTGCATTATTTCTATGTGATTTATGCTGTGCATGTTGCAGAGTTGGAACCGAAAGGTTCCTAGAGTTAGAACCGGAAGGTTCACAGAGTTAGAACCTGAGGGTTCACAGAGTTTGGGTGCACGGACCCATAGAGATATAGCCTCGAGCGGCTAATATGTGTTATGTGTGTGGTATTTTGGGGAACTCACTAAGCTTCGTGCTTACAGTGTTTTGTGTTATGTTGATTTCAGGTTTCTTTCAGTATCACGGGACGGCACCGGCTGGATTGTACACACCAGAGAAAAGTTATGTTTCGGAGGATCCTGGTTTTCTATGCAAGTGAAAATGAGGCTATGTTTTGTAATTCAATTATGAATGAGATTTTAAACAAGTGTTCTAAGAATAAAATAATTATTTTAAATGAAAATTTTGTCTTGAAATTTACGGTGTTACAAACTTTGTGCTAAAAATAAAGTGGAAAACTGAATGCATATATGAATCTCGTAAATCAAACTTGTTGTTATACTTTTATGTGAGTTTTATAACCATACTATTGACATTGACTGCCTATAACAACATTCTTCAGGTGTTGTAGTGTTATGACATTTGTCACCCCAGACCTGCCGGTCTAACTATAGCTAATAGTTTAGGTCCGGGGTTGTCAATCCCGTATAGATCTATACACAAGTATCACGCTCTCCCTCCAAGAGATTATGGTATATAATACAGGACTTGAAATGCATACATACGAGTATGTTGAAGTTTGAATATTTCACATTACTTGGTATAGACAGATTTACGATAAGAAAGGCTTTACTTCATTTGAAAGTATTTCGTTTGTCAAGATGTATATGTAAAATGTATGAATAACTTGTTAACTATACTCATTATAGTTTCTCAAAAAGCATGTTTCCATTTAGGAAGAGTAACTTGGTGATATAATAGCCCTTTAAACATAAAGATGTTTGTATCAATACTCTATAAGATAGATATTATAATTATGTTTATAAATTGATACTTTGACTTGTAATTTACTTGTATTTCCCCCCTAAAACATGAAAGGAATTGAAAAGTAGGGGTATGAACTCACTCGTTTGGTTTGAAGAGAGAGAGGCTAGAGTTGAGCAGAACTTCGACCGCGGAAAGTTGCATCTTCGGGCTCTTCGGGGATATCGGTAGCGTAGATCTTTCTTCGGGGGCTCGAGTGCGGAAATCGAGGGCGTCGGGATGATCTCTGGATGTCACACCCCGAAAACCATAGGCGGAAACATTTCCGGGGTTGACTCCACGTTGAGTATCAAATCCAATGTACATAGTAATCACAGTAAACAACCATTACATTACATATATTTGAAAGTTTACATTTGTTTCAAAAGTAAATTATACAAGTGTTATACATATATCATATGAACAAAAGTTTAGACGAGTCTTCTGAGCACTCCGTCTTCTCCAAAAGATATCGTCGGGTACCTGTCTAATGTGGACCTGAGAATACAAGCAGTTTGAAAATCAGCATAAAGCTGGTGAGTTCATAAGCGGTTTTGTTTTATGAAAATGTATCGGTTTCCTTTAGTTTTTCCGAAAAGGTTTGTTATCCAAGAAAATCCCATATTTTCTTATGTAAAGTTAGTTTGGTTATCTTCCGTTACAGTTCAATTACGCGATATATGTTAACCCCAGGAAAATCCCATATTTTCCTAAATGCAAGATTGATTGAATAACACAGAGTATAGTTTAATACATAAAACTATATATTGAGAAGCATGGGATTTCTATCCCGAATTAGATATGAAATACTATAATAAACACGAATTGTAGATAGAAAGTAGTTTGAAAACCTTGGGACTATCATCCCGAACTAGTTACAAGATAGTTTAGTATACTTGAAATTTTAGATTAAAAACCATGGGACTACTATCCCGAACTAGATATAAGATTGTTTGATAAAACCCTGGGATCACTATCCCGAACTAGATATAAGATAATTGGATAAAGTCATGGGATTACCATCCCATACTAGATATAGTTTCAAAACCATGGGATTACCATCCCGTACAAGATATAGATTGAAATCATGGGACTATCATCCCACACTAGATACAAGTTCGATAGACTGAAAACCATGGGACTACCATCCCGTACAAGATATAGTTTCTAAACCAAAGCTGTGAATAAACTTATATTAATACATATTGTGAGTCGGGTAACCATGCTGATACGACAATGAGACCTCCTTGATGTTTGTCAGACGTCGGACGATATCTAGAATTTGTCACCCCAGGCGTTCCGGCCTAACTGTAGCTAGCAGTTAAGGTGTGGGATTGTCAGTCCCAAATAGATCTATTCACAAATACCTCGCTCTCCCTCTAGGAGACTCTGGTTACACTTTCGGGGAGGATTTACTGATCATCCATAAAGGGTAGTGACAAACTCACAAGCTAGTACTAAACTATTCACAGGGTTCTCATACGATATCAAACATACAAAAGATTATGAAACATAATACATTGAATATAGGTACATACAATGAAACTATCTGGCAATACAATCAAATGATACGGAGATAAACTGAATCAGACATAGTTTATTTAATAACTTTATACACATATCAGTACATGATAAAATGAACGCTAAAGACCCCAAATTATTCCCATAATAATTTGATTAGTATGGTTATTTTCTTAACTAAAATCCATTTAGTTGTAATTGATAAATCATCCCTTATGCTCAGCATAATACATAAGGAGTAAAAGTGTTTATAAATTTGCCAGATATTATTTGAAACACATCAACGTTATGTTTTTGAAAACAGTTATAGTTTGCTTGTATTCCCCCCTGAAAACATTGAAAAACATGGAAAAAGTGTAGGGGTATGAACTCACCGAACGGGAAACGTGACGATTTTGGATGCTAAACGTTGGTCTGGGCTTGCAAACGCACGAGGTTCCTAAGTATAATGTAAAGGTATCATTTGTGTCTAATTAGGACTTAGATTGATTATTTGTTAGGGACAAACACTTGTAGTCGCGGAAACACCCCATTACGAGTGTTTGGAGGGACCCGGGTGGCGTTTAAGGACGTGTAATGGCACTAGGGACTTGGAACTTGAGTTTACTCCCCATGAATAAACTCATACAAGAGTTTTCGGCCATAACACCCATTCCCCATGAGTTTACGGCCGTAAACTCATGGTGGGTGGTTTATGGTTGTTAAATGGCTTCATATGACTAGGGAAAAATGCTAGACTTTGGTTTAAGGGCTTGGAATAAATTTTAAACACCAAATGGAAATACTTAAGGGAGTTTACGGCCTAGCATAGGTCTCATGGCCGTAAAATCCTATAAACCCATGAAAAATTGTGTAAATGACTCCAAACAAATCACATTTGATTGCTAAAATTATTTCAAGGCCTTACATGAATTTCTATGGGACATTTGAGGTGTTTTTGGAGTTTACGACCTATGAGACCCCCCCCCCCTCATGGCCGTGAACTCTCCTAGAGAGGGATTTATTATGTTTTAAGGCCAAAAACTTTTTTGTAAACACTTCTAAAAATTATTCTAAGGCTTTAGGGGTGTTAAAGTGGCTTTCTAACACCTTAAATTGAGTTTACACCCAAGGTTGAGGAGTTTATGGCCCAAGCACATGCCTTGGCCGTAAACTCATATAAATCCCCCAAAATTTATTTTTAAAGTGTTCCAAGGCTAAAGCAATTATTCTGGAAGTCATAACCATGTCTTGTTGAGGTTTAAGAAGGGTTTAAGGGCTTAAAAACCCTATAACTATGAGTTTACAGCCTAAACACCATCCTTGGCCGTAAACTCATATGCAAGTCTCCAAATTATAGTTTAAGGCATTCTAGGTCCATTCCATAAAGCCATCTAGCCATATCTAAGGTCCAATTGTGTTTTGGAAGGGTTTTTGTGCTCCAAAACCCATTTCATATGAGTTCACGGCCTAGGACTATTCCAGGGCCGTAAAATCATGAATGTGGTCCTATTCCATGTTTTGAACTCGAATTTGAAGGCTAGGGAGGTTACATATCAAGTTAGGGAAGGTACCTAAAAGATTTGAAGCCTAAAATTGATGATTTTGACCCTTAAACTTGGATTTTAGGAGAGAGGTTAGAGAGAGAGTAGAGAGAGGAAGAAAAAGCTTCAAATGAATGTTTAAACACGTTTATATAGGTCCTAAAACTTGGACACGGTGGAATTCTACCCGATACCGGCTTTAAACGGGGCTTTAGGTCGCACCCGATTAAGTTTCCGTCACCCGGCGGGGACGTTTCTAACTTTTTGAAATAAACATTTTCGGGCTAGATTCATGAATTCCTAAAGGATTTGGACACTCATTGGATTTATAATAACATATAAATTTAAATTATTCAACCCAAAACGAAAACGGAACGATTGACAAACGGCGAATCTTTACGGGTAGAATGGGTTATCGGTGATGAACAACTTCGGGTTGTTACACTGGAGCTTAGAAGTGTGGGAGAGTGACTGAGAGTTTGAGAAGGTGTGCAAAAACCCGAAGCTCAACCTCTCTATTTATAGGCTGGAAACTCCTCGTACGCGGGGCGTACTACCGGAGTACGCTGGGCGTACTCGGTACGTGGGGCGTACTTCGGTTACGCAGGGCGTAACAATGCATCACGGCTTACGAATCCAGTCTAGCTAGCGTAGAGCACTCGAGCCGATGGGACTTGACACTGGGCCTATTACGTGGGGCGTACTCTTGGATTACGCGGGGCGTAATCCAGTCTTCCATCTTCTAAATTCCGTAACTTTCGCATACGGGCTCCGTTTTTTGCATTCTTTATATCCACGCGTAGGTGAGATTATGCTCTACAACTTTCATTTAGACTCCGTCGTCTAGTTTTGAATTTATTTTCAATGATATATTTTTAATAGGCCGGGACTCCTAAAGTCCGTTAAAAATTCATAGTTTCTTTATTCGACGTCGGTTTTCATTTGTCTTTTTATCATTTTACTCCTATCATGGAGATCTTCAACTATCATTTAGGTTGCGTTAGCTAAATAACACTCGATCTTCAATTCGAGTTTTTTAGCCCTCTACTACTGTTACGAAACTTTGGAAATTCGTAACTTCTTCATACGAGGTCCAAATTGGGCGATCTTTTTATGTATGTTTACAGTTTAACGAACTCTACATCTTTTGTTTAGATACTTAAGTCAAAAATGCATTTTATTGAAATTTCACTTTTTACGTTAAATAGCGTTTTAACGGTGTGTCGTAAATATACGAGTGGTTATAATTTCTTCAATATAACCCAGTTTTGAACGTTCTTTATGTTTTTGGAAACCTTGGCACGTTATCTAATATTTGATGCATCCCAACTTAGATATCTGAACTCTTTATTTTCGAGGTTAATTTAGTTGATTCCAAATAGTTTTTGTTGTATTTGACATTTGAGCATTACACTGCTTTTGGAAAAATATAGGGTTGTCACATCATCCTCCTGTTAAGGGATTTTCGTCCCGAAATTTAATCTAAGATAAAGTTTACAGGTTAGGAAAAAGATGTGGGTATTTTTGTTTCATCTGATCCTCGCGTTCCCAGGTGTATTCAGGTCCTCGCTTGGCGTTCCAGCGGACCTTTACAATAGGTATGCAGCTTTGTTTAGTCCTTTTTATTTCCCGATCCATGATCTCTACTGGTTCCTCTACAAATTGGAGATTCTCATTTATTGCAATTTCTTTTAGAGGGATGACAAGGGTCTCATCGGACAAGCACTTCTTTAGGTTTGATACGTGAAAGGTAGGGAGTACGTTGTGGAGCTCCTGAGGTAATCTAAGTTTGTAAGCCACTGGCCCGATCCTGGCAAGGATCTCGAATGGTCCGATGTATCTTGGGTTCAGTTTTCCGCGCTTCCCGAAGCGTATTAATCCCTTCCAGGGCGAGACCTTTAGTAGAACTCGATCTCCGACCTGGAATTCCAAGGGCTTCCGTCGTTTATCCGCGTAACTCTTTTGTCTGTCCCTTGATGCTTTTAGACGTTCCCGAATCTGAACAATCTTCTCCGTAGTTTCCCTTATGATTTCTGGTCCAGTGAGCATGTTCTCTACTGCTTCTCCTTTTGCTAGTTGTGTGTCCCCCACCTCAGCCCAACACAGAGGCGACCTGCATTTGCGGCCATAGAGGGCTTCGAACGGGGCAGCCTTAATACTGGTGTGGTAGCTATTATTGTACGAGAACTCGACCAAAGGTAGATGCGTGTCCCATGCCTTACCAAAATCGATTACGCAAGACCTCAACATATCTTCTAGGGTTTGTATGGTTCTCTCAATTTGGCCGTCGGTTTGTGGGTGATAAGCGGTACTCATGTCTAGCCTTGTCCCCAAAGCTTTTTGTAGCGACTGCCAGAACCTTGAGGTGAACCTACTATCTCGGTCCGAGATAATGGATATGGGCACACCATGTAGTCGTACAATTTCTCTGAGGTATGTCCTAGTTAGCTTCTCTAATTTATCCGTCTCTTTGATTGGTAGGAAGTGCGCTGATTTAGTTAACCTGTCGACAATCACCCAGATAGTGTCGAGTCCGCTTGCCGTTCTGGGTAGTTTGGTTATGAAATCCATGGTTATACGTTCCCACTTCCATTCTGGTATTTCTGGTTGTTGCAACAATCCTGAGGGCTTTTGGTATTCTACCTTGACCTTGGCGCACGTCAGACATTTTCTCACGTAGGTAGCAATTTCAGCCTTCATGTTCGGCCACCAATACAATTTCTTGAGGTCGAGATACATCTTATCGGAGCCGGGGTGTATGGAGTATCGTGTTTTATGGGCTTCGTTCATGACGACTTCTCTGTATCTGCCAAACTTCGGCGTCCAGATCTGATCCATGAAGTAATGAACTCCATCATTCTTGACCTCAAACTTCTTATCCATTCCCCTTAAGGCTTCCCCTGCCACATTTCCAGATGTTAAGGCTTCTATCTGGGCTTCCTTGATTTGTGCGGACAGGTGTGAATGGATTGTCATGGTTAAATACTTCACTCTGCGGCACGAGTATTCCTTCCGGCTGAGTGCATCGGCCACCACGTTAGCCTTTTCGGGATGATATCAAATCTCGCATTCATAATCATTTAGTAGTTCTACCCATCGTCTTTGTCTCATGTTGAGTTCTTTCTGGTTGAGGATATGTTGGAGGCTCTTATGGTCGGTGAAGATCGTACATTTCGTGCCGTAGAGATAGTGTCTCCATATCTTCAGAGCGAAGATGACTGCTCCTAGCTCAAGATCGTGCGTTGTGTAGTTTACTTCATGCGTCTTTAGTTGCCTTGAGGCGTAGGCGATGACCTTCCCTCGTTGCATCAGGACACACCCAAGTCCTTGGTTTGATGCATTGCAATAGACCACGAAGTCCTCCGTTCCTTCCGGCAAGGTTAGGATGGGCGCACTACATAAGGCTTGCTTTAGCGTTTGAAACGTGGCGTCTTGTTTTTCTCCCCAGTCGAAGGTCACACTCTTCTGAGTTAGGGTGGTAAGTGGTTTGGCAATCTTCGAAAAGTTCTGTATGAACCTTCGATAATACCCGGCGCGTCCCAAAAATTGCTGGATTTCTGTAGGGGTCCTTGGTGTCGTCCAACTTTCTATTGCCTTGATCTTAGAAGGATCCACGTGTATCCCCTCCTTGCTTACTACATGTCCTAGGAAATCCACTTTCCGAATCCAAAATTCACACTTGGAAAATTTCGCGTAAAGCTTCTCTGCCCTCAACGTTTCCAAGACTTGACGGAGGTGTTGGCTGTGTTCTTCCTGGCTTCTAGAATAGATGAGTATATCATCTATGAACACGATCACGAATTTATCCAGGAAGGGACGACATACTCGGTTCATCAAGTCCATGAACACCGCTGGAGCATTTGTCAATCAGAAGGGCATTACTACAAACTCGTAGTGACCATAACGTGTTCGGAAAGCCGTTTTGGGGATGTCTCCTTCCAGCACTCGCAGTTGGTGACAACCAGATCTTAGATCGATCTTTGAGAAGTAGCTTGCTCCCTGCAGTTGGTCGAAAAGATCGTCTATGCGCGGTAGGGGATATCGGTTTTTGATCGTGAGTTTATTCAGCTCCCGATAATCGATGCACATGTCTAAGGATCCGTCCTTCTTTTTCACGAATAGGACTGGTGCTCCCCATGGTGAGAAGCTCGGTCTGATGAATCCCTTGCTCAGCAGCTCGTTTAATTGACTGGACAGTTCCTGCATCTCGGATGGGGCTAAGCGGTAAGGCGACTTTGCTACTGGGGTAGCTCCGTGGATTAAGTCGATTCTGAACTCAACTTGGCGCTCTGGTGGAATTCCTGGAAGATCTTCTGGGAAAATATCTGGGAAGTTGCAGACTTTCGGAATGTCTTTAATGTCCTTTGGTTCTTGCTTCTGGTCCACTACGTGGGCTAGAAAGGCATGGTATTCCTTGCGAAGATATTTTTGTGCCTTAACACAGGAGATGATTTGTAAACTTGAACTAGGTTTGTCACCATAATAGACAAGAGTTTCGCCGTTTGGCAGATTGAGGCGAACGGCCCTTTCGTGACAAATTATATCGGTATGGTGAAGGCTCAACCAGTCCATACCGATGATGACATTGAAACTTCTTATCGAAATGCGCATTAGGTCGATTTGAAATAAGTGTTTGTCTAAATTTAATGTGCACCCTACGTACATATCGCTTGTGCTTTCCGTTTTACCGTTAGCCATTCTTACAGTGAATATTTTATTGAGTGGTTGGGGTCTATGATTAAGTAAGTGTTTGAATTTATGACTCACAAAACTTCTCTCCGCACCGCAGTCAAAGAGTATGCATGCATAAATGTTGTTGAGGAGAAACGTACCCGTAACCACCGTTGGGTCGGCTATTGCCTCATTTTGGCCTATTGCCAGCACTCTCCCAACACCGCCAACATTCCTCGTCTTGGGGCAGTCCCTCTTGAAGTGCCTAGTTTCTCCACACCCATAACATGCCTGGCTTATCCCAGTACCAGGAACTTGAGTGACTGGTCGCGCTGGTGCCTTACAGAAACGGGTTGTGTGCCCTTTCCTGTCGCAGTTCTTATAGTGCATCTCGCGGCAAATATCGTGGTGATGGTAGTTGCATTTGTTGCACTTGGGCAGGTTCCCTGCATATGGTTTTGTTGGCGCAGGGGTAGCAGGAGTTGTGGTGGGAGCAGTAGCAGCATGAACCGCAACCATTTGTTTCTTTGAAGGTTCTTGCGAAGTTTGCCCCTTTCTCTTGTTCCAGAATTTCTTCTTGCTGTTGTTGTTGGCATTGATCTCGTTGTTGCTGTTCCCTTTAGTTGGTTCATCCATGATAGCCGTGACTCCTTGATAGACACTATGATCAACGAGAGATTGCGCCAGTTCCTTGGCACTGTCGAAGGTCATGGGTTTGGAAGCTAACACACTTCCTCGAAGTTGGGGTGATAGTCCCCAGATGTATCTCTCGACCTTTTGGCTTTCCAGGATCAACATTCCTGGGCAAAGTGTTATTAAATTGCTGAACCTGTTGGTGTAACCTGCGATGTCCGAGCCTACCATCGAAAGGCCCCACAGTTCCTGTTCAAGCTTCTGAATCTCGCCTCTTGGGCAGTACTCTCAAAGGAGCATTCGTTTCAAGTTTTCCCAACCCATAGAGTTCGCCACCACTAGGGTTAGTTTCTTGACGTGGCCGTTCCACCATGTCAGGGCGCGTTCAGAGAAAGTAAAGGCAGCAAACTTTACTTTGCTTTCTTCAGGGCATGCGCAAATTTCGAATACAGCTTCTGTTTTCTCTATCCATTGAGATAAAGCCAATACTCCCCCAGTCCCATAAAAGGGAATAGGTTTTCCGTTGGTGAAGTCTTTGTAAGTGCATACCCCTGAATAGCCTTGACCATGGCCATTTGTAAAGCTGTTTGTTCCTCCTCCCGATCCGTTGTTGCTCATTTGAGCCATCGCTGCGGTTACAGCAGCGGTTACAGCAGTTTGGAACATAACGGCATCCATAATTGGAGGAGGTGGTGGAGGTGGTGTTGAAATTGAGTTTCTGCGTGTTGATCTACGAGGAGGCATGTTCTGGTAGAGAAAATAAGAATGAATACTATAAGTTTCTAATGTTTTGACAATCGTGTGTTAGTTGTATCTTGTAATTTGTTTTGACTTTAGTTTATGGTTTCAAGGTAGGTATAGAAATTTTTAGTTAATCCCATAAGTTCCGAGAGGTATACAAAGGAGTACTTCATATTTATATATATAGGTCACACCTAAGGTGTGTTACATTACGCTTCTTGTTTGGAAAATTTGAACTACCTAGAGGTCTCTGATTATAGATACAAAAGGAAATAAGGGAAAAACTTTTATCTGAAATCCTATTTTAAAACAAAATTGTTGGGGTTTGAACAAGCTCTACTTGCGGCGTGTTGCACGTTTGGAGCTAGATTCGGCATCCGACTGTTTGACTCCCATCAGGCGCCTCTCCAGATCTGCTTGTTGTTCCTTCATCTCTCTTATTTCTGCTAGTGCCGTTGTCATTTGATTCTGAAGCGTCCCTATGTAGATTTGGGTATTCTCATGTAGTCCTTCCAAACGACGGATGTCTGCGGCGTTACCTTGAGTAGCAGCATTGATCTCGCGAACTCTGGCTGCTTGCTTGTCTGTCTGGTAGTTCTGGGTAGCTATGGCGTTCACAATAACAGGAAGTGCTCGATCAGCTGAGCCTCCCCCACTGACATTGTAAAAATCTCGGCACATGCCAAAGGGAGGGCGTACACCTTGCTGGCGGCTCCAGTAATAGAGGTGGCTTCCCCACATGGGAATGGGTCCCGGTTGATACGGTCTGATTTCGGGAGGATGATGGATGGGAGGGTCGATTACTTCTGGCTCGGAGTCTGTTCCACTAGAAATTTCCTCGACCTCTTCGTCGACTTCGAATTCCTCTCCGACTTCGACTTTGAATTCTTCTTCGATTTCCCCTTCGGGTTCTTCCTCGACCTCCTCTTCGATTTCCTCTGGGTCTTCTTCCGGGTCTTCTTCTATCTAGCCGCCGTTGCCTTGGTTTGGGTAGTAGGGATCTCCCGGTAAATGGAATCCGGCCATTTGTCTGTACTAGGATAGAGGTATGAGAATTTTATAAGGAAAGAAATTTCTATTTAACGACTCCCTACGTTTAACTATATCCTTACGGGGCGCAAGTGTTTCATTGTATAATTATTTTTAACAATACTCCTATAGTATTACAAATTGGCGAAAGTAAAATAATTTGTATTTGGTAAGTTTTTGGCTTGTTGTCCACTATGACCATTCCTCGACATACGTTGGTCAAATCTAGGATAAATATAGTTGATCAGGCTATATTTATTCTCGACCTGATTACATACCCCGAGGCTCAATCGTAGTGTCGCAACTTGCCTTAATACTTTTTTGAAAACTTGTCATGATACGAGATTAATGCATGCGAGTAAAAATGTATATTTTTAAAAGGAAGTATATTGTTTGTGAAAACGTTTTGTCAGAGGGTTTTTGGTCCCCTTTGCATTTATAGTTTGTATATCTAATGTGGTTCGATATACTTAGTTCACTGTAAACAATGCTCTGATACCAATCTGTCACACCCCCAAACCAGAATGGCGGAAACATTCGGGGGTGGATGACTTCACGTAGTATCACAACAATTGAATATTGTAAAGAAAGTAACACAACCATCATATATATATATAATAAAAACGTATCTTGTTGCGTTATACATATTTGCAAAAGAATATTACAATATGATGATATGAATGTTTAATGATAAACGTCCTTAGCGTTCCTTCTTCAAAAGCTGGTGGTTACCTGTATTACTGATTCCCTGAGAAATACAAGTGGTTTCGAAAAAGTGTCAACAATTAAGTTGGTGAGTTCATAAGTGTTTTGCATTGAAAAGTATGTCCTTTTAGTAGTAAATCGATGAACGAGGTTTTTAGAAAATCCAATATTTTCTATAAATGGTTTGAAAAGTTTCCAGAGTTGGAGTGCGTTAGTATGTTCCATACTTGAATAATAATGATAAACTTTGTGCTAAAAATAAAGTGGAAAACTGAATGCATATATGAATCTCGTAAATCAAACTTGTTTTTATACTTTTATGTGAGTTTTATAACCATACTATTGACACTGACTGCCTGTAACAACATTCTTCAGGTGTTGTAGTGTTATGACATTTGTCACCCCATACCTGCCGGTCTAACTATAGCTAATAGTTTAGGTCCGGGGTTGTCAATCCTGTATAGATCTATACACCAGTATCATGCTCTCCCTCCAAGAGATTATGGTATATAATACAGGACTTGAAATGCATACATACGAGTACGTTGAAGTTTGAATATCTCAAATTACTTGGTATAGACAGATTTACGATAAGAAAGACTTTACTTCATTTGAAAGTATTTCGTTTGTCAAGATGTATATGTAAAATGTATTAATAAGTTGTTAACTATACTCATTATAGTTTCTCAAAAAGCATGTTTCCATTTATGAAGAGTAACTTGGTGATATAATAGCCCTTTAAACATAAAGATGTTTGTATCAATACTCTATAAGATAGATATTATAATTATGTTTATAAAATGATACTTTGACTTGTAATGTACTTGTCCCCCCCTAAAACATGAAAGGAATTGAAAAGTAGGGGTATGAACTCACTCGTTTGGTTTGAAGAGAGAGAGGCTAGAGTTGAGCAGAACTTCGACCGCGGAAAGTTGCATCTTCGGGCTCTTCAGGGATCTCGGTAGCGTATATCTTTCTTCGGGGGCTCGAGTGCGGAAATCGAGGGCGTCGGGATGATCTATGGAGCTTAGAAGTATGGGAGAGTGACTGAGAGTTTGAGAAGGTGTGCAAAAACCCGAAGCTCAACCTCTCTATTTATAGGCTAGAAACTCCTCGTACGCGGGGCGTACTACCGGAGTACGCTGGGCCTACTCGGTACGCGGGGCGTACTTCGGTTACGCGGGGCGTAACAATGCGTCACGGCTTACGACCCCGGTCTAGCTAGCGTAGAGCACTCGAGCCGATGGGACTTGACACTGGGCCTATAATGCGAGGCGTACTCTTGGATTACGCGGGGCATAATCCAGTCTTCCATCTTCTAAATTCCGTAACTTTCGCGTACGAGCACCGTTTTTCGCGTTCTTTATATCCACGCGTAGGTGAGATTATGCTCTACAACTTTCATTTAGACTCCGTCGGTTAGTTTTGACTTTATTTTCAATGATATATTTTTAATAGGCCGGGACTCCTAAAGTGAGTTAAAAATTCATAGTTTCTTTATTCGACGTCGGTTTTCGTTTGTCTTTTTATCATTTTACTCCTATCCTGGAGATCTTCAACTCTCATTTAGGTTGCGTTAGCTAAATAACACTCGATCTTCAATTCGAGTTTTTTAGCCCTCTACTACTGTTATGAAACTTTGGAAATTCGTAACTTCTTCATACGAGGTCCAAATTGGGCGATCTTTTTATGTATGTTTACAGTTTAACGAACTCTACATCTTTTGGTTAGATACTTAAGGAAAAAATGCATTTGATTGAAATTTCACTTTTTACGTTAAATAGCGTTTTAACGGCGTGTCGTAAATATACGAGTGGTTATAATTTCTTCAATATAACCCGGTTTTGAATGTTCTTTATGTTTTTGGAAACCTTGGCACGTTATCTAATATTTGATGCATCCCAACTTAGATATTTTAACTCTTTATTTTCAAGGTTAATTTAGTTGATTCCAAATAGTTTTTGTTGTATTTGACATTTGAGCGTTACACTGCTTTTGGAAAAATATAGGGTTGTCACAAATGACCATAGACAAACATAGTGTTCATGCTTGGAGCATGGAAAAACTATTGTTTAGACAAACATAGTGTGCATGCTTGGAGCATGGCATGACTATTGTTTTAATTCAAGTATTAAGTTAATTATTTGAAACATTATACAATGGATATTGATTAATCAATATGAATCAAAAGTTTTGGGGCCATATAGGATTAGTATTATTCTTGTGTTTCACTTTGCATGTTTTAACTTCCCGAATAATTAGCTTATTCAAACCATCCACAGTCGATCATACTTTGGAAGTAGGTACGAAGGCAAGACTGTAATGAATGGGTCTGTAGTTTGTCTACGACAAATTGGCTGTAGTGTTCATGACTACTCCTGGAATAAGATTCGAGCATTGGATTCAACCCACGCTCATCGGAATCACTTCATGGATTTTATCACGAGTGATTGTGAGATGATAATATCTTATATTCTTGAAACGGAGACGTGTGAGTTGTAGTTGCAAGTCGGTTTCACATTGACATATATAAACGCACCAGTAACTTGGTTGTTATAAAACATATCAGTGTGTGTAATTTGATGAGTAAGTAGAAGCGAGCATTTGGGTCAAATTTTATCCGTTCCTTTTGCCCCATGTGGATAAAAGCGATATATGTGGGCCTGTCGATGATTTAGTGATGACACCCCTAAGTGCTTGGCGAAGCCTGGACTGATTTGATTTGTTCAATTAGTCTGTCGTCATAAATCGGAAATTGGGAAACAACAGATGGATAGAGAGAATGATTATAATCCATGTCTCAGTCTATATGATATCTAGAATGGTGGAATATATGATCCCTTATCTAATGGATGCGTCATTGACTAAGTCAGAGTTCAACAACAGCTTTTAAGATCTACGATTACTAGTCGGGTTGGAGTCATGCTTGCAATAATAGTTATTAGATTTATCCAAGTAGGAGACTATTGGATTAGGTGTATAAGCCCATAACTATTATGTACTTGACCCGAGAGTAGCATGGTCCATTTGGGTTGCATGGCACTGGAACAATATGAAGTATGGATAATTGAGAAATGGTTATTTATGGTTTGTTAATATATTATAAGTTCTAATATATTAATATGAAATAATATTATTTAATTAGTATTGATCAAGAATTAATTTGGAATTAATTTTGTGATCAAAAGAGACTAATTAAATATAAGGGGTTGATTTAGTAAATCATTCATTCTTATAAAGTGGGCTTATGATCCATAGTTCTTCATGTTGGGCTAAATCCATGTGGTAACCCATGGATACTCCATGGAGGTTTTAACCCATGGAGCATGAGGGATATGGAAAGTCATTAGGGTTTACATGGTGTAACCCTAGTTTGCCACACTATATAAGAACCCCTCTAGCTCATGAAATTGGGACTTAAGTGGCACTAAGGAGGCACTAGTGGAAACACAAGAGGGCAAGCCGATTTTATGAATGCAAGTGACATCTTCTTAAGTTCCTCCATTTGTTGGTGATGTTTTGTGATTCCATTTGAGGTGGAACACTTGGGGCACAAAGTTCTTAAAGGTCCAAGGGTTCCAACTACACTAAAAGGTATGTCATCTTACTTGTATTTCATGTTGTCTAAGCTTCATTGTATGCTAGTTGGGATGATGCTTTGGAAAATTGAATGTATGCATGTATAATAGAGAAAACATAGATCCAAAGCATCTAGGGCTCCATGTACACCATAGGAGTGTTAGGATTCTCAAAACCCTTCAAGAAGTTCCCCGAGGAGTTGGGTGATCGTATAGACTTCAACACGACTCTTCACCCGCAGATGGATGGTTAGAGTGAGCAGACCATCCAGTCATTGGAGGACATGCTACAAACATGCGTTCCGGATTTTGGCGGCATTTGGGATATGTATCTTCTATTAGCGGAAATTTCTTATAACAACAGTTATCACGCCAACATCGATCGACCTCCTTTTGAGGTGCTCTATGGGAGGATGTTTAGGACCTCGATATGTTGGGGTGAGGTCGGTCAACGGGTTCTGGGGAGTACTGAGGTGGTACTCAAGACGACCAAGTTGATTCAGCAGGTTCGGAGTAGACTTTAGACAACACAAAATCAGCAGAAGAGCTATGCCGACAAACGCTGATTAGACCTGGAGTTCTAGGTTGGGGATAGTATTCTCCTGAAGGTGTCGCCTTGGAAATGTGTCATTTGATTCAGGACGAGGGGCAAGTTGGGCCCCAGGTCCATCGGTCATTTCAGGGTTTTGGCACGGGTAGGTCGGGTTGCGTATGGTTTGGATATCCTTGAGGAACTCAATTAGATTCATAGCATGTTTCATATCTCTCAGCTTCAAAAATTTTTGGTTAATGATTCCGCATTTGTCACACTGGAGGATATTCAAGTAGATGATCGTTTGAATTATATCGAGAGACCGGTGGCGATTCTTGACAGGAAAACGAAACCCTTGAGGAACAAGGTTGTTGAATTGTTGAAGGTGCAATGGCAACACCGTAAGGGTTCTAAGTGGACTTGAGAGCCTGAGGAAGAGATAAGGGAGCACTACCTAGAGTTACTTTGGTTAACAACCTTCGAAGACAAAGTCTGATTCAAGTGGGGGAGAACTGTAACACCCGAGTCGCTAGGTATGAACCTTAAACATTATTTAAATTAATCAATGACTAACCGAGAGTACTTTGGGCGTATACAGGGTATGCATGGCGTACTCCCTTGGCATGCGTGTTTTAGGATGACCCCTACGTACGTTGGGCGTACCCATGCGTACGCACGGCATACTCAAGCCAGAGGCAAACCCTAGTTTTTAGGGTTCACACCATATCTAAGCTCATTAATCCCTTCAAGTTCATCACCTTATCATCCTCCTTTTCCTCTTGAGTCATATCTCGAAACCTTAATCCATTTTCCCTAAAGTTTGAGCTTGTGTGTGTGGTGCTTATAGAAGCAGAAGAAGAAGAAGAAGAAGAAGAAGAAGAAGAAGAAGATTTGTGAATAAGCATTGTGTCAGAAAGAGCTTGTGGATCCAGAGGTTTCTCATCATTTCTAGCTTATTGAAGGTAAAAAGCTTCTACCTTGATGACTCCATGTGTTAGTTTGTAGTTTAGGGCTTATTTCATCATAAAATGGTCCTTAAGGTATTTCTTCAGAGTATAAGCTACTCCAGAAGTTTATAATGTTAGATCCTAGTGTTTTTAACGTCCATTGAGCATAAAAATGGAGTCTTGATGGATTAAGTTCAATCACGCAAGGATTGAAGGTGGTTTCATGAAGATAATGTGGTTTAATCCACGATTTTCCCTATTAAGACATGCAAAATTATAAGGTTGGCAAATTTATGGCTCAATGCACTCTAATAAGCCTGGATCTAAAATTGGATGTTGGGTCTTAACTAATTAAAACCTTAGAATGAGGTTTTGGCCAGCTGCAACATACGTCGAGCGTACCTTGGGGTACGTTACGCGTACGCGTCTAAAGTCCTGATAATCCAAGGGTGTAAGTACGTCGAGCATACTGATTGGTACGCTGAGTGTACTCATCAGAGTCGGCCTTGGGCTTGTTTCGGGCTATGTGTGGGACTTAGGTACTTTGAGCCCTTGGTGGGCCATGAATTTTTTTGTGATGGGATTTTAGACTTGGACACATTTTTGAAATGGCTTATCTTTTGGGCCTTGGGGCTAATTGCATTTGGGCCTTGGTAGGTTAGGCCCAATAAGCCGAGGATTTAGTAGCTTTTTCCATTAAAGATAATATTTAGGGTTTAGACCCTCATGGTGGCTATTGACCTAATTTCTAATTAAGGTTTATTTTACTTGTGATTTGGAGTGAAAGGATTTTGCAAGTCATCAACTTGAGTGTGATTTGATACCTTCAGTTTAAGGTGAGTTTCCTTCACTGTATTTGTGGGTCAAAGGTACCAATGCCGATCCACTAGCTTATGCTTGTAGCGTGATGATTGTGATAGTTTAGTGTCTAAGCCCGTAACGATATTTGATATGTACTTGACCCGGTTGTGCATGGTCCTTTTAGGTTGCCTTCACCAAAGCAACTTGACAGGATGATTTATGAAGAAACAAGTTATTATGGTTTATTAATATATTATATGAATACTATATTAAAAGAGAAATGATATAGTTTAATTAATATTAGATAAGAATTAATTATGTGGCTAAAAGACATTAATTAAATAAAGGGGACTAGAACTGTCAATTGTGTGATAGTTGAATATTGGGCTAAGAATCCATAAGGATTAGGGCATGGACGAAATTAAGAGGAGTTCATCTTAATTTCGGCCATAGAGGCCTTATTCCAGAAGGTTCTTAAGTTGCTTAGGGAATAAGTTATCCAATTAGGGTTTTAACTAAAACCTTAGAAGCTCAAGTATATAAAGACCCCTAAGGCTGAGAAAATCGGTCACTTGATTCCTTGGAACCCTAGAGCCGATTTTTTCCTATCATCATCTCTCCGCTACATCATTCTCTTGCTTGTGGTGTTTGTGAGCCATTAGAGGTGTTACAATTGTGACACTAAGCCTCTTGAATATCATGGATTCTTGCAATCATTGAAATGTATCATCTAAACTTGTTGTATTATAGATTTCGTTTGCAATGTATGCTAGATTAGGGTTTCCAAGTCTTGGATGAATTGCATTTACAATAGAGAAGCCTAGATCCAAGCTTTAGGGTTTTGTATGATCACATAGGAATGTTCTTTTGTATAAAACCCATCAGTGGTATCAGAGACTTGATTGGTTTCTATTGTATTTGATGCTTTGTGTTTCATTCATGCTTGAAAAAAAAAATCATTTTGGCCATCTGAATGATGGACTCTTCGAGTCCTAATGTGGGCTCGACGAGTCCATATGGGGACTCGACAAGTCGGGTTGTCAGACAGAGTGTAGTTCGGGATTTCATGCCTATTTTGATGTGGGATAATTACCAAATCGTTTTTTATTAATAAAATACAAATTTTATTGATATTGCATGATTATCCTTGCCAAAATAAAAGATAATTTCAAATTAATTGAATAACTACTTCCTTATATGATAAATGTTAATTATTTGGATTATTTGGTCATTATCTTGCATGAAATTGGATTAGATCAAAATGATAATCACCATAATTAATTGTTTAATTATTTATTTGAATTTTGATCTAGATAGTTTTCAAATGTTTCAAAACTTTCCCTCAAGTTTTGGAATTTAATTTTTGGATGAAAAGTTTAATTTTGAAATTATTAAATTCCAAACCCTTGAATTTTAAAATTTTAAAATTCACCCTATACTAATATAATATTATAAGAATAATTATTATATATGTATAACTTAAACTGTCAGTCTTACCGTTAGTAGGCCTCATTCACGAAGCCGATCTATAAGGGGGTATAAGGTTATGGCCTATAAAATGGTCGTTTAATGGGTGTCGACTCTCACCCACCGCTTCCTTGATTGGTGGAGGGTCGTTAGCCGAACGGGTAGGATAGGGAAACCTTTCCTCATTAAAAGTATAATGAATTTATAAATAACTAAATGTTTTTCCAAAAATTCCCAATCTTAGTTACTTTAGGAAAAAGTGAATTTGATGCAATTCCATGAAATTACACTTTGTACCCTTTCTATGACGTTAGTGGAGCGTGTGTGGTTAACAGGCACACTAATTGGGCTCTAAGCAAAGGTGGCAAAGGGTGACTCGATGTTTGTCATAGATCGATGGAGCATGTGTGGTTAACCGACACGTCGATTAGGTGATTGTAACATTGGGGGCACCATGTATATTTTCATGGTTATTCACACCCTGTTTTGTGATCATCGGCATCCCAGTCACAAACTCGAGGGGCATATCAAGATTTAAACATGCCATTGAAAAGTTCAATGAATCTCAAAGGATATAGGAGTTTTCAATACATTTAAAACTTAATTCTCTTTCGTTTTTCATGGTGGAAATTAGTGAATCGTCATTTACTTACCTTCAAATTATTTGTTGTTTAGATTACGGCATCCCTCTTCTAAATTGCAAATAATGTTGTTGGATCCTAGCCCTAATTTGTCATTTTGGGTGTTTAATTGGGGATTCATTTCTAATCAAACTTTGTCTCTTTTCCTTTTCAGATGTTGCACTTGAACAACAACGCTTCCGGCTCAAACACCTTCGGCTCATTCTCACTCATGAACTTGTGTGGGAGGGTGATCTTTGACGGAAACAATTTCAATGATTGGATCCGTAAAATAAGAATGGTCACTCGTTACGAGGACAAGGAATATGTCCTTGACAAAGAGCTGGAAGAGGTGGACATGAACACTGCCAATCTCGAAGAGATCGTTGCCTTTGAGGCCCATGAGCATGATGTCATGAAAGTGTTGGGTTTTAGCCATAAGAACTTTCCTATATGCGCATGCAAAACCCTAATGCTTGGATCTAGGCTTTCTACTAAACATGCTTTTGAATCCAAGACTTCTAATGACTAATTAGGTTAAATAACAACATTGAAACAGATCTAGAATCATACCTTTGAGTTCCTTGTTGATCTTGAGGTCTTGGAGCTTCTAGAGTCACAAGTGTCACTCCTCTAATGGCTTACAAACACCAATAGCAATAAGAATGATTTAGGAGAGAGGAGATGGGAGGAATTCGACCAGAGTTCTCTTGCTTTTTCAGAGGTGTCGAATTCCCTATGTCATGGGGTCTATTTATACTTGTAGACTCCTTAAGGGTTACAACCTAAACCCTAATTGGATAATCTTCTCTTAAGGCTATCCAAATCCATTCCATAGATAACTCTAATGGACGATTTTAGCTATCCTAAAGCCTCTAGAATCCGTCCATAGCTTATCCAAATGGATTTACAGTCTAAAGCTTAACTATCAAACAATTGACAGTTTATACCCCTTTACTTAATTAATCTCTTTAAGTCACCAAAATTAATTCTAATTAATTCTATGACTTATATTAATCAAATAACAAATATATTATTCATTATATTATTCCCATAATATATATTAATAATATTTACTCTCTCTTAATAAATCATCCTATCAAGTTGCTATGGTGAAGGCAACCCAAAAGGACCATGCACAACTGGATCAAATACTTGCCTAATATAGTTACAGCCTTAGACACTATTCCAACAGTCTCCCACTTGGATAAGTCTAGTAACTATATTTACAAGTACAATTCGGTTTGCAATCGTAGCTCTCAAAGACGCTGTCAACTCTGATCTAATCAATCTTGTCCTTTAGATAAGGGAACGTACAGTCCTCTGTTAGATATCATGCTGACAATCCTATGGAATGGTTAGTCACGCATTTAGGTTTCTCGATCTCTGATTTATTTGACATAGAACTTAATCGAACACATCAATTCAGTTCTGACCGGGCCCGGCACATAAGTCAAATCAAATCATCGAGCGGCCGAGATATCGCTTTTACCTTCTTAGATAAAAGTTACAGATAAACTTCGACTTATATGCATTTACTTATTCATTAACTAACTATACACAACAATACGTTTTATAACACCAAGTTACTGATGCGTTTTCGTATTATCAATGTACAATCAATTAACAAATAATAAACCATATATCTAGGTTTTAAGACTATATGATATTATCGTCTTGCGATCACCTTTTATATCGTATTCCATAAGGTCATTCCAGCAAGCGCGGGTTTATTCCAATGCTCAAAACTAGTTCATAAGCACTCATGAACGTTGCAGCAATCCTTTGGTATGTCTAACACCATTTAGACATTCTACACACCAATTCATGACAATCTTCTTTCATATCTACTTCCAACATATGAGCGATTGTGGACCATTTGAATAATTCGATTATTCCTAATAACCTCAATTATTCTGGAAGTCAAAACATGCAAAGTGAAACAATAGCTAAACAATTAACATAAGATAGTAACATTACTCATAAATAAAACTCCTTTATTTAATCATCAAATGTCAAATACATTTATCTATTACACGTTTCAAATTCTATCTAATCTACGCTAATATCATCCTTCAGCCCAATACTCCTAGCATGCTGCAAGTGCTTAACCCTACTCAGTCCCTTCGTAAGCGGATCTGCTGGGTTATCTTCTGATGATATCCTCTTCACTACGAGTTTTCCTTCTTCTACACGATGTCTAATGAAATGATACTTTCTGTCGATATGTCTTGATCTACCATGATCCCTCGGTTCCTTGGTTAAGGCAACCGCGCCTTCGTTATCACAGAAAATCTCCATTGGCTCCTTTATGGCGGGTACAACTCCAAGATCACCGATGAAGTTCTTTAGCCATATTGCCTCCTTCGACGCTTCACTCGCTGCAATGTACTCTGATTCGCACGTTGAATTAGCTACGGTTTCCTGCTTGGAACTCTTCCATGTCACTGCTCCTCCATTTAGGGTAAAGACCCAGCCCGACTGTGAACGGTAGTTGTCCCTGTCGGTCTGAAAACTGGCGTCACTATACCCTCGCACCTTCAAGTCATCACTCCCTCCGAGGACTAAGAACCATTCCTTCATCCTCCGAAGGTACTTAAGGATGTTTTTCACCGCAATCCAATGTGCTTTGCCAGGATTCCCTTGATATCTACTAACCATGCTCAAAGCGAAGGCTACATCAGGGCGAGTACAAGTCATAGCGTACATGATTGAGCCAACTGCGGAAGCGTATGGTACTCGGCTCATTTCTGCTATTTCAGCTTCGGTACTCGGACTTTGAGTCTTACTCAATTTGGCATTACTTTGTATCGGTAGTTCTCCCTTCTTTGAGTTTTCCATACTAAAGCGTTTTAGTACTCTCTCTAAGTAAGTATTCTGACTAAGTCCAATTAGTCTCTTACTTCTTTCTCTTACTATCCTTATTCCCAAAATGTAAGAAGCCTCTCCGAGGTCCTTCATAGCGAAGCACTTCCCGAGCCAGGACTTAACTTCCTGCAGAGTCGGGATGTCGTTTCCTATGAGTAAAATGTCATCGACATACAGAACGAGGAAGCTTACTATACTCCCACTGGCTTTGACATATACACAAGATTCGTCTTCGCTTCGTACAAATCCAAACTCTTTGACTTTCTCATCGAAGCAAAGATTCCATCTGCGAGACGCTTGCTTAAGTCCATAAATGGACTTCTCAAGCTTACACACTCTATCCGGATGCTTCGGATCCACAAACCCTTCTGGCTGAGCCATGTATACATCCTCAGCCAACTTTCCATTAAGGAAAGCGGTCTTGACATCCATTTGCCAAATCTCATAATCATGAAACGCGGCAATTGCTAGCATCACTCTTATAGATTTAATCTTCGCAACTGGTGAGAAGGTCTCATCATAGTCAACTCCGGGAGTTTGAGTAAATCCCTTCGCGACCAATCGCGCTTTATATGTGTGTACGTTCCCATCCACGTCGGTCTTCTTCTTGAAGATCCATTTGCACCCAACGGTCTTGCGTCCGGGCACGTGATCAACCAAATTCCAAACTTGGTTATCATACATGGATTGGATCTCGCTATCCATTGCCTCTTTCCACTTTACAGACTCCGGGCCTGCCATGGCTTCCTTATAGCTATTAGGTTCATCAAGGTTTACTAGTGTACCATCACTAATATACGTGTCCCCTTCGGTAGTAATATGAAGGCCATAAAACTGTGGATGAACTCTAACTCTATCGGAACGTCTAAGAGGTAAGGATTCGTCAATCGGTTCAACCGGAGTTTCCTCCTCGGGTTGAACGCCAGCGGTAGAGGTTCCTTCATCTATCGATTCTTGAATCTCTTCAAGTTCGATTTGCCTCCCACTGTCTCCTTGGCTTATGAGTTCTCTCTCTCGGAAAACTCCTCTCCTCGCAACGAAGACAACATTGTCCTTCGGTCTATAGAAGAGATATCCAAAGGATGTATGCGGGTAGCCGATGAAAATACATCGCTCACTTCGAGGTTCAAGCTTGTCGTGAGTATCTCGTCTTACGAAAGCCTCGCAACCCCAAACCTTGATATGTGCCAACGAGGGAGCTTTCCCTGTCCACATCTCGTGAGGTGTTTTGGCAACCTTCTTAGTAGGGACTCGGTTAAGGATATGGGCGGCAGTCTCTAAGGCATACCCCCAAAAAGAGATTGGTAGCGAAGCACGACTCATCATAGAGCGAACCATATCCAACAAGGTTCGATTACGCCTTTCTGCCACACCATTCAACTGCGGTGTCCTAGGAGGCATCAATTGTGAAACTATTCCACACTCCTTGAGATAATCGTGGAATTCAAGACTTAGGTACTCTCCTCCTCGATTGGATCGAAGCATCTTGATTTTCCTGCCCAATTGATTCTCCACTTCATTCTTGAACTCTTTGAACTTTTCAAAGGTGTCTAACTTTTGCTTGATTAAGTAGATATACCCATATCTACTATAGTCATCGGTAAAAGTCACATAGAAGCGGTTCCCATCCTTCATGGTTGATCTAAATGGTCCACACACATCGGTATGTATTAGGTCCAATAGACCCTCGCCCCTTTCACATGTACTCGTGAAGGGCAACTTAGTCATCTTTCCAAGAAAACAAGACTCGCATGTGTCATCTTCCCTAAGGTCGAATGATTCCAACACTCCATCCTTTTGGAGTTGGGCTATGCGTTTCTTGTTGACATGTCCAAGACGACAATCCCACAAGGATGCTTTATCCATACTAGTGGAAGAATCAATATTCAAAACATCATTTCCTAAGTTATCAACAATCATAACGGTTTCATATATTCCATTACATGGTATAGCTTCAAAGTAAAAGACACCATTTAGATAAGCCAAAATAGAACCATTCTCATTATTAAAAGAAAATCTAAATCCTTGTCTATATAAACCATGAAATGAAATGATGTTTCTTGCCATTTCTGGCGAATAGCAACAATTGTTCAAATCTAAAACTAAACTATTCCTCAGCACTAAGGAATACACTCCAATCTTGGTCACAGGTGACGATCTTCTGTTCCCCATGATTAGATTGATCCTTCCTTGCTCCACATCCCTACTTCTTCTTAGTCCCTGCACATTAGAACAAATGTGATAACCACAACCGGTATCAAGAACCCAAGAAATAGCATGATTAGAATCGTTAGATTTGATTGTATATATACCTGCAAAAGATGGCTTGATCTTTCTTTCTTTGATTGCTTGCAGGTAATCCGGGCAGCTTCTCTTCCAATGTCCTATCTTGTGGCAGTGGTGGGACTCTGCCTCCTTCGGGTTAGAGCAGGGCTTAGCGGGATCAACTTTGGTTCCACTAGAAGAGGCACCATCTCGGGTTTTCACCTTGCGATAGTTCTTCGATGAAGCTTTCCTCTTCTTTCCCTTCCCTTGTCCAATAGCCAAGACAGGAGCAGCGGGCGGATTGGGAGTAGGTGCAACAGACTTGTCTTTGAAGTTGCTCTCAGCAACCCTCAAGAGACCTTGGAGCTTGCTTAGGGTGACCTCTTCTTTGTTCATGTGGTAGGTCATCCTAAATTGATTGTACATCGGAGGCAAAGAGTGAAGCACCATGTCGATCGCCAAATCCTCACCGAAGTCAACATTTAACTTGCGAAGGCGGTCGACATACCTTTGCATCTTTTGCAAGTGCACGGTAAGAGATTCTCCATGACCCATCTTCGCGGAAATCATGTTAGTGAAAATCTCTTACCTCTTTTGTCTCGCGTTTTGGTGGTACCTCTCCAATAAGTCTTGATGCATCTCGTACGGGTACATGTCCTCGTAGGACTTTTGGAATTCGGAGTTCATGGTGGCGATCATGATGCAATGTACCTTCGTTGCATCTCGCTCATGAGTTTCAAAGGCGGTGATTTCGGCGGGAGTAGCAATTTCGGGGTTGATTTTCTCGAGCTTATCATCGAGGACATACTCCTTATCCTCATAGCGAGCAATGGTGCGAATGTATCTTATCCATTCGCTAAAGTTCGTTCCATCGAAGGTGACCTTTTGGCAAAGGCTCATCAATGTGAAAGAACTAGCAGCAGCGTTGTTTGCGTTCGACATCTACAATTAGAAAAGGACAAAGATAGATTAGAATAAGAATCCCTAATTATCACCCAATAAGAAAATTAGGGCTAGGGTCCATCAATAACATTTACATATTAGAAAAGGGATGCCGTAATCTAACATGCAAATAAATTGAAGGTAAGTGAATGACGATTCACTAATTCTCCATCACAAAAAAAACTAAACTATTAGTCCTAAGTGTTTTTTTTTTTTGAGAATTCCTAGGTTCGGATGAGATTCATTGAAACTATTCAATGGCATGTTTAAATCTCGATATGCCCCTCTCGTTTGTGACTGGGATGCCGAGGATCACAAAGCGGGTGTGAATTACCATGCAAATTCACATGGTGCCTTCATTGTAACAATCACCTATTCGATGTGCCGGTTAACCACACACGCTCCATCGAACTATGATAAACAATGAATCACCCTTTGCCACCTTCGCTTAGAACCAAGTAGTGTGCCGGTAAACCACACACGCTCCACTAACATCTTAGCAAGGTGTAAAGTGTAATTTCATGGGATTGCATCAATTCACTTTTCCTAAAGTAACTAGGATTGGGAAATTTTGGAAAAATATGTGTAGTTACTTTGTATTTCTTATTATACTTTTAATGAGAGAATGAGGTTGCCCTATCCTACCCGTTCGGCTAACGACCCTCCACCAATCAAGCAAGCGGTAGGTGTGAGTGTACACCCATTAAGCGCCATTTTATAGGCCGCAACCTTATACCCACCTTATAGATCGGCTTCGTGAATGAGGCCTACTAGCGGTAAGACTAGCATTTAGTTATACATATATATATTATTCTAGTAATATCATATTAGTATAGGGTTGTATTTTAAAACTTTTAAAATCTAGGGTTTGAAATTTAAGTTGTCTAAATTAAAGCTTTTAATCACAAAAGTAAATTTCAAAACATGAGGGTAGGTTTTAAACATTTAAAAACATGGAGGATCAAATAGCAAATAATTCCAATTAACAATTAATATCCTAATTATCTATATTTGATTTATTCAAGATTTCTTTGAAAGATAATTACCAAAATAGTTAAATAATTAATTAATTATCATATAAGGAAATTAAATATTTAATTAGTTGATAAATATCTTTTTCTAGATCAAGATAATAGTCATATATATCATAAAATCGGATTTAGGTTGATCTATTATGATTAAGGTAAGTTTCCATAAGATAAACACAAAGAAATCCCGAATCTGGTCATTCCTGACGCCTGGACTCGCCGAGTGCACAAGGGGACTCGCCGAGTCAGGCCTACTCGCCGAGTCCAAATTGGGACTCGCCGAGTCAGTGACTCAGAAACCAAAAAATCGAATTTTGCAGGTTTGTTTCAGTTAATCAAGCAACAATTTAAAGAAAACCAAGCTAGGCTCTGATACCACTGTTGGGTTTTAGCCATAAGAACTTTCCTATATGCGCATGCAAAACCCTAATGCTTGGATCTAGGCTTTCTACTAAACATGCTTTTGAATCCAAGACTTCTAATGACTAATTAGGTTAAATAACAACATTGAAACAGATCTAGAATCATACCTTTGAGTTCCTTGTTGATCTTGAGGTCTTGGAGCTTCTAGAGTCACAAGTGTCACTCCTCTAATGGCTTACAAACACCAATAGCAATAAGAATGATTTAGGAGAGAGGAGAGGGGAGGAATTCGACCAGAGTTCTCTTGCTTTTTCAGAGGTGTCGAATTCCCTATGTCATGGGGTCTATTTATACTTGTAGACTCCTTAAGGGTTACAACCTAAACCTTAATTGGATAATCTTCTCTTAAGGCTATCCAAATCCATTCCATAGATAACTCTAATGGACGATTTTAGCTATCCTAAAGCCTCTAGAATCCGTCCATAGCTTATCCAAATGGATTTACAGTCTAAAGCTTAACTATCAAACAATTGACAGTTTATACCCCTTTACTTAATTAATCTCTTTAAGTCACCAAAATTAATTCTAATTAATTCTATGACTTATATTAATCAAATAACAAATATATTATTCATTATATTATTCCCATAATATATATTAATAATATTTACTCTCTCTTAATAAATCATCCTATCAAGTTGCTATGGTGAAGGCAACCCAAAAGGACCATGCACAACTAGATCAAATACTTGCCTAATATAGTTACAGCCTTAGCACTATTCCAACAGAAAGTCCATTGCCTCATGCTAGCGACGATGATTGCTAAACTACAAAAGTCCTACAATGACTTCTATCCCTACGAAATGCATCAGGACTTGGTTGAAAGGTATCACCAAAGTGCGAGGCGGGAGAGGTACGAGATCATCACTTCGATGATCACGAACAAGATGAGAGATGGAGAGTTTGTTACTGCTCATATGCAGAAGATGCAAATGTATGTTTACCGCCTGCTGAAGTTAAATGTTAACTTCAATAAAGAGCTGGCGATTGACATCATCCTTCATTCGTTGCCACCATGCTTCAACCAGTTTCACATAACCTACGACATGAACAAAGAGGAAGTCATGTTGAGCAAGCTGCAAGGTCTATTGAGGACTGTCGAGAGTAACCTCAAGGATAATTTTGTTGCACAAAATCCTACTCCTATTGTTGCCCCAGTCTTGGCAATTGGCAAGGAAAGGGTAAGAAGAGTAAGGCTCCCTCAAAGGGCCACCATAAGGGAAAGCCCCATGATGGTACCTCTTCTAGTGGAAGCAAGGCTGGTTCTGCTAAAACCAACTCCAACCCCAAGGATGCAGAGTGTCATCATTGCCACGAAATAGGTCATTGGAAACAAATCTGCCAAAGTATCTACATGATATCAAGGATGGAAAGATCAAGTCGTCCTTCACAGGTATTTACATTATTAAATCTAATGATTCATCACATCCAATTTCTTGGGTTCTTGATACAGGATGTGGTTTTGACATTTTTCTGATTTGTATGGCCTAAGTAGAAATATGGATGTGGAGCATAGGAAGATAAACTTGATCATGGGGAACAGAAGATCGTCGCCTGTCACCAAGATTGGAGTTTACTCTTTAGTGCTTAGTAATGGATTAAGACTAGATTTAAATAATTGTTGCTATTTTCCATATATGGCAAGAAACATCATTTATTTTCATGGGTTGTATAGACAAGGATTTAGATATTCATTTGATAATGAAAAGGGTTCTATTAAGGCTTATCTTAATGGTGTTTTCTACTTTGAAGCATTGCCTTGTTGTGGAATATATGAAACTGTGATTGTTGTAGATAATTTAAGAAATGATGCGTTGTGTATCGATTCTTCCAATAGTTTGGATAAAGCATGCTTGTGGCATTGTCGTCTTGAACATGTCAACAAGAAACGCATAGCCCAACTCTAAAGGGATGGAGTGTTGGAGTCATTCGACCTTAGGGACGATGACGCGTGCGAGTCTTGTTTACATGGAAAGATGACCAAGTCACCCTTCACTGGTACTTGTGAAAGGGGTGAGGGTTTATTGGATCTCATACACACTGATGTGTGTGGGCCCTTTAGATCCACCACAAGGGATGCGAGCCGCTTTTATGTGACTTTCACCGATGATTATATCAGATATAGGTATATCTACTTAATCAAGCACAATTCAGAAACCTTTGAAAAGTTCAAAGAGTTTAAACAAGAAGTGAAGAATCAGTTGGGCAGGAAAATCAAGATGCTTCGATCAGATCGAGATGGAGAGTACCTAAGTCTTGAATTCCATGACTACCTCAAGGAACACGGAATCGTTTCTCAATTGACTCCACCTAGGACACCACAATTGAATGGTGTGGCTGAGAGGCGTAATAGAACCTTGCTATACATGGTTTGTTCCATGATGAGTGTTGCTTCGCTACCTATATCATTCTGTGGGTATGCCTTAGAGACTGTCGCCCATATCCTTAACTTAGTCCCTACCAAGAAGGTTGCCAAAACACCTCACAAGATGTGGACAGGGAAAGCTCCCTTGTTGGCACATATCAAGGTTTGGGGTTGCGATGCTTTCGTAAGACGAGAGACTCACGACAAGCTCGAACCTCGTAGTGAGTGGTGTATTTTCATCAGCTACCCATAGAAGTCCTTTGGATATCCCTTCTATAGACCGAGTGACAACGTTGTCTTCGTTGCAAGGAAAGGGGTTTTCTGAGAGTGAGAACTCATAAAACAAGGGGAAGTGGGAGGCAAATCTATCTTGAAGTGATTCAAGAATCGAGCGATGAATGAGCCTCTAACGTTGGTGCTCAACTCGAGGAGGAAACTCCGGTTAAACCAATTGACGAATCCTTACCTCTTAGACGTTCCAGTAGAGTTATTATTCCACCCGTGTTGTATGGTTTTCATATAACAAGTGAGGGTGATAAGTTTATTAGTGATAGTACACTAATAAATTTGGATGAACCTAATAGCTACAAGGAAGCCATGGCGGGCCCAGAGTCTGCAAAATGGAAAGAGGCTATGGACAGCGAGATTCAATCCATCTACGACAACAAAGTCTGGAATTTGGTTGACAATGTGTTAGGTCGTAAGACGGTCGGGTGCAAATGGATCTTCAAGAAGAAGACTGACATGGATGGGAAGGTACACACTTATAAGGCGCAATTGGTTGTGAAGGGCTTTACTCAAACTCCCAGAGTTGACTATGATGAGACTTTCTCACCAGTTGCGAAGATAAAGTCTATTAGGGTAATGCTATCCATTTCTGCATTTCATGACTATGAGATATGGCAGATGGATGTCAAAACCGCTTTCCTTAACAAAAAGTTGGTTGAGGATGTTTACATGAGTCAGCCAAAGGGTTTTGTCGATGCAAATCACCCCAATAGAGTGTGTAAGCTTGAGAAGTCCATTTATGGATTGAAACAAGCATCTCGCCAATGGAATCTTTGTTTCGATGAGAAATTCAAAGAGTTTCGTTTTCTGCAAAGCGAGGATGAATCATGTGTATATGTCAAATCTAGTGGGAGTATAGTAAGCTTCCTCGTATTGTATGTCGATGACATACTACTCATAGGAAACGACATCCCGACGTTGCAGGAAGTCAAGTCCTGGCTTGGGAAGTGTTTCGCTATGAAGGACCTTGGAGAGGATGCCTATATTCTGGGAATAAGGATAGTGAGAAACAGGAGTAAAAGACTAATAGGACTTAGTTAGAATACTTACTTGGACAAGGTACTAAAATGTTTTAGTATAGAGAATTCCAAGAAAAGGGAGTTACCAATCCAAAGTAATGCCAAGTTGAGTAAGACTCAAAGTCCGAGTACCGAAGTCGAGATAGCAGAGATGAGCCGAGTAACTTACGCTTCCGCAGTTGGCTCAATCATGTATGTGATGACTTTGTACTCACCCTGATATCTCCTTCGCTTTGAGCATGGTCAACAGATATCAAGGGAACCCTGGCAAAGCACATTGGACAGCAGTCAAGAATATTCTTAAGTACCTTCAGAGGACCAAGGAATGGTTTCTAGTCCTTGGTGGGAGTGATGACTTAAGGGTGAGAGGGTATACTGATGCCATTTTTCAGACTAACAGGGACAACTACTGTTCGCAGTTGGGTTGGGTCTTTACCCTAAATGGGGGAGCAGTGACTTGGAAAAGTTCCAAGCAGGAGACCGTAGCTGATTCATCGTGCGAATCAGAGTACATAGCGGCGAACGAAGTGTCAAAGGAGGCAATATGGTTGAAGAACTTCATCGAAGACCTTGGATTTGTGCCATCCATAAAGGAGCCTATGGAGATTTTCTGTGATAATGAAGGAGCGGTTGCCTTGACAAAGGAACCGAGAGATCATGGCAGATCACAACATATCGATAGGAAATATCATTTTATTCGACATCGGGTGGAAGAGGGACTTCTTGTAGTGAAGAGGGTATTGCCGGAGGATAACTCAGCAGATCACCTTACGAAGGGACTGAGTAGGGTTAAGCACTTGCAGCATGCTAAGAGCATTGGGCTGAAGGACGATATTAGTTTAGATTAGATAGCTTCGAAACGTGTAATAGATAAATGTAATTGACATTTGATGATTAAATAAAGGAGTACTATTTATAAGTAAAGTAGGTATGAAAGAAGATTTTCATGAACTGGAGTGTAGATTGTCTAAAGTGTATTAGACATAGCAAAAGTTTACTACATCGTTCATGAGTGCTTATGAATTTGATTTGAGCATTGGATTAAACCCGCGATTGTTGGCATCACTTCATGGAATTTATCTCGAGTGATCGCAAGACGATAATATCATATGGTCTTAAAACCTAGATATATGGTTTAGTGTTTGCAAGTTGGTTTTGCATTGATAATGTGTAAACGTATCAGTAACTTGATGTTATAAAACGCATTGTTGTGTATTATTTGATGAGTGAATGGTAAATGCATATAAGTTGAAGTTTATTTGTTCCTTTTATCCTAAGAGGGTAAAAGCGATATCTAGGCCCCTCGATGATTTTGTTTGACTTATGTGCCGGGCCCGGTCAGGACTGAATTGATGTGTTCAAATTAAGTTCTATGTCAGAAGAATCAGAGATCGAGAAACAAACTGTTGGACAATAAGTATGACTACGTTCCATGTAATTGTCCACATGATATCTAGAATGGAGGACTATATGATCCCTTATCTAAAGGACAGGTTACTGATAAAATCAGAGTTCGACAGCGTCTTTAAGAGCTACAATTGCTAATCGGATTGTACTTGCATTGTAGTTACTAGACTTATCCAAGTGGGAGATTGTTGGATTAGTGTCTAAGCCCGTAACTATATTTGGTATGTACTTGAGCTGGTTGTGCATTGTCCTTTTGGGTTGCCTTCACCAAAGCAACTTGACAAGATGATTTATGAAGAAAGAGGTTATTATGGTTTATTAATATATTATATGGATAATATATTAAAAGAGAAATCATATAATTTAATTATTATTAGACAAGAATTAATTAAGAATTAATTATGTGGCTAAAAGACATTAATTAAATAAAGGGGACTAGAACTGTCAATTGTGTGATAGTTGAATATTGGGCTAAGAATCCATAAGGATTAGGGAATGGACGAAATTAAGAGGAGCCCATCTTAATTTCGGCCATAGAGGCCTTATTCCGGAAGGTTCTCGAGTTGCTTAGGGACTAAGTCATCCAATTAGCGTTTTAACTAAAACCTTAGAAGCTCAAGTATATAAAGACCCCTAAGGCTTAGAAAATCGGCCACTTGATTCCTTGGAACCCTAGGGCTGATTTTTTCCTATCATCCTCTCTCATTTACATCATTCTCTTGCTTATGGTGTTTATGAGCCATTAAAGGTGTTACACTTGTGACACTAAGCCTCTTGAAGATCAAGGATTCTTGCAATCATTGAAATGTATCATCTAAACTTGTTGTATTATAGATTTCGTTTTCAGTGTATGGTAGATTAGGGTTTTCAAGTCTTGGATGAATTGCATGTAAAATAGAGAAGCCTAGATCCAAGCTTTAGGGTTTTGTATGAGCACATAGGAATGTTCTTTTATGTAAAACCTATCAGATTGTTTTCGTGATAATTGTCTGTTATGCTTGTATTTGCTTGATGTCTCTATGACTCTTTTATTATGATATTATGTGGTAGTGGTAGGGGTGAAATATACCGGATATCAGTTGAAAGAGACTGAATGGGTTGAAATATACCAAATACCGGTTGAAAGAGAATGAAGTGGTTGAAATATACCCAGTACCGGTTGAAAGATACCGAAGGAGTTAAAATATACCTAGTACCGGTTGAAAGAGACCGAAGGGGTTGAAAGCACCCATAAACTCTTGATTGTTATGCATGTATGGTATGGGGTATTTTGAGGGAACTCACTAAGCTTTGTTCTTAGGATTTTCAGTTTATGTTATAGGTACTTCCAGCTCGAAAGAGAAAGACCCAACCTGATCGCACTACATCCACCTAAGTTTTTCCGCATCATGTGATTTTGGGATTTCGTACTTTGATTATATTTTATAATGATATACTCCCGACTGTTTTGATATGATTATCATATAATTGGAATGAATTTAAAAATATAAATTTTATCTGAGTTTTTGGATGTTACAGTTTTAATATAAATAAAATACATTTTTTCGGAAATACTTCGATAATATTATTATCTTGTTTTTTTTGGGAAAAAATTCCACAATATTGTTCTTCAAAAGAGATACTCTGATTTTTAAATAAGCATAATTAAATCGTTCTTTTTTAGCTATAAAATTGAGGATGTCACAGTTTGTTCCTTAGAATTTTTTGCGTTTAATACTTTGCCCACAAGAGTTTCGTATCTTGGTAGGTTTGATCTCTGTATAAAAAATTAATTACAAATCTGTCTACAGTTTATAGAAAAAGGCATACGTGCGGTTTTGTTTGCAGAAACAGTCAATATGTTTAAGATTTTCATATGTTGGCAGGTTTTCCCCCTGTGTATGTAAGGTTCAAAGTCTTCCATGGTTGATGACAAGGGGCCTCCTTTTATGACACGTGGGTTACTTGCCTAGACTTGTTTATACCCTATAAATAGTCATGTTATATTCATTTTAGGGTAAGAGGCAAGATGTAGTCCTTAAATGAGATGAGATTACTTAGGTGGATTAGATAGATTGCAATTTTTTCTTTTTGTGTAATTTCCTCATCATAGTTTAATATAATATCTTGTTCTCCAAATATGTCTTCGTGATTGTGTTCGTTCTTACATTTCGCATCATCAAATCATTGTGATTATTTTTCACAACAAGTGGTATCAGAGCGGGTCTTTGGAGATCAAAGTGAGTTTTGAAGTATCGGATTTGGATTTGATGAATTTGTACACAAGTTATTGAAGATCATTGTATTTTGGTGTTATGGAATCATGCTTCAAATTCAAGCTAATGTTCATGGAGATTTATGAAGTTTGTTATTGTTCATCATGGATTTTCATTCGATGTTTTTGAGTTTGATGAATTTGATAAAGAACGGAGGAAGATGAAGAACAGATGGAGATGGTGATGTTTATTGTTGAATCAACTTTTTTGATCTGGAAATCGATTTGGGAAAATCAATTTGGTGTTTGTCAAGTATTGGGTACAAATGATCTCACAATTGGAATAGAAATCGAAATTGGAATTAATTGAAATCGGAATTTGATTCTCACTCACAGAATCCGAAACTGGAGAACCTTTGATCGGAAGATTTCGGAACAAAGTGATCGGCAGAGATATATCGATTCAGAAGGTAGATTCAAAGCATCGGAAGTCTAAAGCAATTTTTTTCTTGGAATTAATCCATCGGAATCGGAATTGGAATTGATCCTGGTTTTGGAATCTGATTCAATTCCTAATCTCGGAATTTGTCTGTCAGAACAATCACAATCAGTATTGTGAAGTCAATTAGAACCATGGTGCTTGGAATGATAGTAATTGAAAAGGGAACGAGGGCGATCTGAATGAATGGAACAAACATTTTTTTGTTCATTGTTTTTATGGCATTCGTTTACCAGTTTATCAGATGCAAAATGGGGAAGATGATCAAAGTTACATAATCGTTCCCCAGAGTTTCAAAAGTGTAACAGTTTTGGTCTAAATTCAAAAATGTTTACAAATTCAAGGGCTGATGAACAAAATTGGTTTTTTCGTGAACAGTAAATATGATATTCCAACAAGTCTTGGCGGTTCGGAAGGTCATGTTTCGCAAAATGTCACATTTTTTGTCGACTATTCGGATTTTACATTTCAATGTTTATTCCATTTTTTCGAGGGGGAGCATAGCAATGATTTATCCAATTCAAGATCATTTTCATGACCATTTGAAGGTTTTATAATCACTTTTTTTATTATAAAAAGTGGGAGAATTTGATATGGCTATTCGAAATTGGATTGTGATTTATCAAATTGAAGATATTTGATGAAGCTTGTGGTAGCGATATGAAAGTGGTTATATCATATTTAGGTATTGATGAACTTTAGGACGGGGATCCCAAAGGTTCTACCAATGATTGTGGTGCTTTGATTGACTTTAACTTTTAGAGATTTCTCGATCAAGTGAAGTTACAAATCTTAAATATTATTTGTTACATGATATTTTTTGGTGACTTATATCATTAGCATATTTGAGGATCATTGTGACTTTGAGGAGGAGTTCTTCAAAATAAGAAGTGATTTGGTTTCTTAATGCCGAAATGGTTTTTTATGGCGGGTTTGTATTCTTGACAATCTTTGGGATTACATTAGAATATGAAGTTGAAAAATATTACTTCTAAGCCATTGGTAGCTTGAAGGTGATATTTTTACTTTGATTCTTGGTTTCGTATTTCTATATCCTAGAACCCGGTTTGAAGACTACTGAACAATCAAGATTCGTGGTTTGATATTCCTCGTCACAAGATCATTTCTTATTTGCTAGAGGCTTGTTTTGGAAATTGAAGCATTGTCTCCATTCTATACTTCGAGGGGAGAATGTAAGGTTCAAAGTCTTCCATGGATGATGACAATGGGTCTTCTTTTATGAAATATGGGTTATTTGCCTAAACTTGTTTCTACCCTATAAATAGTTATGTTATTCATTTTAAGGTAAGAGGCAAGATGTAGTCCTTAAATGAGATGAGATTTCTTAGGTAGATTAGATAGATTGTAATATTTTCTTTTTGTGTAATTTCCTCATCATAGTTGAATAAAATATCTTGTTCTCCAAACATATTTTCATGATTGTGTTCTTTCTTACAGAAATGCATCATCAAATCATCGTGATTATTTTTCTCAACAGTGTAGAAAATAAATTACAAAAGTGTTCCAATATATTGTTTCTTTTTTTTTTGGAGAAACAAAAGATTTACAAAAATATCAATGTCTAATAGAAATTTTATAGATTATCCCCCCCCCCCCCCTCCCTAGGCCCGAAAATCAGAGATAATACCACCCTAGTTTAGGGCTAATTTAAGAATACTTATAATATTTTACTAAATCTTAGAAAATTATTGTTCTTTTTTGTTTAAGTAACTCATTACATCTTATAGAAAAAATATTGAAAATCTTTAGAATACGAAAATTAAACAAAAACTTCCACGTTGATAACATTATATAAACCATAAATAATAAAAGATGATTCTTTTATTTAAGATTTTGATTCATTCATATAAAATACATGTTTTACTAACGTGTATAATATATATGATGGGTGTATACCTTCTTTTGATGAATCGAATTATAGAATAATCAGTTCCTAAAAATAATAAATTAATCTATGTAAATAGACAACGTATAACTATCAAAATCCATTTTACATGTTAGAATGAGTTTTGGTATATAATAAGGAGGAATTTATAAAAATAGCTAAAATCTTTAATAAGTTAGTTATTTTCACCCCAAAATCAAAATATTATAAATTTTAGCCATCAAAATCGAGGGTGATTAAAATCACATTCAATTTTATCTATATTAACCACGTATTCAGTATAGCGGACAATGAAATTAGTCCCTTTTCTGTCCAAGAGGCTATAGTATATCAACCTTAAAATTTGTAATAACTCTTATTTTCACACTTTCAAGTTGAAGAAATCATCTCTATACTCTCTAATCGCTTAAGAACAATATTTTTTCGAAAACTCTATAAGTTATATAAATACTTCATGTTTTATACATCTTTTAATAAGTTTTGTACATTTAGGATTTGTTTATATATGATCATTTGTTAAAAATGAAGGTGTTTGGATTTTTTTTAGAAGGAATCGTATTTAATAGAGTTTAAATCGCATGTGTTCTAATTCCCAATTTTAAATGTACAAATCACTGATGCAAACATCATATAAAACTGACTTGTACTTTCACAATAAAGATAATAAATAAATGAATTCGCTGGTCAATAAGATGTAAATCGCAAATGGATCTTACCATCTAGGGATGAAAGTGGGTCCAAACCCGGACCGAATGGACCCGGAACCGGTTAACGAGATTTTGTAGAACCGGAAACTGGATCGGTATATAGAAACCGGCTGGGGTACGGTACCGGGTAAAGTGGGTCTAGAACCGGAAAACCTGAAAACATCAAAGTGGGTAGATTGGAACCGGATAAAGTGGGTTTAGAACTGGAAAAACCAGAATTTTTTGGTAATTACTTACTACTTAGTGAGTTGGACTTTGAAAATTTTCATATTGATATCCCGACTTTGGGGGACAGTAACTCATTAAATATGAAACCAAAATTGACAAAATTATAGTCTAAAATCATGTACAAACTCTAAACTACACTTTGGAAAAATCCGCATGTCAATCCTACTTTAAACGAATGAAATATGCATGTATTAACATTTTCAAAGAATACAAAGTATAAAAACAAATAGCTGAAAAGTTGAAAATTTTCAATTTTGATATCCCGACTTCGTGGGACTGTAAATCATTGAATATTAAACCAAAAATGACAAAATTATAGTCTAAACTCAGATACAAACTATACACTACAAGTTGGAAAAAACAACAGGTCAATCTGGCTTCAAACGAATTGGATATGCGTGTTTTAAAACGCTCACAGAATACAAAAAAACTGAAAAACTGAAAAACTAAAAACTTTCAGATTTGATACCCGACTTTGGGGGACTGTAAGTTAATTAATATAAAACTAAAAATGAAAAATTTATAGTCTAAAATCATGTACAAACTCTAAACTACATGTTGGAAAAAACCGAATGTCAATCGGAGTTGAATCGAATGAGATATGTATCTTTTAAACGTTTCACAAAAATCGGTTCCGACCCTAAAAGTGGTTCCGGTTCTTAACACCGGTTCCGGTGTTTAGACCCGGTTTACCCGGACTCGATGGACCAAAACCCGGATTACCCGGAACCCGGATAAATCTAATTTTTAAATCCGGAACCGGAACCGGTTCTATATATTCAGATTCTAACGGTTCCGGTTCCAGTCCGATTCCGGTTCCGATTCTAAATCTCATCCCTATTACCATCTGTAATTTTATAAAAAAAATTAGAAAAATAAAGTTTTTATACCTACTTAATATGGGGCTAAACATGGACCGATTTTAAACCCACTAAAAGGAAATCCCAGCTCATGCCAAATCGCATGTGACTTTATCCACGTACGATTTGGAAGCTATTTTTTAAAGGCACATATTTTTTTTACTAAAAATAATTTGATTATTAAAGATTTTGACTACTTTATAAATTTCTCTATAATAAAAACAAGTTATTAAGTGAAATGGACAACCCACCCATTCAAAACCATAACTGTAGAAAAAGTAAATGGAGAAAACTTGAATAGTAACACCATAAACCCATTAACTAATTTGTTTCAATACAAAACTTTTTACCTACACATAGTGTGAGCCCTTAGAGATACTTGTCTTATTGAAAAACATAAGGGATGTCCTTGTAATTTGTACATAAAATAGGCATTGTTAGTGTAATTTACCAAAATCTCTTATTATTTGAGTTTGAAGAAAGAAAAAGCAAATAAAGTATTGAAATATTGCATTGTTGAAGGAGGTTAAACGAGTGGGGCTACGTTTTTTAATATGTAATGGATGAAAATGCATGTAGCAAAAGGTGTTGGGTGTGGGCCCAATTGTTGTTTGTCGGATAAAAAAGGCAAGGCCCACCTCCTGGGTCAACTATGAACAACCTGTCATTTTCACATAAAAAACATGTTATACTTTACCACCCTTCATAATTTTCTATCCAAAATATATCATGAGATTGAAATATATATATATATATATATATATATATATATATATATATATATATATATATATATATATATATATATAGTTAGGTTTAAATGTTTTCACTATCTATTGTGTGCATGTATTATTGATTCTAGACCAATCATTTTAGTTATTTTAGAAAAGTAATTAATGCATATTAAATGCTGAAGATGTAATTAATACCCATCATATCTTCAACATGTAATATACATTAATTACTTTCTTAAAATAACTAAAATGATTGGTCTAGAATCAATCATACATGCACACAATAGATAGTGAAAACAAAATAACCTAACCCTATATATATATATATATATCATGAGATGAAATATATAGGGTTAATGTCATAAAAACCCTCAAGTTTTCAGGGTTTTGTCGGTTTTGTCCAAAATTGAAATTTATGTCCGTTTTTACCCAAACATTTTCGAAAAAATGTTCGGTTTTACCATTTTACCGGTGATAACAGATTTTCCAGGTTACTATTATATTAAATTCGCAAAAAAAAAAAAAACCCTTAAGTTTACCATATTTTTTTTTTTTGCGTTTTTACCATTAAGTTTATAATTTTTCTTACACTTTTACCCTAAGTATATTTTTTTCGTAATATACATATTTATATGATTTGTGTGCTTGAAAACGTATAATATGAAGAAAAAAACACATTGGGTAAAAGTGTAAAAAAAAATTATAAACTTAAGGGTAAAAACGTAAAAAAAACTATAAACCTAAGGGTTTTTTTGCGAAGTTAATATAATGGTAACCTATTATCACCGGTAAAAGGGTAAAACCGAACAATTTTTGGAAAATATTAGGGTAAAAACGGACATAAAATTCAATTTTGGGCAAAACCGACAAAACCCTGAAAACTTGAGGGTTTTTATGACATTAATCCTATATATATATATATATATATATATATATATATATATATATATATATATATATATATATATATATATATATATATATAGAGAGAGAGAGAGAGAGAGAGAGAGAAAGAGAGAGAGATTCAAATGAAAACTAAATAAGGTTAAGGACTTTAAGAAACGTTTTTTAAATATTTTCATTAAGGCCAATATGGATAAATCCAACATTTATATTGGGTTAAACAAACTTTTTCATTTCCTAGTTTACAACAAGTTATGACTTGTTGTCGGACCATCGTCGGGCCACTGTCGAACAGCTACCGGAACTCCGTCAGACTTACACCAAATTCAATGATATTTTTTCTTATCGTATTCACAACTTAATAGAACAAAAATTATAACCCTTATTTCTTTAGTAATATTTTTTTAACACATACAATTTCATCTTTGAAGGCAAATATATAAAATTTAATAAAAAGTAAATTAGGCTTTGACAAATTCAATTTCCTCTTTCTAAAGTGTAGACTTTAAAAAAAGATTTATCGTCTATAAGACATATTTACAATTTAAAATACTATATGCATAGTTTAATAGACATATTAATTTACTAATATACAATTTAATATTATCATGCATATATTTATTAATATTTTAACACAATTTAAATAATATATAAAACATAATATAGTCCATTTTTAGTTTAATACATAAAATATAACAAAATAAAATTTTAAGCATCAAAGATCTTGTCAACTTCCAACAAATTGTGTCGCCGATATGAAATTTACTAATAAAGAAAAGTACAAGAGTCTTCAGATTATAATTAGAGTAAATTATACGAGTGGTCCATATAGTTTGGGGTAATTTACGTGATTGGTCCCTAATTTATTTTTTTAACTTGGAAGGTTCCTGTTGTTTGTTTTTGTTACACGCTTGGTCCCTACTGTTTGTTTTTGTTACGCGTTTGGTCCCTACCGTTTGTTTTTGTTACGCGCTTGGTCCCTACTGTTTGTTTTTGTTACTTGTTTGGTCCCTATCTTAGCTAAAAACACTAGTATTTAAATAGGAAAAAATGTTAGGTAGATAAGGTAAGGTGAAGGGTGGGGTTGGGGTGTGTTTATTTAAATAAATTAAAAAAATCAACGGAAAAATAGTCTTTTTAGGTAAGACAGCGACAAAGCACGTAACAAAAACAAATAATAGAGACCTTCCGAGTTAAAAAAATAAGTAAATTACACGAATAGTCCCTATGGTTTAGGGTAATTTACGCATTTGGTCCTTAATTTATTTTTTTAACTCGGAAGGTCCCTATTGTTTGTTTTTGTTACGCGCTTGGTCTCTATCATACATAAAAAGACTATTTTGCCCTTGATTTTTTAATTTGTTTAAATAAACACACCTCCAACCCCACCCCTCTCATCTTACCTTACCTACCCCATCATATTTTCATATTTATATCATAGTCGTTTTAGGTAAGACAGGGACCAAACATGTAACAAAAACAAACAGTAGGGACCAAACGAGTAAAAAAACAAACAGTAGGGACATTCCGAGTTAAAAAATAAGTTAGGGACCAAACGCATAAATTATCCCAAATCATAGGGACCATTCGTGTAATTTACTTAAAAAAATAAGTTAGGAGCAATCACATAAATTACCTTAAATCATAGGGACCATTCGTGTAATTTACTATTATAATTATGAAAATAAGAAAAAATGTGGCCACGTATAGTGAACAAATAATTTAGTAAACGTCATAGTGGATAGGGGTGGAATTTGGTATGTCAGTTAGATGAATGTTTCTAGAACGGTGTGTATTATTATATGAACTATATCTATTTTTTATAATAAAAAAGATTATTATGCAACTTTTATTTGTTAAATGAGTATAACTGTCATTAAATATATAAATCACATAAAATGATAATTATGTAAAAAAGATGAATATATAGATATTTTAAAGGGAAAATTTTATAATTGATTATAAAAACCTCAATAGTTTTTTTTAAAACAATATATGAAATTGCTTTTAGATCTAGAATGTTTTTTTTAAACTAAAACTTAAATCTTGATACTAAAAAAGAGAATGTTTTTTTTGTTTAAATCAAATATTTTATCAAAAACTAAAAAATAGAAATTCTTAAACGGTCACAACCAAACTCGACCTATATGTCATTCGGTAGGCGAAATGTCTAAAGGCTAAAATATACGTAGTATAATCAAATCTCATAAACTCACAATTTATTTAAATTCAACGTTCAAAAATATGAAACTAATAACAATAAATTAGGAAATAAATATTATCATTGACTCAATTATATATATATATATATATATATATATATATATATATATATATATATATATATATATATATATATATATATATATATATATATATATAGGGTGAGGTTCAATAGAAAACCATAATTAACCAATG